>NC_084768.1:2500-302500 GCF_028858725.1 Colius striatus
ACCCTAACCCTAACCCTAACCCTAACCCTAACCCTAACCCTAACCCTAACCCTAACCCTAACCCTAACCCTAACCCTAACCCTAACCCTAACCCTAACCCTAACCCTAACCCTAACCCTAACCCTAACCCTAACCCTAACCCTAACCCTAACCCTAACCCTAACCCTAACCCTAACCCTAACCCTAACCCTAACCCTAACCCTAACCCTAACCCTAACCCTAACCCTAACCCTAACCCTAACCCTAACCCTAACCCTAACCCTAACCCTAACCCTAACCCTAACCCTAACCCTAACCCTAACCCTAACCCTAACCCTAACCCTAACCCTAACCCTAACCCTAACCCTAACCCTAACCCTAACCCTAACCCTAACCCTAACCCTAACCCTAACCCTAACCCTAACCCTAACCCTAACCCTAACCCTAACCCTAACCCTAACCCTAACCCTAACCCTAACCCTAACCCTAACCCTAACCCTAACCCTAACCCTAACCCTAACCCTAACCCTAACCCTAACCCTAACCCTAACCCTAACCCTAACCCTAACCCTAACCCTAACCCTAACCCTAACCCTAACCCTAACCCTAACCCTAACCCTAACCCTAACCCTAACCCTAACCCTAACCCTAACCCTAACCCTAACCCTAACCCTAACCCTAACCCTAACCCTAACCCTAACCCTAACCCTAACCCTAACCCTAACCCTAACCCTAACCCTAACCCTAACCCTAACCCTAACCCTAACCCTAACCCTAACCCTAACCCTAACCCTAACCCTAACCCTAACCCTAACCCTAACCCTAACCCTAACCCTAACCCTAACCCTAACCCTAACCCTAACCCTAACCCTAACCCTAACCCTAACCCTAACCCTAACCCTAACCCTAACCCTAACCCTAACCCTAACCCTAACCCTAACCCTAACCCTAACCCTAACCCTAACCCTAACCCTAACCCTAACCCTAACCCTAACCCTAACCCTAACCCTAACCCTAACCCTAACCCTAACCCTAACCCTAACCCTAACCCTAACCCTAACCCTAACCCTAACCCTAACCCTAACCCTAACCCTAACCCTAACCCTAACCCTAACCCTAACCCTAACCCTAACCCTAACCCTAACCCTAACCCTAACCCTAACCCTAACCCTAACCCTAACCCTAACCCTAACCCTAACCCTAACCCTAACCCTAACCCTAACCCTAACCCTAACCCTAACCCTAACCCTAACCCTAACCCTAACCCTAACCCTAACCCTAACCCTAACCCTAACCCTAACCCTAACCCTAACCCTAACCCTAACCCTAACCCTAACCCTAACCCTAACCCTAACCCTAACCCTAACCCTAACCCTAACCCTAACCCTAACCCTAACCCTAACCCTAACCCTAACCCTAACCCTAACCCTAACCCTAACCCTAACCCTAACCCTAACCCTAACCCTAACCCTAACCCTAACCCTAACCCTAACCCTAACCCTAACCCTAACCCTAACCCTAACCCTAACCCTAACCCTAACCCTAACCCTAACCCTAACCCTAACCCTAACCCTAACCCTAACCCTAACCCTAACCCTAACCCTAACCCTAACCCTAACCCTAACCCTAACCCTAACCCTAACCCTAACCCTAACCCTAACCCTAACCCTAACCCTAACCCTAACCCTAACCCTAACCCTAACCCTAACCCTAACCCTAACCCTAACCCTAACCCTAACCCTAACCCTAACCCTAACCCTAACCCTAACCCTAACCCTAACCCTAACCCTAACCCTAACCCTAACCCTAACCCTAACCCTAACCCTAACCCTAACCCTAACCCTAACCCTAACCCTAACCCTAACCCTAACCCTAACCCTAACCCTAACCCTAACCCTAACCCTAACCCTAACCCTAACCCTAACCCTAACCCTAACCCTAACCCTAACCCTAACCCTAACCCTAACCCTAACCCTAACCCTAACCCTAACCCTAACCCTAACCCTAACCCTAACCCTAACCCTAACCCTAACCCTAACCCTAACCCTAACCCTAACCCTAACCCTAACCCTAACCCTAACCCTAACCCTAACCCTAACCCTAACCCTAACCCTAACCCTAACCCTAACCCTAACCCTAACCCTAACCCTAACCCTAACCCTAACCCTAACCCTAACCCTAACCCTAACCCTAACCCTAACCCTAACCCTAACCCTAACCCTAACCCTAACCCTAACCCTAACCCTAACCCTAACCCTAACCCTAACCCTAACCCTAACCCTAACCCTAACCCTAACCCTAACCCTAACCCTAACCCTAACCCTAACCCTAACCCTAACCCTAACCCTAACCCTAACCCTAACCCTAACCCTAACCCTAACCCTAACCCTAACCCTAACCCTAACCCTAACCCTAACCCTAACCCTAACCCTAACCCTAACCCTAACCCTAACCCTAACCCTAACCCTAACCCTAACCCTAACCCTAACCCTAACCCTAACCCTAACCCTAACCCTAACCCTAACCCTAACCCTAACCCTAACCCTAACCCTAACCCTAACCCTAACCCTAACCCTAACCCTAACCCTAACCCTAACCCTAACCCTAACCCTAACCCTAACCCTAACCCTAACCCTAACCCTAACCCTAACCCTAACCCTAACCCTAACCCTAACCCTAACCCTAACCCTAACCCTAACCCTAACCCTAACCCTAACCCTAACCCTAACCCTAACCCTAACCCTAACCCTAACCCTAACCCTAACCCTAACCCTAACCCTAACCCTAACCCTAACCCTAACCCTAACCCTAACCCTAACCCTAACCCTAACCCTAACCCTAACCCTAACCCTAACCCTAACCCTAACCCTAACCCTAACCCTAACCCTAACCCTAACCCTAACCCTAACCCTAACCCTAACCCTAACCCTAACCCTAACCCTAACCCTAACCCTAACCCTAACCCTAACCCTAACCCTAACCCTAACCCTAACCCTAACCCTAACCCTAACCCTAACCCTAACCCTAACCCTAACCCTAACCCTAACCCTAACCCTAACCCTAACCCTAACCCTAACCCTAACCCTAACCCTAACCCTAACCCTAACCCTAACCCTAACCCTAACCCTAACCCTAACCCTAACCCTAACCCTAACCCTAACCCTAACCCTAACCCTAACCCTAACCCTAACCCTAACCCTAACCCTAACCCTAACCCTAACCCTAACCCTAACCCTAACCCTAACCCTAACCCTAACCCTAACCCTAACCCTAACCCTAACCCTAACCCTAACCCTAACCCTAACCCTAACCCTAACCCTAACCCTAACCCTAACCCTAACCCTAACCCTAACCCTAACCCTAACCCTAACCCTAACCCTAACCCTAACCCTAACCCTAACCCTAACCCTAACCCTAACCCTAACCCTAACCCTAACCCTAACCCTAACCCTAACCCTAACCCCTAACCCCTAACCCCTAACCCTAACCCTAACCCTAACCCTAACCCTAACCCTAACCCTAACCCTAACCCTAACCCTAACCCTAACCCTAACCCTAACCCTAACCCTAACCCTAACCCTAACCCTAACCCTAACCCTAACCCTAACCCTAACCCTAACCCTAACCCTAACCCTAACCCTAATGGTCAAGAGGTCAAAGGTCAAGGTCAGGGGTCAAAGGTCAAGAGGTCAAAGTTCGATATTTTGAAGGGTCAGAGGTCAAGAGGGCAAAGGTCGGGGTCAAAGGTCGGGGTCAGGGGTCAAAGGTCAGGAGGTCAAAGTTCGATATGTCAAGGGTCAGAGGTCAAGAGGTTAAAGGTCGGGGTCGGGGGTCAAAGGTGAAGAGGTCTAAGGTCGGGGTTGGAGGTCAAAGGTCAGGGTCGGTGGTCAAGATGTCAAAGGGTCAAAGGTCGAGGTCAAACGTCGGGGTCAGGGGCAAAGGTCAAGGGTCGGGGTCAAAGGTCGAGGGGTCAAGAGGTCAAAAGTTGGGGTCAGGGGGTCAAAGGTTGAGAGGTCAAAGGTTGTGGTCAAGAGGTTGGGGGTCCAGGTGTTGGGGGTGTGGTTGATGAGGGAGGTGGGGGCGTGGCCGGGTCAGGGGGTGGAGTTGTGGGTGTGGTTGACATGGGTGGGGGGGGTGTCGTCTAATGAGGGGGTGTGTTTGAGGTGTGGTGGGTCAGGGGTAGTGGAGGAGTTGGGGTTGTGTTTGTTGGTGGGGTTAGTGATTAATTGTTCATGTGAGTGGATTAGTAATTAGGAGCAGGTGTGGAGGTATATAGTGTATAAAAAGAAGAAAAATAATAAGTCTGGTGCAGCAGAAAATGGCCCAAAAAAATTCTCTGGGAGTAATTCTTTTTTTTTAATTTTTTTTTTTTCGTTTTTACTCCCAGAGAGGGGCCATTTTCTGCTGCTTTTAATTTAAATGTAATTTTTAAATTTAAAAGTTCTGTTGAAATCAACAGAACAAAGTGAGAAACAGAAAAAAAGAGGAAGAGAAACAGAAAAAAAGGAAGAGAAACAGAAAAAAGGGGAAGAGAAACAGAAAAAAGGGGAAGAGAAACAGAAAAAAGGGGAAGAGAAACAGAAAAAAGGGGAAGAGAAACAGAAAAAAGGGGAAGAGAAACAGAAAAAAGAGGAAGAGAAACAGAAAAAAGGGGAAGAGAAACAGAAAAAAGGGGAAGAGAAACAGAAAAAAGGGGAAGAGAACTAAGAGAAACAAAGAGAAACAGAGAAAACAGATTGAGACAGAAAGAGAGAGAAAAGAGACTAAGTCAGATAAACTGAGAAAAGATTAAGAGACTGGGATGGAAAAAAAAGAGGGAAAAGAGATTAAGTGACACAGAAATATAGAAAATATACTAAGATATAGAGGGAGAGAAAAGAGACTACAGTCAGACAGGGAGAGAGAGAAAGAGAAAAGACTAAGACAAACAGAAAAGGAAATAAGAGACCGGGACAGACAGAGTGACAGAAAGACAAACACAAAACCACATTGGACGATACACAGACACAATAGGTCTCTCGGACACCACAAAAACACAGACGGCACATTGCAAAGGGGAACATTTCAAATAAGAGACTCAGACGCCAATAAAAGACTCAGACGCCAATAAACACGGCACACGACGGAGCAAAACCGCCTTTATTCCCGCTGCCCCGAGTCATCTTTATTGAAACTTTTATTATAGCCGGTTCCTTTTACCAAGACCGATACAGAGACTGCAAATGCAATACAGGGGGTGCAAATCTCGTTACAGGGAGCGCAAATCCAGAACTGCATCTACATTTTTAAAAGGTTACAGACAGTTTACATGTATCTATCAACAGTCCATTGTACAACTGCCTCCCTAGCAATTGACAACACGTGCCGGTCTTTATATTACCCTTGATGCTTCTTTCCTTCTTCAAAGACCATATCGCCTGCAAATCCATCTCTGGGATGAAGATGCCCCGTCGCCCCTGGACTCTGGAAGTTCTCCGTTTCCATACCTCTGCAGGGAAACAAAAGTGGAGTGATATTACTACCTCGGAAGTGACAACACCCACAGCAAAAGCTTTTGGTTCCTAGAAATTGTGCCGACTCCCTTCAATATCTGCTCCTGCTCAATTCTACGTCTTGCTACCGACGCCCACGGCCGGTTCCACCAGCTGGCCTCCCGAGTCGGCTTCCCTCTAAAAATACACCTGCCAGGAAAATGCTCCTCGGGAACGGCGTTCCCGGAGGAGTGGAGAATCCGTGGCCCTGCCTGACGAAAACCCCGGCCCCTGGTCGCTCCGAGCCCAAACTTTGGCGATGATCGTCGCCTCGCAGAGCGACCGGGACCGAGGAAAAAAAACCCCAGCCGGAGGGAAAAAAAAAAAACCCCCCGGCTGGGGATTTTTTATTCTATTAAAAATGTAGAAATTGAAAAACCTGAAAAAGAAACAATTTCAAATTGCAATTCAAACCTCATAATCCTCTCCCCTCCACCCCACCGAACCCTGCCTCCGCTCCACCATCCTCCCGCCCACCCGCAACGATGGCGCCTCAAAGCTACGTCGCTCCCCAGAAACATCCTTTGCGAGGGCCTCGAAGGGGGCCCTGCCTGCCAAAGCTTGGCTGCAAACATCACCTCAAGTGAGCCACAACTAAGACAACTACATACAGGGTAAGAGAAAACAAACCCCACCCAAGAGCAGCCTCATTACTATAGGTTTCATCGTACACACCCTAAAGACAAAAACAAGGCACAGTTCTGCCACACCGACACCTAAACATTCTACCGACTAGACCCTTCTCCCACAGCCTTGATGATAGACAGCTCCATCTGAGGCCAAAGCGTCGCGCCTCAAAGTAATAACCGAGTGACACGCTGCTTCACATCGACCCCCGGAACCCTTGGCTTTGCTTCGATTCTGAGAAACTTGACACGAGCGATCTCCCTGGGAATCCCGACCGGCCCCTGACCCTGACCTCGCTCTCTGCTTTACCCTACACGCTCGGGCAGAGTGGCTCCGCTCCACACCCGTGGGCAAACACCGACACCGCGTGAAAGAACACATACACAACATAAAGACAAGAGGGAACTCGGCTCAGAGATGCCCCGGCCACAGATGATGTTGACCGGCAAGACCTACAGGATGCTACATTGAAGGGAGAAGGCTCTATAGTGGCCTGCCTAAAGAGGGCAGATGTAACAGACCGGGCCTGCGCCAGAGGAACGCCCCGGACCCGAGATCCTGAGGACGTGAGGAAGAAGTCTGAGTCCGTGCAAAGGGATGGCTGAAGAGCGGAGCCGCCGATGCGGCCAGAAGTGGTACCGCAGAAGAGTACGGTTGGAAATCTTCCAAGGTACGAGATGGATCTACGCTTAAGGATGGCGACGCCAGAAGAGCTCGATTCACGCTGCATCGGTGCATACAGTGTTCGAGACCCTGAGGATGCTGCCCGAGATCCAGACCTTGCCGCCAAAGAGCAAAGAGCGATGAATGAGGAAGCCCGAGGAAGTGGATGTGGGGAACACAGACGACACGAGACGACGCAGAGGCTGGAGTCACTCTGCCCGGTACATGCTGCCAAAAAGAACTAACTGTCTCCCTTTCCTTAACTGGTGGGGACTGGCTATGGAACATTACTCTCCTCTACACGACCTTTGAAACACCTCACTGTGGCTTGCAACCTTGTTCCCTCCTCCCTGCCCCAACACAGCATTGTCCCTGTATTTAACTAGCAAGCACAATAGAAACTTGAAAACACAGCAAAAAAAAAAGTCGCTACTGAAGCCCAAGACCATACTCACTCCACAAAGCCCCAGCCATGCCCCAAAGCCAAAAGCCCCAGCCACGCCCCAAAGCCAAAAGCCCTGAAAGCCAAAACTCCAAAGTCCAGGCACTACACAAAACCCCTCCCTATAACTCCTACCTTCGTCCCCTCCTCCCAGTCCCAGCACAACATGATCCCGGTACTTAACTTGCAGAGAGCCACAGGTCCGATTCAAAAAGTTCTGTCGGGTGCTACTGCGATACCACGCTCTGTCCACATGACAACAGCACTGACGGGCTCTGCTTGCCCCTTGTGTTATTATTTGGAGAACAGCTTCTGTCTCTGGAAATAGAACAAAACAAGTCACCCAGATGCAAAACCAAGTCACTGAGCAAAACCCCCAAAAGCTCACCTGCTATACAAAGCCCCAACTCACTCGGTAGCCAGAGCCCCAACACCCACGTGTCAAAAGCGAACTGACATACACTCAGTGCTGCTCCACCTGCCCTTGACTCTACACCCCCAGGCAGAGTGGCTCTACGATAAACACACACATATAAACACCAACACCACACAGAACACACACAACACAACACAGAAGTGAGGAGACTCGGTCACACGATGTTGGGACTGGAGATGCCCTAAAGACCTACGGGGCTGTGACAAAGAAGCGAGGCTCCATGGCAGCCACGCAAAGAGGCTGAGGGAACAGCCCAGGATCAGGACTGGGATGATGGATGCACAAGAAGCCTGACCGTGAGTCCCAGAGAATGTAGCAATGAAGGGAATGAGAACAAATCTCAGAACAGGGATGCCTACTGAGAAGAGTTGCTGACGCAGCCTGGAACGCTGCACCGTGGAAAACGACCGACAAAGAATTTCAAGGTGTGAAGGCGATCCACAGTTTAAGCTTCTTATGCAAGAAAAGTGGCACTGATGGGCACCGGAATGAGGAGGTTTGTTCTTTGAGACCTCAAGGAAAGTGGCCGAGTCATGTGCCGTGTGCCTCAAGTGCAAAAAAAGACTTTGGGACTCGAGGAAATCCTGAGATGTGAAGGACAGACAACACAACAACCCACACAGACGCTGGAGCCACTCTGCCTGCCACACGCTGCCCTTGTCCTGAGAAGTAACTTCCTTTCCTTGCCTAATGGGGACTGGCTACGGAACATTCCTCTACACAACCTTTATAACTGCTCCCTGTGACTCTCGACCTTATCCCCTCCTCCCAGCCCCAACACAGAATTGTCCTTAACTGCCAAAGCCCAAAGGCAAACTGACTGAGCCAAAGCCCAAAGTCACACTCACAAAATAGAACCCCAAAAGTCCAGTCCCTACACAAAACCCTTAAGTCAAAACCACACTCGCATAACAAACCCACTAAGTCAAAAACCACACTCGCTCAACAAAATACCACAGCCAAAACCCAAAAGGCCCATTCACCAAAGAGAACCCCAAAGCCAAAAGCCGACTCGCTCAACAAAACACCAAAGGAAAAACCACATTATTTTAACAAAACCCCTAAGCCAAAACCCAAAAAATCCACTCAACTAAACACAATCCCAAAGCCCAAGGTCAAAACCACACTCACTACACAAAACCCTGGAAAGTCAAAACCCCTGACAGCCCAGGCACTACACAAAACCCCTGACAGCCAAAACGCCAAAGCCCATGAGCTACACAAAACCTCTGAAAGCCACAACTCCAAAGCCCAGTCGCTACACAAAACCCCTGAAAGCCAAAACCCAGAAGCCCAGGCACTACACAAAACCCCTCCCTGTAACTCTTAACTTTATCCCCTCCCCCCGGCCCCAGTATGGCATTATCCCAGTACTTAACTTGTGCAGAGCCGCAGGTCTGATTCCAAAAGCGGTGTCGGGTGCTGCTGCGATGCGCTGCTCCTGAGCTGCAGTACTGCACTGTGTCCACATGACGGCAGCACCGAGGCGCTTTGCTTGCCCCTCATGGTGTTGTTCTGAACACAGCTTCTGTCTTGGGAAATAGAACAGAACAAGTCACCCAGATGCAAAGCCCAGTCACACCCCAAAAAGGCCACACCCCAAAAAGGCCACACCCCAAAAAGGCCACACCCCAAAAAGGCCACACCCCAAAAAGGCCACACCCCAAAAAGGCCACACCCCAAAACCCAAAAACTCCACTCGGTAAACAAAACCCCAAAGCCCATGTGGCACAAGTAAAGTGACGTACACTCAGTGCTCCTCCATCTGCTCGACTCTACACCCCCGGGCAGAGGGGCTCTAAGGTAAACACACACACAAACACCGACACCACACAGAACACAGACAACATGACACAAAAGTGAGAAGACTCGGCGACACGATTCCTGGACCGGGGATATCCTCAAGCACAGAGACCTACGGGGCTGTGACAAAGAAGCGAGGCTCCACGGCAGCCACGCAAAGAGGCTGAGGGAACAGCCCGGGATGAGAAGTAACTGTGAAGACTGGGATGATGGATGCGCAAGAAGCCTGATTGTGAGTCCTAGAGAATGCGGCGATGAAGAGAATGAGACCAAATCTCAGAACAGGGATGCCTACTGAGAAGAGCTGCTGACGCAGCCTGGAACATCGTACCGGAGAAAACAACTGACGGAGAACTGCAAGATGTGAAGCCGATCCACAGTTTAAGTTCCTTATGCAAGAAAAGCGGCACCTGACCGGCACTGAATCATGAGGTCTGTTCTTCGAGACCTCAGGGAAGGTGCTCAAGACACGTGCCGAGGTCCTCAAGTGCAAAGAAGACTTTGAGACTCGAGGAAATCCTGAGATGGAAAGGACAGACAACACGACAACCCACACAGCAGCTGGAACCGCCCTGCCCGGCACATCCTGACTGCCTCTTAAAACCTAACCCTAACTCTTCCCTTGCCTAAAGGAGAGGGTTCCCAAACAATCTCTCTCCACTGCTACCCTTAAAACCCCATCCTGCAATTCTCAACATCACCTCCCCCTCCTTGCCCCTCCCCAACCCTTTCGCTCAACTTAACTTGCGTGATGCTCTGAAGTCCATCTCTGTGGAAATTACATCGCTCACTGAGGCCTTTCTTTGGGTGCCGTGTTCTTCCTGGGGGTCGGCAACCTGATCAAAAGAAACCCCACAAATAGGGCAAATGGTGAGCATCGCATCAGCCTACACCGACCTCCGCTCTGACAACCACTCCCTCCAAAGGCAGAGGTGTTCCGCTCACCCTGCTCCTTCCGGAGTCCGACACGGCTGTCGTCATCCCTTAGGCGCCGGAGATTCAAAGACAGAAAATAACTGTGGTGCTTCTTCGAATGCACCGGCCCTGACACCCTCGTCGCTACCAGCCAGGCTCACTGCAAATGCTCCAAAGGCTGCCCTCATGGCCCCTGAAAAACAAGAAAAACAATTCACTGCCTTGCAGCAAGACAGCTTTAAACACCATCAGGGATCACACGTGCCTCACCTTTTCAGTCTCCTCCTCAGTGTGTGGCTTCACACTTCCAGGCATCTTATGGCACCTGCGAAAAGATACAAACAAGAAACTAGAACACATGATGAGATACTGAACAAACCCACAGGGATCCCCAGCTCTGGCTCCTTTACCTTAGCCTCTAGCCCTCCACGTGGGTCATTCCATCCTGCTGCGTCACGCTGAGGGTCCTCCTGCGAGACACAAACGAGGAAATCTGGTAACTTCATCACCGATAGCCCCTAAAAACAGTTGCTTTAGCCTCTGATCTCTGCTGACCTGGCCGAGTCCTCTCCGATGCCCATGTCCTGCCTCCATCGTGCCTTCGAACCCTCAAAACAGAACGCAAAACACAGCATCATGTAGCGGTACATCTGCCCATCACGCTCTTGCCTCTCACCTCACATCATCGCTAACCTTCTCTTGGCGATCCGCTCCGTCCTCAGGTCGCTCTCTGGGATGCGGCTTGTGTCCCCTGCGTCTGCGAAGACAGATAGAAAACAAGTCACCCAGAGGCACAACCACAGACAAACACTTTCAGAGCTCAACACTCTACAAAGCTGTTCAGAATTCAACTCCAGGCTGGCATTAGAGCAAATCCCTAACGCTGGGCCTCACGTCCCCCGGGCAGAGCGGCTCCGAGCCAGACACCCACTTGCTGAGACCGACACTGCAGGGAAGATGGACACTGACATACAAATAGGAGACGAGTCCCGGTGACAGAACGCCAAACTGGAAATGCCATTGAGCAAAAAGGCTCGTGGGGCCAAGATGCTGAAGCCAGAGGATCCTGGAGCAGCCCCACACAGGGGCAAAGGTAATGGCCTGGGATGAGAAGTTCCTGTCCAGACAGATGATGGATGCATAAGAAGTCTGGCTTCAAGGCTGAGAAAGTCACAGATGAAGGGAACTAGACTCTGTGTGGAAAAGGATGACGCGAGAACGCAGCAGCTGATGTCGTGGAATGGGACCGATAGAAAACTTCAAGATGTGACACCGATCCATGGTTTCTGATGCCAGAAAAGCGGCGGCGGATCGCCACCGGAATGGTGAGAACGACGATGAGAGACGCCCGAGTCACGTGCCATGCTCCTTGAACACAAGGAGGATTTCAGGACCTGAGGAAGTTCTGAGACACAGAAAACAGACTACAGGACAACACACACACAGAGGCTGCAGCCGCCCTGCCCGGCCTATGTTAGCTGTCTCCTAAAAGCGCACCCTAGCCCTTCCCTTTCCCAAAGCAGATGGTTCCCAAAGAGCCTCTCTCCTCTGCTCCCCTAGAACCCCCACCTTACGATGCCCGACACGGTCTGCCCCTCGTCTCCCCCTCCCCGATCCCGTCCCTCAACTTAACTCTCGTATAGTCTAAAGCCCATCTCCGCTAAAACCAGGGTCTGCCTGCGGGCGCCACGCTCCTCTTGGGCATCTGCAAAGATATAAAAAGAAACCCCACAAATGGGGCAAGTGGCGAGCATTGGGGTGACAGATGTCAACCTCCGCTCTGACAGTCATCCCCGATAGCCCAAGAGGTTTGCTTACCTGTTTGTTCCACAGTCCAATGCTGCTGCTGTCATACCTTAGGCGTCTGAGACTCAAAGAAAATAACTGTGGCGCTTCTTCAAAAGCACCAGCCCCGACACCCTCCTCGCAACCGGCCTGGCTCACCTCGAAAGCTCCGGAGGCTGTCCTCACGGCCCCTGAAAAACAAGGAAAATGCTTCACTGCTTTGCAGCAGGAGAGTTTTAAACACCAAGGGGGATCACATCTGCCGCACCTTTCCAGCCTCCTCCTCAGTGTGTGGCTTCACCTCTCCGAGGCATCTTATAGCATCTGCAAGAAACACAAATAGGGAACTAAAACACATAACGAGATACTGAACCAACCCACAGGGATCCCCATCTCTGCCTCCTTTACCTTGACCTCTAGCCCTCCACGTGGGTCATTCCATCCTGCTGCATCAGGCTCGGGGACCTCCTGTGAGATACAAATGAGGAAATCTTGTAACTTCATCACCAATGGCCCCTGAAAACAGCTGCTTTAGACCCCTGGTCTCTGCTCACCTGGCCGAGTCCTCTCCGGTGCCAATTACCTGGCTGCCTCGTGCCTTCGAACCTTCAAAACAGAACACAAACACAGCATCATGTAGCGGTACATCTGCCCATCCCCATTTTCTTGCTCTCCCCACGCCATCGCCCACTTTCTCTCGGCGATCCACCCGATCCCCAGGTCACTCTCTGGAGTACAGCTTTTTTCTCTGCGTCTGCGAAAACAGATAGAAAACAAATCACCCAAGAGCCAAACCACAGACAAACAGTTCCAAAGCTCGACACTCTACAAAGCTGTTCAGAATTCAACTCCAGGCTGGCATTACAGCAAATCCCTAACGCTGGGCCTCACGTCCCCCGGGCAGAGCGGCTCCGAGCCTGACGCCCACGTGCTGAGACCGACACTGCAGGGAACGTGGATGCTGACATACAAATAGGAGACGAGTCCCGGTGACAGAACGCCGAAATGGAAATGCCATTGTCCAAAAAGGCCTGTGGGACTGCGACGGTAAAGTGAGGAGGCTCTAGGGTAGCCGCACGCAGAGGCAAAAGTAACGGCCAGGGATGACAAGTTCCTGTCCAGACAGATGATAAATGCACGAGAACTGTGGCTTCGAGACTGAAGAACGAGAAGATGAAGGGAACTAGACTGGAAAAGGATGATTCGGAAGCGCAGTGGCTGATGCTGTGGAACAGGACCAATAGAAAACTTCAAGAGACAAAAATCAATCCAAAGTTTAAGCTTCTAATGCAAGAAAAGCAGCTCCAGATCGGCACTGGAATGCTGAGAATCATTTGAGACAGTAGCGATGATATCTGAGCCTTGAGCACAAAAAGAATTAGGGGACTCGAGAAAGTCCCGAGACACAGAAGACAGACTCTGGTACATGACACACAGAGGCTGGAGCCACCCGGCCCGGTGTACACTGGCTGCCTGCTAAAAGTTGACCCTCTCCCCTTCCTTGCCCAGAGGAGATGGCTCCCAAATGGCCGCTCCCCTCTGCTCCCTTTAAACGCCAAACCTGCAATCCCCGACCCCATCTCCCCCTCCCTGTACTTTGCTTTCACAGGGCCAAAGGGTCGATTCTGACCACGTCAGCTGACGTGTTCCTGCAGTCACCGGCTCCCTCTTAGACATCTAAAAAAAGACACAAACCGCAGACAGAACCCATGGGCCGCATCTCTGGCACCGGCCCCTCCTACCGCACGTCCTCTGGGAATGGCTGTGGCTGTCCATTCACCTCCTTCCACACCCAGACCCTGTGACCTCCCTTCCCTTGCTGTGCTTGGGCCCCCACACTTGAAAAGCTTTTTTCCTCCTCTGATCTCTCAGGAAAAAAAACCCGCTCCTGCCTGACACCCCTGTCCTTGGAAGTCATGGCCCGGAACTCTGTTATTCTGACTGGAGTCTGTGGGTGCTTCTCATCTTCCATCTACCCCTGGACTCTGAGTCTTGCTCAGAAGCCACTAAGTAAATGAATTTCTGACGTCGATTCATCTCTGAGGAGTCTTCTGCAAGCTGCTGAAGAAGTTCTGAGTGTGATAGAGGGTTCTGGGCAATGTGAAAAAGACAAGAGCTGTTCTCCTATATACTGACAGGGGCCTTACATTCCCTGCTGGCTGCTTTCACAGAATCACGAGGGTCGGAAGGGACCTCAAAAAATCACGTAGTCCGGCTCCCTGACAGAGCGGGAACTCCTACAGTAGGTCACAAAAATGCAGACACGTGCATAGAAGATACATACCGTAAACCTGTTGAGATTATTTTACCTTCCGTCCCGCTAAAGAGATTGATATCAGCAACTTCTACAGCTTAAAACAAAAGGGTTGAAAAGGATAAAGTATTGCATTCAGTCACGTCAGAATCTTCGAGAAAATGGGACACGCCTGAAAAAAAAGAGAAAGCATTTTGTTAAATTTTCTCAATACCTCCAAATGGGAAATGCAAAATTACTGACCTGAAAAACATCCATTGAATTGTACATTCTAATAAACGCTTGACTTTGAGCAGTCCTGAAGGTTGGCTCTCAGCCAGTCATCTTTGCTCATTTTAAGAGCAAAATGCATCTACTCTGAATAGCTTAACATCAGTTTGGATTCTAACTGAGAAACTAGCAGATCATTTACTCTATAGCAGCCCAAGAGCTCAATGAGCTCTCTTGCCAGGGCCTGTGGCTCTTATACACCAGGTCCCTCCCACTGCTCTCAGTGCTGACACCTGGGAAAGGGGAGGGGAGACTGCAGGGAGTCATAAAAGCTTCCAGGTGAAGAAGGCCTAGGTTTCTAGTGTGTAGAGTGCTGGATAGAAGAAGCTGTTCTGCCTGAAAATTATGATAGCATTTTTATAGCACCAATATGCCTCCACTGTCAGCGCTGTGACCGGGTAAGGACTGAAACTTAGCTGTCTAGGAGTAGCTGTCAAGGTAGAAAAGAAAGAGCTGTTATACTAAACTGTAGGGAAGTAGGTTGTTTTGGTTTATTACAATTAAAAATTAACATAGAAAACTGAAGTGCTAGAGGCCACAAAAGAGGAAGGAAGCCTTACTGCACACCAGATTGCCATGATGTTCTTTCTGGGCTCTGTAGAGCCTGGTAGGATCTCTCTGCCTTTCATGGTGCCTTGTGGCTTTTTCTGAGAATACTGTGCTGCAAGCCTGATTTGAGCCACAAAGCCCCATCAGTTCCCCCAAACCTCAGTGAGGATGTTGAAAATTGAATGGAGACTGTGAGACACCAATTTGCACCACAGAAACTACAATAGGGGCAAGAAACAAATGAAATGGAGACATAAAAATCTCCACTGGAGATAGCACCGAGCTGTTACAAACATTTAAAAACAGATAGTAAAAAAAAGGGTTAGCATAAAAATTGCAAAATAACAAGACAGAGAAGTTCATGGGAAAACATAAAATAGAAGAACAGCAGCCAAATGAACAATGACATTCTAACAGAATTCTAAACTGCCCAGGCAAAGCAGCAATAGACTCTGCCCTGCAGCATGGACCTGTTCGGGCAGTGGCAGGGGCTGAGGGGGGGCTCGGGTTGGGATTTGTTTCCTTTTTCTTTTTTTTTTTTTTTTTTTTTTTAACTTTTTTGCTCCTTTTTTCCTCCTTTGGTAGGAACTGTCCTTGTAGCGCGTGTTCTGGGGGGCTGACGAGCACTAGTGGTCCTCTGGAGGACTTCCGGCGCATGGAGTGCACCTGCTGGAAAACTGATAGTCGCTTCCGGGGTCTGGAGGACTTCCGCAACGTAAACCGTCACTTCCGGAGGACGGAGGGTCGCTTCCGGGCGCTAGGAGGGTCTTTCGGCCCGTAGAGTGTGACTTCCGGAGGACTGACAGTCGCTTACACGCCCCGGAGGACTTCCGGACCATACAATGGTGGTTCGGAGGACTGAGCTATCTCTCTAAATTGTACTCAAATTCGCTCCTTTTAACCCTAAATTTACGCTCTGTCTGCTAGTGCGTATACAATTAAACCAAATACCATTGCTAATAGAGCTGTAACCCTAATAATTTACGAAACATAGCTGAAAAGATCCCCGCTGCCGGTGTTACAGGCGCCGCTGCGCATGCGCAGCAGCAGCGCTGTCACGGGCGTCACTGCGCATGCGCGTGTCTCGGGTCGCAGGACCGCAGTTTGTCCACATGGCGGCGGTACCGAGCACCAGCTATTACCGGGCGCGGCCGTTCCGGCTCTTCGCCACGGGATGGCGCTACCGGCTATCGGCCATCGACAGGGGCTGCGGTACCGGCTTTTCGCCACGGGATGGCGCTACCGGCCATCGACAGGGGCTGCGGTACCGGCTCTTCGCCATGGGGTGGTGCTACCGGCTATCGGCCATCGACAGGGGCTACGGTACCGGCTTTTCGCCACGGAGGGAAGGCACCGGGTAAATTGTCAGGGTCGACGCTGCAGCGCGCGGCTGCGGAGCTGCACTAACGGGCCATAAGGCGGGCACTCTGTCACAGCCCTGGAGGTGGTGGGGCGGTGCATCTTCGGTTACATTACCCACAATAATTGTTAGAAGGCAAGGCAATTTTGGTAGAAAATAAGTCCCCCTGTGTTCCAGCTTGTCATCGGGTGTCAGAGGGGCCGGGGGCGGCTGGGCTTAGACTCTGAGTGATATCCACATCAATCTTGACAATCGATAGTGCAGGACAACTATAATCCAGTGAACAGAACACGAGTAGTCAAAAGCCAAATTACAACTAATGTTAATATACCAAAGACAGTTCTGTATACTGCAGAACTCACCGGCTAATACTAGAGCTGCCAGAATGTTCTGAACTTAGCAGCCAGCTTATTGTAAAAGGGATTCAAATTCCTGTTGTATGGAACCAAGTATATTCCCAAATGCCAATACCAAATAAAGACTCGGTAACAACAGGGCTGTTATGAAGCAGGTATTCTTTAATGTGGCGCCGGATGCTCGGAGGATCCTTCCGCCAAACCTGCGTGCGGAAAGACTGAAGTATGCTTCTTTTATATGTCAAAACGTGAACGTTCGACAGTTTTCAAGGGGTTATTTGCTATAAACATGCCTATTTAAACATCTTTACAGTTCATCGCTTCACAGGAATTGCGTCTATTTCACATTTTTGCAGTCACTGCGGTGGTCACTTGCTTCCTCTAGGGGGTCTTTCTGATGGTCTTCCTCAGTTATCTGCTGGATGAACTCCTGGATTCTGCTCGCTTCGGCACAGGCGCTCCTTTTGTTATCATCGCCCGGTTATCTTTCTCTTCCCCTTGCTGGTGGCTGTCTCTGCAAAAATGCCTCGTGGTCCATCACTATTTACGACTTCTTAGATTAGGGAAGAAAGAGTTAGTTGGGAGAAGTATCTGAGGCTCAGTAGATGCGTTTGTTTTTCACCTTGATTCTTCTACAGACTGACCATATGGTTGCCATGAAAGTCAGTAGTTTTAAACATTTGTTCACTTGGTAACGCTCATTTAGCAGCTTCAATATAAATAATGAAAAAAATTAGGAGTGGCAAATGGAACAAAAGCAGGAACAGAAGGAACAAATAAAATCAGTGGATATTAGGCAAATAAAGGGAAAAGGTTACGAAATGGGATCAGAAACTAAAATGGATCTAGAAAGAAAAAAAAAACAAGGAAAGGCAAGGGAAAAGGAAAACAAATAGAGCAAAGACAGCAAATAGATACAGGGCAACAGACAAATTTAAAGGCAAAGATGACTAAGGAAATAATAAAAACATTGAAAATTAGAATCAGTGAACTACAATGGATACGCAGAACAGAAATCCAAGCGGCCCGGGTTCCGTTCTTTGGGAACAGAAGGCCGGGGCTTCGGCCCCGTGGCACTTCACCCTCTCGCCCGGACCCAACCGCAGGCGCTCACCCCGAGCCCGGCAGCTGGAAACGTGGCCCGAGGCACAAAGGAGATGGCGAATGGTTGTGCCTTTACGTCCGGCAGAAATGCCAGCGGTGAGTCTGCTCTGAGGCCCCGTGCCCTTTATATATAAAATAAATTGAGAGATTTGTCTATTCCAACACTTCGCACCCTTGTCTATAGTTTAAGTAATTCTTTTCAACTGCCCCTGCGTAACATGCTTTAGTTTCCGTGCTTTTAGTCTGTACCACCTGTGTTGCGGTGGAGCTATGTCCCAAAGAGGATAGAATGACAGAACAGAATTAGGCCCTGCGAGACTCCCATCTCAAAAATGTCTCTGGTCACAAAGCAAATTGTTTACTGTAAGCTCCTGAAAAGTTGGTTCGGGAGTCGAGTGCTGAATTACTTTATTTTCCCCACAACAATCAACAATAGAAAGTGGGAGAAGCAAAGAAAAGAATGAGAGGGAGACAAAGAGGGAAAAGGTACGATAGTCACCACCACGTCCTGTCCCGGTGCCACCCGCAGCTCTGGCCCCTCATTGTCCCTGTGCCCACACCGTGTACCCCCACCATCCCTGTGCCCACACCGTGTCCCTCACCATCCCTGTGCCCACACCATGTCCCCACACCGTCCCTGTGCCCACACCTTGTCCCACACCATCCCTGTGCCCACGCTGTGTCCCTCACCATCCCTGTGCCCACACCATGTCCCACACCATCCCTGTGCCCACACCGTGTCCCCTCATTGTCCCTGTGCCGACACCGTGCCCTCACCATCCCTGTGCCCACACTGTGTCCCCCTACTATCCCTGTGCCCACACCATGTGCCCTCACCATCCCTTTGCCCATACCGTGTCCCACACCATCCCTGTGCCCACACCGTGTCCCCTCACCATCCCTGTGACCACACCATGTCCCCTCATTGTCCCTGGGCCCACACCGTGCCCTCACCATCCCTGTGCCCACACTGTGTCCCCCTACTATCCCTGTGCCCACACCATGTCCCCTCACCATCCCTGTGCCCACACCATGTCCCCTCATTGTCCCTGTGCCCACACCATGTCCCACACCATCCCTGTGCCCACACTGTGTCCCCTCACCATCCCTGTGCCCACACTGTGTCCCCTCACCATCCCTGTGCCCACACACCATGTCGCCTCAACATCCCTGTGCCCACACCGTGTCCCCCCACCACCCCTGTGCCCACATCATGTCCCCTGATTGTCCCTGTGCCCACACTGTGTCCCAAACCATCCCTGTGCCCACACCATGTCCCCCAAGCATCCCTGTGCCAACACCATGTCCCACACCATCCCTGTGCCCACACTGTGTCCCCTCACCATCCCTGTGCCCACACGGTGTCCCACAACATCCTTACGCCCACAGCGTGTCCCCTCATTGTCCCTGGGCCCACACCATGTCCCCTCATCATCCCTGTGCCCACACCATGTCCCACACCATCCCTGTGCCCACTCCGTGTCCCACACCATCCCTATGCCCACACCATGTCCCCTCACGATCCCTATGCCTACACTGTGTCCCGTCACCATTCATGTGCCCACATGGTGTCCCACACTATCCTTGTGCCCACAGAGTGTCCCCTCATTGTTCCTGTACGCACACCATGTCCCCTCACCATCCCTGTGCCCACACTGTGCCCCTCACCATCCCTGTGCCCCCACACCATATCCCCTCACCATCCTTCTGCCCACACCGTGTCCCCTCATTGTCCCTGTGCCCACATCGTGTCCCACACAATCCCTGTGCCCACACCATGTCCCCCCATCATTCCTGTGCTCACATTGTGTCCCCTAATGATCCCTGTACCCACACCGTGTCCCACACCATCCGTGTGCCCACAGCGTGTGCACACATTGTCCCTGTGTCCACACCGTGCCCTCACCATCCCTGTGCCCCCACCGTGTCCCACACCATCCGTGTGCCCACAGCGTGTCCCCTCATTGTCCCTGTGCCCACACCGTGCCCTCACCATCCCTGTGCCCACACCGTGTCCCCTCACAATCCCTGTGCCCACACCGTGTCCCCCCACCATCCCTGTGCCCCCACACCAAGTCCCACACTATACCTGTACCCACACTGTGTCTCCTCACCATCCCTGTGCCCACACCATGTCCCCTCATTGTCCCTGTGCCCACACTGTGTCCCACACCATCCTTGTGCCCACACCGTGTCCCACATCATCCCTGTGCCCAAACCATGTCCCCTCACCATCCCTATACCCAGTTTCCCCTCACCATCCCTGTGCCCCCACACCATGTCCCCTCACCATTCCTGTGCCCACACCGTGTCCCACACCATCCCTGTGCCCACTCCACTCACCATCCCCGTGTCCCCTCAACATGCCCTTATCCCCTCACCACCCCCATGTCCTCTCACCATCCCCTTGTCCCCTCACCACCTCCGTTTCCCCTCACCAGCCCCATGTCCCCTCACCAACCCCTTTTCTCCTCACCACGCCATTCTCCCCTCACCATCCCCATGTCCCCTCACCATCCCTGTGTCCCCTCCTCTCCCAGGTGTCCCCTCATCACCCCCGTGTCCCCTGACCATCCCCTTTTCCCCTCACCACCCCCGTATCCCCCCACCTGCCCAATGTCCCCTCACCACCCCCTTGTCCCCTCACCCTCCCCTTCTCCACTCACCATCCCCCTTATCCCCTCAGCATCCCAGTGTCCCCTAACGATCCCTGTGCCCACACTGTGCCCCTCACCATCCCCTTCTCCCCTCACCATCCCCTTGTCCCCTCACCATCCCCTTGTCCCCTAACCTTCCCCGTGTCCACTCAACAAGCCCTTCTCCCCTCACCACCCCCATGTCCCCTCACCACCCCAATGTCCCCTCACCCCCTCCGTGTCCCCTCACCACCCCCTTCTCCCCTCACGACCCCCGTGTCCCCTCACCCTCCCCTTCTCCCATCACCATCCCCGTTTCCCCTAACCATTCCCATGTCCCCTCAACATGCCCTTCTCCCTTGACCACCCTCGTGTCCCCTCACTACCCCCGTGTCCCCTCACCATCCCCTTCTCCCCTCACCACCCCCTTCCTTGTCCCCTAACCAGCCCCTTCTCCCCTCACCCCCCCCCGTGTCCCCTCACCTCCTCCATGTCCGCTCACCCCCCCCGTGTCCGCTCATCCCCCCAGGTCCGCTCACCAGCCCCATGTCCCCTCAGCAACCTCTTCTCCCCTCACCGTCCCCTTCTCCCCTCACCGTCCCCGTGTCCCCTCACCACGCCCTTGTCCCCTCACCACCCCTGTGTCCCCTCACCATCCCTGTGCCCACACCGTGCCCCTCACCATCCCCTTGTCCCCTCACCATCCCCTTCTCCCCTCACCCTCCCCTTCTCCCCTCACCACCCCCGTGTCCCCTCACCACCCCCGTGTCCCCTCACCGTCCCCTTCTCCCCTCACCTTCCCCTCCTCCCCTCACCACCCCCGTGTCCCCTAACCCCCCGTGTCCCCTCAGCAACCATTTCTCCCCGCACCACCCCCTTCTCCGCCCACCATCCCCGTGTCCCCTGACCAGCCGCATGTCCCCTCACTTCCCCCGTGTCCCCTCACCACCCCCGTGTACCCTCAGCATCCCTGTGCTCATACTGTGCCCCTCACCACCCGCTTCTCCCCTCACCATCCCCTTGTCCCCTTACCATCCCCTTCTCCCCTCACCAGCCCATTCTCCCCTCACAACACCCGTGTCCCCTCACCACCACCGTGTCCCCTGACCTACCCAATGTCCCCTCACCACCCCCTTGTCCCCTCACCCCCCCTACTCCCCCCACCCACCCTTCTCCCCTCACCCCCCCAGTGTCCCCTCACCAGACCCTTGTCCCCTCACCACCCCCTTCTCCCCTCACCATCCCTGTGCCCACACCGTGCCCCTCACCATCCCCTTGTACCCTCACCCTCCCCTTCTCCCCTCACCATCGCCTTGTCCCCTCACACCACCCGTGTCCCCTCACCAGCCCCGTGACCCCTCACGACCCCTATGTCCCCTCACCTGCCCAATGTCCCCTCACCAACCCCTTGTACCCTGACCCCCCTGTGTCCCCTCACCCCCCCCGTGTCCCCTCACCATCCCCTTCTCCCCTCACCACCCCCGTGTCCCCTCATCATCCCTTTCTTCCCTCACCACGCCCTTGTCCCCTCACCCCCCCCGTGTCCCCTCACCATCCCCTTCTCCCCTCACCACCCCCGTGTCCCCTCATCATCCCTTTCTTCCCTCACCTGCCCAATGTCCCCTCACCCCCCCGTGTCCCCTCACCATCCCCTTGTCCCCTCACCACCCCCGTTTCCCCTCACCAGCCCCATGTCCCCTCAACCCCCACTTGTCCCCTCACCATCCCCGTGTCCCCTGACCATCCCCTTTTCCCCTCACAACCCCCATGTCCCCTCACCAGCCGCATGTCCCCTCACCCCCCCGTGTACCATCACCATCCCTGTGCTCACACTGTGCCCCTCACCACCCCCTTCTCCCGTCACCATCCCCTTCTCCCCTCACCATCCCCGTGTCCCCCCCCATCGTGTCCGCAGCCCCCCGTCGCCCTCCATCATGCCATGCCAATGCCCTCAGACAATCCTGAAGCTGCTGGTGACGGGCTGGGCGCCCTCTCGCACGCGGGTGCTGATGCCCATCCTGCAGTACCCGCTGTACTCGGCCACCATCGCCGAGCTGGGGGCCGTGCAGCTCGGCTACTACCTGGACGAGGAACGGTGCTGGGCACTGGCGCTGAGTGAGCTGCGGCGGGTGCTGGCCGAGGGTCGCCGGCACTGCTGCCCACAGGTGCTGTGCATCATCAACCCTGGCAACCCCAGCGGTACCCTGCGGCACCAAGGGCTGGGACGGGACCCCAAGGGTGGGAAGGGACCCCAGGAGTGGGATGGGACCCCAGGGTTGGGATTGCATGGAACTGGATAGGACCCCAGGGTTGGGATGGGATGGGACGAGATGGGACACCAGGGGTGGAATGAGTCCCCAGGGGTGGGATGGGATGGGACCCCAGGGGTGGGATGGGATGGTACTGGATGGGACACCAGGGTTGGGATGGGACCCCAGGGGTGGGACCTCAGGGGTGGGATGGGATAGGACTGGGATGGGACCCCAGGGGTGGGATACGACCCCAGGGGTGGGACCCCAGGGGTGGGATGGGACCCTGAGGTTGGGATGGGACCCCAGGGATGGGAATTTAGGGCTGGGATGGGACCCCAGGGTTGGGATGGGACTGGATGGGACGGGTTGGGACCCCAGGGGTGGAATGGGATGGGACCCCAGGGATGGGATTGGATGGGACTCCAGGGTTGGGATGGGACGAGATGGGAACCCAGGGTTGGGATGGGATGGGTCCCCAGGGATGGGATGGGATGGGATGGGATGGTACGGTACTGGATGGGACACCAGGGTTGGGATGGGATGGGACCTTAGGGGTGGGACCTCAGGGGTGGGATGGGATAGGACTCCAGGGGTGGGATGAGACTGGGATGGGACCCCAGGGGTGGGATGCGACCCCAGGGGTGGAACCCCAAGGGTGGGATGGGACCCTGAGGTTGGAATGGGACCCCAGGGATGGGACCCCAGGGGTGGGATGCGACCCCAGGGGTGGGACCCCAAGGGTGGGGTGGGACCCTGAGGTTGGAATGGGACCCCAGGGATGGGACCCCAGGGGTGGGATGCGACCCCAGGGGTGGGATGGGACTGGATGGGACCCCAGGGGTGGGATGGGATGGGATGAGATGGGACTCCAGGGGTGGGATGAGTCCCCAGGGGTGGGATGGGACTGGATGGGTCCCCAGGGGTGGGATGGGATGGGACCCCAGGGGTGGGATGGGATGGGATCCCAGGAGTGGGATGGGACTGGATGGGTCCCCAGGGGTGGGATGGGATGGGACCCCAGGGGTGGGATGGGATCCCAGGGTTGGGATGGGACTGGATGGGACCCCAGGGTTGGGATGGGACCCTAGGAGTGGGATGAGTCCCCAAAGGTGGGATGGGACCCCAGGGGTGGGATAGGACCCCAGGGGTGGGATGGGATGGGTTGGGATGGAACCCCATGGGTGGGATGAGTTCCCAGGGGTGGGATGGCAAGGGACCCCAGGGTTGGGATGGGATGGGACCCCAGGGATGGGACTTCAGGGGCGGAATGGGATTCCAGGGTTGGGATGGTATGGGACCCCAGGGGTGGGATGGGACTGGATGGGACCCCAGGGTTGGGATGGGATGGAACCCCAGGGCTGGGATGGGATGGAACCCCAGGGGTGGGATGGGATGGGACTGGATGGGACCCCAGGGTTGGGATGTGATGGGACCCCAGGGGTGGGATGAGTCCCCAGGGGTGGGATGGGACCCCAGGGGTGGGATGGGTCCCCAGGGGTGGGATGGGATGGGACCCCAGGGGTGGGATGGGACCTCAGGGGTGGAACCCCAGGGGTGGGATGGGACCCTGAGGTTGGGATGGGACACCAGGGATGGGACTTCAGGGGTGGGATGGGACTCCAGGGTTGGGATGGGAGCCCAGGGGTGGGATGGGATGGGACCCCAGGGGTGGGAAGGGACCTCAGGGGTGGGAAGGGACCCCAGGGGTGGGAAGGGACCCCAGGGGTGGGATGGGATGGGACTGGATGGGACCCCAGGGGTGGGATGGGATGGGACCCCAGGGGTGGGATGAGTCTTCAGGGATGGGATGGGAAGGGACCCCAGGGGTGGGATGGGACCCCAGGGGTGGGACCTCAGGAGTGGGATGGGATAGGACTGGGATGGGAATCCAGGAGTGGGATGAGACTGGGATGGGACCCCAGGGGTGGGATGGGACTGGATGGGACGGGTTGGGACCCCAGGGGTGGAATGGGATGGGACCCCAGGGATGGGATTGGATGGGACTCCAGGGTTGGGATGGGACGAGATGGGAACCCAGGGTTGGGATGGGATGGGTCCCCAGGGATGGGATGGGATGGGATGGGATGGTACGGTACTGGATGGGACACCAGGGTTGGGATGGGATGGGACCTTAGGGGTGGGACCTCAGGGGTGGGATGGGATAGGACTCCAGGGGTGGGATGAGACTGGGATGGGACCCCAGGGGTGGGATGCGACCCCAGGGGTGGAACCCCAAGGGTGGGATGGGACCCTGAGGTTGGAATGGGACCCCAGGGATGGGACCCCAGGGGTGGGATGCGACCCCAGGGGTGGGACCCCAAGGGTGGGGTGGGACCCTGAGGTTGGAATGGGACCCCAGGGATGGGACCCCAGGGGTGGGATGCGACCCCAGGGGTGGGATGGGACTGGATGGGACCCCAGGGGTGGGATGGGATGGGATGAGATGGGACTCCAGGGGTGGGATGAGTCCCCAGGGGTGGGATGGGACTGGATGGGTCCCCAGGGGTGGGATGGGATGGGACCCCAGGGGTGGGATGGGATGGGATCCCAGGAGTGGGATGGGACTGGATGGGTCCCCAGGGGTGGGATGGGATGGGACCCCAGGGGTGGGATGGGATCCCAGGGTTGGGATGGGACTGGATGGGACCCCAGGGTTGGGATGGGACCCTAGGAGTGGGATGAGTCCCCAAAGGTGGGATGGGACCCCAGGGGTGGGATAGGACCCCAGGGGTGGGATGGGATGGGTTGGGATGGAACCCCATGGGTGGGATGAGTTCCCAGGGGTGGGATGGCAAGGGACCCCAGGGTTGGGATGGGATGGGACCCCAGGGATGGGACTTCAGGGGCGGAATGGGATTCCAGGGTTGGGATGGTATGGGACCCCAGGGGTGGGATGGGACTGGATGGGACCCCAGGGTTGGGATGGGATGGAACCCCAGGGCTGGGATGGGATGGAACCCCAGGGGTGGGATGGGATGGGACTGGATGGGACCCCAGGGTTGGGATGTGATGGGACCCCAGGGGTGGGATGAGTCCCCAGGGGTGGGATGGGACCCCAGGGGTGGGATGGGTCCCCAGGGGTGGGATGGGATGGGACCCCAGGGGTGGGATGGGACCTCAGGGGTGGAACCCCAGGGGTGGGATGGGACCCTGAGGTTGGGATGGGACACCAGGGATGGGACTTCAGGGGTGGGATGGGACTCCAGGGTTGGGATGGGAGCCCAGGGGTGGGATGGGATGGGACCCCAGGGGTGGGAAGGGACCTCAGGGGTGGGAAGGGACCCCAGGGGTGGGAAGGGACCCCAGGGGTGGGATGGGATGGGACTGGATGGGACCCCAGGGGTGGGATGGGATGGGACCCCAGGGGTGGGATGAGTCTTCAGGGATGGGATGGGAAGGGACCCCAGGGGTGGGATGGGACCCCAGGGGTGGGACCTCAGGAGTGGGATGGGATAGGACTGGGATGGGAATCCAGGAGTGGGATGAGACTGGGATGGGACCCCAGGGGTGGGATGCGACTCCAGGGGTGGGATGGAATGGGATGGGACTGGATGGGACCCCAGGGTTGGGATGGGACCCCAGGTGTGGGACCTCAGGGGTGGGATGGGATAGGACTGGGATGGGACTCCAGGGGTGGGATGAGACTGGGATGGGACCCCAAGGTTGGGATGGGACCTCAGGGGAGGAACCCCAGGGGTGGGATGGGACCCTGAGGTTGGGATGGGACCCTAGGGATAGGACTTCAGGGATGGGATAGGTGTCCAGGGGTGGGATGGGATGGGACCCGAGGGGTGGGATGGGATGGGATGGGACCCCAGGGGCGGGATGTGATGGGACCCCAGGGGTGGGATGGCATGAGACTGGATGGGACCCAAGGGTTGGGAGGGGATGGGACCATAGGGGTGGGATGGGATGTGATGGGACCCCAGGGGTGGGATGGGATGAGTCCCCAGGGGTGGGATGAGACCCTAGGGTTGGGATGGGATGTGATGGGACCCCAGGTGTGGGATGGGATGAGGCCCCAGGGTTGGGATGGGACACCAGGGTTGGGATGGGATGGGACCCCAGGGGTGGGATGGGACTGGTTCGGACCCCAGGGGTGGGATGGGATGGGACCCCAGGGGTGGGATGGGATGGGACTGGATGGGACCCCAGGGTTGGGATGGGACCCCAGGGGTGGGATGGGACCCCAGGGGTGGGATGGGATGGGACCCCAGGGGTGGGATGGGATAGAACTGGGATGGGAATCGAGGGGTGGGATGAGACTGGGATGGGACCCCAGGGGTGGGACTTCAGGGGTGCAATGGGTCTCCAGGGGTGGGATGGGATGGGACCCCAGGGGTGGGATGGGATGGGACCCCAGGGGTGGGATGGGATGGGATGGGACCCCAGGGGTGGGATAAGTCCCCAGGGGTGGGATGGGATGGGACCCCAGGGGTGGGATGGGATGGGATTGGATGGGACTGGATGAGACCCCAGGGTTAGGATGGGACCCCAGGGGTGGAATGAGAGGGGATGGAATGGGACCCCAGGGGTGGGATGGGAGGGGACCCTAGGGGTGGGATGGGAGGGATGGGATGGGATCCCACGGGTGGGATGGGACCCCAGGGGTGGGGTGGGACCCCAGGGGTGGGGTGGGATGGGACTGGCTGGGACCCCAGGGTTGGGATGGGTCCCCAGGGGTGGGATGGGATGGGACCCCAGGGGTGGAACCCCAGGGGTGGGATGGGACCCTGAGATGGGATGGGACACCAGGGATGGGACTTCAGGGGTGGGATGGGACTCCAGGGTTGGGATGGGAGCCCAGGGGTGGGATGGGATGGGACCCCAGGGGTGGGATGGGACCTCAGGGGTGGGATGAGACCCCAGGGATGGGATGGGATGGGACTGGATGGGACCCCAGGGTTGGGATGGGATGGGACCCCAGGGGTGGGATGAGTCTTCAGGGATGGGATGGGAAGGGAGCCCAGGGGTGGGATGGGACCCCAGGGGTGGGACCTCAGGAGTGGGATGGGATAGGACTGGGATGGGAATCCAGGAGTGGGATGAGACTGGGATGGGACCCCAGGGGTGGGATGCGACTCCAGGGGTGGGATGGAATGGGATGGGACTGGATGGGACCCCAGGGTTGGGATGGGACCCCAGGTGTGGGACCTCAGGCCTGGGATGGGATAGGACTGGGATGGGACTCCAGGGGTGGGATGAGACTGGGATGGGACCCCAGGGTTGGGATGGGACCTCAGGGGAGGAACCCCAGGGGTGGGATGGGACCCTGAGGTTGGGATGGGACCCTAGGGATAGGACTTCAGGGATGGGATAGGTCTCCAGGGGTGGGATGGGATGGGACCCGAGGGGTGGGATGGGATGGGACCCCAGGGGCGGGATGTGATGGGACCCCAGGGGCGGAATGTCATGGGACTGGATGGGACCCAAGGGTTGGGAGGGGATGGGACCATAGGGGTGGGATGGGATGTGATGGGACCCCAGGGGTGGGATTAGTCCCCAGGGGTGGGATGGGATGGGACCCCAGGGGTGGGATGTGATGGGATTGGATGGGACTGGATGGGACCCCAGGGGTGGGATGGGACCCCAGGGGTGGGATGGGAGGGGACCCTAGGGGTGGGATGGGAGGGGACCCTAGGGGTGGGAGGGGACCCCAGGGGTGGGATGGGATGGGACCCCAGGGGTGGGATGGGACTGACTGGGACCCCAGGGTTGGGATGGGACCCCAGGGATGGGATAGGATGGGACCCCAGGGGTGGGATGGCATAGGACTAGATGGGACCCCAGGGTTGGGATGGGATGGGACCCTAGGGGTGGGATGGAATGGGATCCCAGGGGTGGGATGGGACTGGATGGGACCCCAGGGGTGGGATGGGACCTAAGGTGTGGGATGGGACCACAGGGGTGGGATGGGACTGGATGGGACACCAGGGTTGGGATGGGTCCCCAGGGGTGGGATGAGAGGGGATGGAATGGGACCCCAGGGGTGGGATGGGAGGGGACCCTAGGGGTGCGATGGGAGGGATGGGATGGGATCCCACGGGTGGGATGGGACCCCAGGGGTGTGGTGGGACCCCAGGGGTGGGATGGGATGGGACTGGCTGGGACCCCAGGGTTGGGATGGGTCCCCAGGGGTGGGATGGGATGGGACCCCAGGGTTGGGATGGGACCTCAGGGGTGGAACCCCAGGGGTGGGATGGGACCCTGAGGTTGGGATGGGACACCTGGGATGGGACTTCAGGGGTGGGATGGGACTCCAGGGTTGGGATGGGAGCCCAGGGGTGGGATGGGATGGGACCCCAGGGGTGGGAAGGGACCCTGAGGTTGGGATGGGACACCAGGGATGAGACCCCAGGGGTGGGATGGGACTCCAGGGGTGGGATGGGATGGGACTGGATGGGACCCCAGGGTTGGGATGGGATGGGACCCCAGGGGTGGGATGAGTCTTCAGGGATGGGATGGGAAGGGACCCCAGGGGTGGGATGGGACCCCAGGGATGGGACCTCAGGAGTGGGATGGGATAGGACTGGGATGGGAATCCAGGAGTGGGATGAGACTGGGATGGGACCCCAGGGGTGGGATGCGACTCCAGGGGTGGGATGGAATGGGATGGGACTGGATGGGACCCCAGGGTTGGGATGGGACCCCAGGTGTGGGACCTCAGGGGTGGGATGGGATAGGACTGGGATGGGACTCCAGGGGTGGGATGAGACTGGGATGGGACCCCAAGGTTGGGATGGGACCTCAGGGGAGGAACCCCAGGGGTGGGATGGGACCCTGAGGTTGGGATGGGACCCTAGGGATAGGACTTCAGGGATGGGATAGGTCTCCAGGGGTGGGATGGGATGGGACCCGAGGGGTGGGATGGGATGGGATGGGACCCCAGGGGCGGGATGTGATGGGACCCCAGGGGTGGGATGGCATGGGACTGGATGGGACACAAGGGTTGGGAGGGGATGGGACCATAGGGGTGGGATGGGATGTGATGGGACCCCAGGGGTGGGATGGGATGAGTCCCCAGGGGTGGGATGAGACCCTAGGGTTGGGATGGGATGTGATGGGACCCCAGGGGTGGGATGGGACTGCTTGGGACCCCAGGGGTGGGATGGGATGGGACCCCAGGGGTGGAATGGGATGGGACCCCAGGGGTGGAATGGGATGGGACCCCAGGGGTGGAATGGATCCCTAGGCGTGGGATGAGTACCCAGGGCTGGGATGGGATGGGACCCCAAGGGTGGGATGGGACCCCAGGGGTGGGATGGGATGGGACCCCCGGGGTGGGATGGGTCCCCGGGGGTGGGGTGGGACCCCAGGGGTGGGGTGGGATGGGACCTCAGGGGTGGGATGGGACCCCAGGGGTGGGATGGGATGCGACCACAGGGGTGGGATGGGATGCGACCACAGGGGTGGGATGGGTCTTCAGGGATGGGATGGGATGGGACCCCAGGGTTGGGATGGGACCCCAGGGGTGGGACCTCAGGAGTGGGATGGGATAGGACTGGGATGGGAATCCAGGGGTGGGATGAGACTGGGATGGGACCCAGGGGTGGGATGCGACCCCAGGGGTGGGACGGGACCCTGAGGTTTGATGGGACCCCAGGGATAGGACTTCAGGGGTGGGATGGGACTCCAGGGTTGGGATGGGACCCCAGGGGTGGGATGAGTCCCCAAGGGTGGGATGGGATGGGACCCCAGGGGTGGGATGGGATGGGACCCGATGGGACCCCAGGGTTGGGAGGGGATGGGACCCCAGGGGTGGGATGGGATGGGACCCGATGGGACCCCAGGGTTGGGAGGGGATGGGACCCTAGGGGTGGGATGGGATGTGATGGGACCCCAGGGGTGGGATGGGATGAGTCCCCAGGGGTGGGATGGGACCTCAGGAGTGAGATGGGATGGGACCCCAGGGGTGGGATGGGACTGGCTGGGATCCCAAGGGTGGGATGGGACCCCAGGGGTGGGATGGGATGGGACCCCAGGGGTGGGATGGGATGGGACTGGATGGGACCCCAGGGGTGGGATGGGATGGGACCCTAGGGGTGGGATGGGATGTGATGGGACCCCAGGGCTGGGAGGAGTCCCCAGGGGTGGGATGGGATGTGATGGGACCCCAGGGGTGGGATGAGTCCCCAGGGGTGGGATGGGATGGGACCCGAGGGGTGGGATGGGATGGGATTGGATGGGACTGCATGGGACCCCAGGGGTGGGATGGGACTGGATGGGACCCCAGGGTTAGGATGGGACTCCAGGGGTGGGATGGGATGTGACCCCAGGGGTGGGATGGGACCTCAGGGGTGGAACCCCAGGGGTGGGATGGGACCCTGAGGTTGGGATGGGACCCCAGGGATGGGACTTCAGGGGTGGGATGGGACTCCAGGGTTGGGATGGGACCCCAGGGGTGGGATGAGTCCCCAAGGGTGGGATGGGATGGGACCCCAGGGGTGGGATGAGTCCCCAGGGGTGGGATGAGTCCCCAGGGGTGGGATGGGATGAGTCTCCAGGGGTGGGATGGGATGGGACTGGATGGGACCCCAGGGCTGGGATGGGATGTGACCACAGGGGTGGGACCCCAGGGGTGGGATGGGACCCTGAGGTTTGTATGGGACCCCAAGGATTGGAGTTCAGGGGTGGGATGGGACCCCAGGATTGGGATGGGACTGGATGGGATCCCAGGGGTGGGATGGGATGGCATGCGACCCCAGTGGTGGGATGAGTCCCCAGAGGTGGGACGGGATGGGACCCCAGGGGTGGGACGGGATGGGATGGGACCCCAGGGGTGGGATGGGGCCCCAGGGGTGGGATGGGATGGGATGGGGCCCCAGGGGTGGGATGGGATGGGATGGGAACCCAGGAGTGGGACAGGATGGGATGGGACAGGATGGGATGGGAGCCCACAGGTGGGATGAGTCCCCAGGGGTGGGATGGGGCCCCAGGGGTGGGATGGGATGGGGCCCCAGGGGTGGGATGGGATGGGGCCCCAGGGGTGGGATGGGATGTGATGGGACCCGAGGGGTGGGATGGGATGTGATGGGACCCCAGGGGTGGGATGGGATGAGTCCCCAGGGGTGGGATGGGATGTGATGGGACCCCAGGGGTGGGATGGGATGTGATGGGACCCCAGGGGTGGGATGGGACTGGTTGGGACCCCAGGGGTGGGATGGGACCCCAGGGGTGGGATGGGATGGGATTGGATGGGACTGAATGGGACTGGATGGGACCCCAGGGTTGGGATGGGACCCCAGGGGTGGGATGGGACCCCAGGGGTGGGATGGGATGGGACCCCAGGGGTGGGATGGGATGGGACCCCAGGGGTGGGATGGGATGGGATTGGATGGGACTGGATGGGACCCCAGGGGTGGGATGGGATGGGACCCCAGGGGTGGGATGGGACTGACTGGGACCCCAGGGTTGGGATGGGACCCCAGGGATGGGATAGGATGGGACCCCAGGGGTGGGATGGCATAGGACTAGATGGGACCCCAGGGTTGGGATGGGATGGGACCCTAGGGGTGGGATGGAATGGGATCCCAGGGGTGGGATGGGACTGGATGGGACCCCAGGGGTGGGATGGGACCTAAGGTGTGGGATGGGACCCCAGGGGTGGGATGAGTCCTCGAGGGGGGGTGGGATGGGACCCCAGGGGTGGAATGGGATGGGACCCCAGGGGTGGAATGGATCCCTAGGCGTGGGATGAGTACCCAGGGGTGGGATGGGATGGGACCCCAAGGGTGGGATGGGACCCCAGGGGTGGGATGGGATGGGACCCCAGGGGTGGGGTGGGACCCCAGGGGTGGGGTGGGACGGGACCTCAGGGGTGGGATGGGACCCCAGGGGTGGGATGGGATGCGACCACAGGGGTGGGATGGGATGCCAGGAGTGGGATGGGTCTTCAGGGATGGGATGGGATGGGACCCTAGGGTTGGGATGGGACCCCAGGGGTGGGACCTCAGGAGTGGGATGGGATAGGACTGGGATGGGAATCCAGGGGTGGGATGAGACTGGGATGGGACCCAGGGGTGGGATGCGACCCCAGGGGTGGGACGGGACCCTGAGGTTTGATGGGTCCCCAGGGATAGGACTTCAGGGGTGGGATGGGACTCCAGGGTTGGGATGGGACCCCAGGGGTGGGATGAGTCCCCAAGGGTGGGATGGGATGGGACCCCAGGGGTGGGATGGGATGGGACCCGATGGGACCCCAGGGTTGGGAGGGGATGGGACCCCAGGGGTGGGATGGGATGGGACCCGATGGGACTCCAGGGTTGGGAGGGGATGGGACCCTAGGGGTGGGATGGGATGTGATGGGACCCCAGGGGTGGGATGGGATGAGTCCCCAGGGGTGGGATGGGACCTCAGGAGTGAGATGGGATGGGACCCCAGGGGTGGGATGGGATGGGACTGGCTGGGATCCCAAGGGTGGGATGGGACCCCAGGGGTGGGATGGGACCGGATGGGACCCCAGGGGTGGGATGGGATGGGACCCTAAGGGTGGGATGGGATGTGATGGGACCCCAGGGCTGGGAGGAGTCCCCAGGGGTGGGATGGGATGTGATGGGACCCCAGGGGTGGGATGGGATGTGATGGGACCCCAGGGGTGGGATGAGTCCCCAGGGGTGGGATGGGATGGGACCCGAGGGGTGGGATGGGATGGGATTGGATGGGACTGGATGGGACCCCAGGGTTAGGATGGGACTCCAGGGGTGGGATGGGATGTGACCCCAGGGGTGGGATGGGACCTCAGGGGTGGAACCCCAGGGGTGGGATGGGACTCCAGGGTTGGGATGGGACCCCCGGGGTGGGATGAGTCCCCAAGGGTGGGATGGGATGGGACCCCAGGGGTGGGATGAGTCCCCAGGGGTGGGATGGGATGAGTCTCCAGGGGTGGGATGGGATGGGACTGGATGGGACCCCAGGGCTGGGATGGGATGTGACCACAGGGGTGGGACCCCAGGGGTGGGATGGGACCCTGAGGTTTGTATGGGACCCCAAGGATTGGAGTTCAGGGGTGGGATGGGACCCCAGGATTGGGATGGGACTGGATGGGATCCCAGGGGTGGGATGGGATGGCATGCGACCCCAGTGGTGGGATGAGTCCCCAGAGGTGGGACGGGATGGGACCCCAGGGGTGGGACGGGATGGGATGGGACCCCAGGGGTGGGATGGGGCCCCAGGGGTGGGATGGGGCCCCAGGGGTGGGATGGGATGGGATGGGGCCCCAGGGGTGGGATGGGATGGGATGGGGCCCCAGGGGTGGGACAGGATGGGATGGGACAGGATGGGATGGGAGCCCACAGGTGGGATGGGGCCCCAGGGGTGGGATGGGGCCCCAGGGGTGGGATGGGATGGGACTGGTTGGGACCCCAGGGGTGGGATGGGATGGGACCCCAGGGGTGGGATGAGTCTCCAGGGGTGGGATCGGATGGGACCCCAGGTGTGGGGTGGGATGGAACCCCAGGGGTGGGGAGGGACTGGATGGGACCCCAGGGGTGGGGTGGGATGGGACCCCAAGGGTCGGATGGGGTGGGACTGGATGGGACCCCAGGGTTGGGATGGGACCCCAGGGGTGGGACCTCAGGGGTCGGATGGTATAGGACTGGGATGGGACTCCAGGGGTGGGATGAGACTGGGATGGGACCCCAGGGGTGGGATGCGTCCCCAGGGGTGGAACCCCAGGAGTGGGATGGGACCCTGAGGTTGGGATGGGACCCCAGGGATGGGACTTCAGGGGTGGGATGGGATGGGACCCCAGGGATGGGATGGGATGGGACTGGGATGGGACCTCAGGGATGGGATGGGACCCCAGGGGTGGGATGGGACCCCAGGGGTGGGATATCAGGGATGGGATGGGATCCTGGGACTGGGATGGGACCCTGGGGATAGGACCCTGGGGCTGGGATGGGACCCTGAGGTTGGGATGGGGCTAAGCCCCCCCAAACCCATCAGGAGTGGGGATGACTCTCCTCCCAAATCTATAGGGAGGCAGGTTGGGTCCCCCAAACCTATCAGGAGAGGGGGTCTAAGCCCCCCCATACCCATGGGAAACTAGACTGAGCCCCCTAAAACCCATCAGGAGTGGGGCTGAGCCCATACCCCAAACCCATAGGGAGCAAGACTGGGCCCCCAAACCTATCAGGAAAAGGGATTGAGTCCCCCAAAACCCATCAGGAGCAGGACTGGGCCCCCCAAACCCATGGTGGGAGTGGGACTGGACCCCCCCACTCCGCTATGCCAACCTCCCCCCTTCTCCCCCCTCCCAGGGCAGGTCCAGAGCCGTCAGTGCATTGAGGACGTCATCAAATTCGCCTTCGAGGAGAGGCTCTTCCTCATGGCTGACAAGGTGAGTGGGACCCTCAGACTCGGGGGGTATGTGAGGTGGACCCCAACATCTAGGTAACCCCACCAATTTCCCCCCTCCTCCAGGTGTACCAGGACAACGTGTATGCTGAGGGTTTGGCCTTCCACTCCTTCAGGAAGGTGCTGACAGAGATGGGGCCGCCCTACCTGGACTCGGTGGAACTCACCTCCTTCCACTCCATCTCCAAAGGCTTCACGGGCGAGTGAGTGACCTCCCACGGCCACCCCCACCCCGAGGTGGCCACCACAGGTCCTGGGGAGCCACAGAGTGGGGATGAGGATGGTGGAACCCCATGGGCCTCAAGGGTGGTGATGGAAAGAGGCTGGAGGTCCCGTGGGGTTGGGATGGTGATGCCATGGTCCTCTGGAGCCTATGGGATGGGGATGGTGATGCCATGGTCCTCTGGAGCCTGTGGGGTGGGGATGGTGATGCCATGGTCCTGTGGAGCCCACGGGGTGGGGATGGTGATGCCATGGTCCTGTGGAGCCCACGGGGTGGGGATGGTGATGCCATGGTCCTCTGGAGCCTATGGGATGGGGATGGTGATGCACAAAGAGGCCCCATGGGGATGTTTATTAGGGTGGTTCTGACGACAGGGAGCCTCCAGGGGCATCTGATGTCAGAGGGTCCTGGTGCCAGGGGGGAAACTCCTCACCTTGTCCCCCTTAAAAGCCCCTCATGGCTCGGGGTGGACAGTGTAGACCTCGACCTCACAGAGAGTGAACTGCTCCTCCCGGCCCGGGATGGTGACGGTGATGTAGCGGCCGCGGAGGCCGTGGCAGCAGATGGTGCTGAGCGACCCAGGACTGGCATCTGTGATGATGCCACAGCTGCAGGGAGCAAACCACAGAATCATTTGGGTTAGAAAAGCTCTTTGAGCTGCTGGAGCCCAGCCCTGAGCCCTCACCCTGCCACAGCCACCACTGACCCACAGCCCTCAGCACCTCAGCTCCAGGGCTTTGGGGTCCCTCCAGGGCTGGGCACTCCCCCAGCTCCCGGACAGCCTGGCACAGGGGCTGACACCCCTCTCAGGGAAACAGTTCTGCCTCAGCTCCAGCCTCAGCCTCCCCTGGGGCACCCTGAGCCCCTTTCCTCTTGGCCCGTCACTCACTAGCTGGGAGCAGAGACCGACCTCCAGCTCACTGCAGCCTCCTGGCAGAGATTTCACCACCAAAACCCCAATATTCTATCTTTTTGTCCAAACACCACCACAAAAACACTACTTTTTTTTCCCTCAAATCACCTCCCCAATTTTCCCCTCAGAACTCCACCAAAATCCCACTTTTTCCCCCTTAAAACTCCACCAAACCCCAACATTTCCCTTCAAAACTCACAAAAAGCTCACTTTTCCCCTCAAAACTACACCAAAGCCCAACTTTTTCGTCAGAACCCCACCAAAGCACCACTTTTCCCCTCAACACTCCACAAAAACCCATCTTCCCCTCAGAACCCCATCAAAAACCCACCTTTGCCCTCAAATATCCACCAACCCCCCACTTTTTCACTCCAAACTCCACTAAAACCACACTTGTCATCTGAAAACACCAACAAAACTCCACTTTTCCCCTCAAAGCTCCCCCAAAATCCCACTGCTGCCTCAGAACCCCACCAATCTCCATGTTTTCCAACTCAGCAGAACTCCAACGCCCCTCTTTTCTCCTTAAAACTCTACAAAAAACCCTTTCTCTCCTCAGAATCCCACAAAAAAAAACCACTTTTGCCCTCAAAAACCCACCAAATCTCCACTTTTTCACTCCAAGGTCCACTAAAAACACACTTTTCCCCTCAACACTCCACCAAATCCCCACTTTTCTTCTCTAACCTCCACTTTTCCACTTAAAACTCCACAAAAAAATCCATTTTCCCCCTCAGAATCCCATCAAAAATCCACTTTTGCCCTCAAAAACCCATTGAACCTCCAATTTTCACTCCAAGCTCCACCAAAACCCCACTTTTTCCCTCAACACTCCACCAAAACTTCACTTTCCCCCTCAAAGCTCCTCCTAATTCCCACTTGTTCCTCAGAAGTCCACAAATCCCCCACTTTTGCCCTCAAAACTCTGCCAAAACCCAGTTTTCCTCTCAAGACTACACCACAATCCCACTTTCTCCCCACAACACCATCAAAACCCAATTCTTTCCTCTCAGAATCTCACCAAAACCCCACTTTTGCCCTCAACACTCCACCAGAACCTTACTTTTCCCCTTAAAACCCCACAAAAACTCATTTTCACCTCAGATCAACACCAAAAACCTACTTTTACTCTCAAAAACTCATCAAATCCCCACTTTTTCACTTCAAACTCCACTAAAACCCCTTTTCTTCTCAACACTCCACAAAACCCCCACTTTCGCCCTCAACACTCCACAAAACCCCCACTTTTTCACTCCAAACTCCAGTAAAACCCACTGTTCTTCTCAACACTCCACAAAAAACCCCACTTTTCATCTGAAAACTCCACCAAAACTCCACTTTTCCCCTCAGAACCCCATCAAAAACCCACTTTCGCCCTCAAAACCCCACCGAACCTCCACTTTTCCACTCCAGACTCCACCAAGCCTGCACTTTTCCCCTCAGAACCCCACCAATCTCCACTGTTTCCCCTCAGCAGACCACCAATCCCGCTCTTTTCTCCTTAAAACTCTACAAAAAACCCATTTTCCCCTCAGAACCCCACCAAAACCCCACTTTTACCCTCAAAAACCCACCAACCCCCCGCTTTTTCACTCCAAGCTCTACCAAAACCCCACTTTTTCCCTCAACACTCCACCAAAACTCCACTTTTCATCTGAAAACTCCACCAAAACTTCATTTATCCCCTCAAAGCTCCTCCAAATTCCCACTTGTTCCTCAGAAGTCCACAAACCCTCCACTTTTGCCCTCAAAACTCTGCAAAACCCATTTTTCCCCTCAGAACCACACCAAAAACTTACCTTTAGACTCAAAAATCCACCAAATCGCCACTTTTTCACACCAAACTCCACTAAAACCCCTTTTCTTCTCAACACTCTACAAAACCCCCACTTTTCCCCTCAAAGCTCCTCCAAACCCCCACTTGTTCCTCAGAAGTCCACCAAACCCCTACTTTTTCCCTCAACACTCCACCAAAATGCCACTTTTCCCCCTCCAAGCTCCTCCAAATTCCCACTTGTTCCTCAGAAGTCCACAAATCCCCCACTTTTCCTCTCAAAACTCCACCAAAACTCCACTTTTCCCCTCAGAACCCCATCAAAAACCCACTTTTGCCCTCAAAACCCCACCGAACCTCCACTTTTCTACTCCAGACTCCACCAAGCCCGCACTTTTCCCCTCAGAACCCCACCAATCTCCACTGTTTCCCCTCAGCAGACAACCAACCCCACTCTTTTCTCCTTAAAGCTCTACAAAAACCTTTATTCCCCTCAGAACCCCACAAAAAAACACTTTTCCCCTCAAAACTCCACCAAACCCCCCCCTTTTCCCCTCAAAACTCCAGTAAAACCCACTGTTGCCCTCAAAATTCTGCCAAAACCCATTTTTCCCCTCAGAACCGCACCAAAAACTTACCTTTAGACTCAAAAATCCTCCAAATCGCCACTTGTTCACTCACAACTCCACTAAAACCCCTTTTCTTCTCAACACTCCACAAAACCCCCCACTTTTCCCCTCAGAGCTCCACTAAAATTCCACTTGTATCTCACAAGTCCACCAAACCCCCACTTTTCCCCTCAACACTCCACCAAAACCCCACTTTTCCCCTCCAAGCTCCTCCAAATTCCCACTTGTTCCTCAGAAATTCACAAAACCCCTCACTTTTCCTCTCAAAACTCCACCTTTCCCCTCAGAACCCCATTAAAAACCCACTTTGCCCCGCCGCCCCTCCCCATCCCCGCCCCCCGCAGCGGGCACCTGGCCGGGCTTCCTCCGCTGCTCCCGGAGAAAAGCCGCTTCCCAGCTCTTCAGCAGGGCCTTGACCTCCCGCTGCCGCTCCATGGCGTGCGGAGCGGGGCCGTTCCCCGGCCCGGGGCGATCCGAGACCTCCCGGAGCCGCGCAGGGACCGCAGCGTCTGGGGCTCAGATCGAACTTCCCGCTGCCGCCGCCCTTCAGCCAATAAGAAGGGAGGAAGCGATGACAGACACGGCGGCAGCCAATGGGCGGGCGAGGATGGCAGGCGGCACCTAGTAACGACGCCGGGCCCGCCTTCCGTGGTGAAACTCTCGCTCTGATTGGCGGAGGGGCGGTGCCGGGGTGCAGTGCGCATGCCTGGAAGCGCGGCCGTGAGGGGCCCGGCGGGAGCGGGGCGGCGGGCGGGAGGTGAGCTGAGGGGTCCCCGGGGATTGAGGGGGCATGAGGGCAGCTGAGGGGTCCCCGGGGATTGTGGGGGCATGAGGGCAGCTGAGGGGTCCCCGGGGATTGGGGGGGGGTGAGGGCAGCTGAGGGGTCCCCGGGAATTGGGGGCGTGAGGGCAGCTGAGTGGGATCCCGGGGATTGTGGGGGGTGAGGGCAGCTGAGGGGGACCCCGGGGATTGGGGGCGTGAGGGTAGCTGAAGGGGACCGCGGAGATTGGGGGAGTGTGAGGGCAGCTGAAGGGGACCTCGGGGATTGGGGGATGTGAGGGCAGCTGAGGGAGACCCCAGGGATTAGGGGGTTGAGGGCAGATGAAGGGGACCCCGGGGATTGGGGGGGGTGAGGGCAGCTGAAGGGGACCCCGGGGATCGAGGGGGGGTGAGGGCAGCTGAGGGGGGTCGAGGGGTGTGAGGGCAGCACAGGGGGGCCCAGGGAGGGAAGGGGGGTGTTGGAGATCCTGCTGTAGGCTTCCTTTATGGGGTGCTGGGGGTACCCCTCATTAAGAGGGGTGGGTCATGGGTACTGCCCTGGAGTTCCCTATTGATGGGGAGCTGGGTTAGGAGTGCTATAGGGTGCCCTATTAATGGGGGATAGGATTAGGAGTGCTATGGGAGGTCCTATTGAGAGAGGGCTGGGTTAGGGGTACCCTATTGATGAGGTGCAGATCTAGGGGTGCTGTGGGGTGCCCTATTGATGGGGGGCTGGATTAGAGGTGCTATAGGATGCCCTATAGATAAAGGGCTGGGTTAGGGGTGCTCTAAGATGCCCTATTGATGGGGTCTGGGTTAGGGGTGCTCTAAGATGCCCTATTGATGGGGGCTGGGTTAGGGGTGCTATAGGATGCCCTATTGATGGGGGCTGGCTTAGGGGTGCCCTATTGCTACGCGCCTATTGCTGCGCGCCGCCCTCCGCTCGCCCTGCGCCCCCCTGCGCCTGCTCTGCCGCGACTTCCACGCCGAGGAGCTCTCCGTCTCCACCGTCGTCTCCCTGCTGGACTCCCTGGAGCCTGCTGCCGTCCGCAGAGTTGTTTTACGCTTCAACAACCTGGGGCTGGCGGGGCTGTGCGAAGTGCTGCCTCACCTCGGCCGCTTCCCCGCGCTGCGCAGCCTCAAGCTGCCCTACAGCAACGTGGACGTGCGCCGCACGGCCCCCAGGCATGGACGCCGGCATCCGCTGCTTGGCCGCTCACCTCCGGGCCCTGCCTGCCCTCAAGGAACTCGATTTGTACTCCTCCAGGCTTTCTGGGAGACTCAGGCAGCTCCTGGGGTAAGCTGCCCGCTGGGGGAGGGACTCCAAAACCTTCACACGCTGCAGCGGGAGGGAATGTGTGTGTGTGGGGGGGGGGGTGGCATTGGGGCATCACCCACACCCTGTGGGGGCAGATTTAAGAGGGGCTGGAGTCCAACAGTAGCTCTGCACTACCTCAGGGGGTGGTCTCAGGGGGTTTTGGGGAGAGGGTTTGGAAGGTTTGGCATTTGCCCTGTGAGCAAAGATTTAAGAGGGGATGGAGTCCCACAGCAGCTCTGCCTCGGCTCAGGGGGCTGGTCTCAGGGGGTTTTGGGGGGAAGGTTTGGCATTTGCCCCGTGGGCAAAGATTTAAGAGGAGATGGGAGTCCCACAGCAGCTGTGCCTCACCTCAGGGGGCTGGTCTCAGGGTGTTTTGGGGGGGCTCAGGGTGTTTTGGGGGGAAGGTTTGGAAGGTTTGGCATTTGCCCCTTGGGCAAAGATTTAAGAGGGGATGGAGTCCCACAGCAGCTCTGCCTCGGCTCAGGGGAGGCATAAAAGAGGGGTTTGGGGTGCCTGAAGATGTTTTGGGCAGCCTCAGGGTGTTTTGGGGTTGGGGTTTGGCATTGGGGAACTGTCTACACCCTGTGGGCAAAGATTTAAGAGGGGATGGAGTCCCACAGCAGCTCTGCCTTGGCTCAGGGGGTTTTAGGGGAGTTGCCCAGTTTGGCACTGTGCAACTGTCTACACTTATGAGGAGATGGAGTCCCAGAGCAGCTCTGCCTCAGCTCAGGGGGCTGGTCTCAGGAGGTTTGGGGATACCTCACGGGGGTTGGGGGAGACTTTGAGGGAGCTGAGGGATTTTGGGGGATCCTGGGGGTGGAATTTGGGCAGCCTCAGGGTTTTAGGGGTCTGTGGCTGGTTTGGGGAGAGCCTCGTGGTGGTTTGGGGGTGCTTTGGGGGTTCCCCACTCACTCTGCCACCCCACCCTGTCCTCCCAGCGAGCTGCAGACTCCCCTGGAGAGCCTGGCGCTGGCCTTCTGCTGCCTGCTCCCCTCCGACCTCATCTTCCTGTTCTCGAGCCTCCACGCGCCCTCCCTGCTCCAGCTGGACCTGAGTGGCCACAACCTCACGTCCCCCAGCCTCCTGCAACCCTTGCGGACACTGCTGGAAGCCGCTTCGTGCTCGCTGCTGCAGCTGGAGCTGCTGGAGTGTCAGCTGGGGGACGCGGAGCTGGAGCTGCTGCTGCCGGCGCTGCGCCGCTGCCGCCGCCTGCGCTGCCTCGGTCTCCTCGGCACCCCCCTGAGCGCGGCGGCGCTGGGCGGCCTGGCCCGGCACTGCGCGGCCCTGCCCGACCTGCGCCTCGTGGGCTACTCGCAGCCGCCGCGGGGCTCCGGCCACCACACCCCCACGCAGGGGGAGGAGGGTTTCCCGGCGGAGCTGTGCCGGCTGCTGGCGAGCGCGGGTAGAGCAGACGCCGTGTGGACGACCAGCCTCCAGCGCTACAGAGCCATCGACTACTTCAGCTTGTAGCATCCCCCCCCCAGGGAAGCTTCACCTCGGGGCGCTGTGCCGGGCTCTGGGCTGTGCCACTCGGTTATGGTGAGTTCATTAAAGCCAACCCCACCTTGCCCGATTAACCCAAGTCCTCCTGGGATGCTTGGCAGGAGGAAGTGGCAGAGCTCAGCGGAGGGGATGGAGCTCTTCTGCTTTTAATGGACCAAGGAGAGAGCTGGCTGCTGTTCTGGCACACAGGGCACTGACCAGAGAATCATTACAGATGGAAAAGCCCTTTGAGCTGCTGGAGTCCAACCCTGACCCCACAGTGCCACAGCCACCACTGAGCCACGGCCCTCAAGCACCTCAGCCCCACGGCTCTGGGACCCCTCCAGGGCTGGGCACTCCCCCAGCTCCCTGGGCAGCCTGTCACAGGGGCTGACACCCCTCTCAGGGAAACAGTTCTGCCTCAGCTCCAGCCTCAACCTCCCCTGGGGCACCCTGAGCCCCTTTCCTCTTGGCCTGTAGCTTTTAACTTGGCAGCAGAGACCGACCCTCTCAGCCACAGCCAGGGAGTCAGAGTGATCAGGTCTCCTCTGAGCCTCCTTCTCTGCAGACTGAACCTTTGCCTCAGGTACCCTCATTTAGCCCAGAGCTTCCCAGTGCATCTTCTCTCCCTGCAGCCCCTCAGTGTCCCTGTGGCAGTGAGTGAGGGGGCCCAGCACTGAGCACAGCCCTAGAGCTGCAGCCCCTCAGTGTCCCTGTGGCAGTGAGTAAGGGGCCCAGCACTGAGCACAGCCCTGGAGCTGCAGCCTCCCCAGGGCCCAGCACAGGGGACAATCCCTGCCCTGGGGCTGCTGCCACCCCACTGCTCAGCCCAGCCAGGCTGCCACTGGCCTTCTTGCCCCCTTGGGCACGCTGCTGGCTCCTTGCCCTCGGGCAACCTCAGCCCATGGCCACATCCCTCTGAAGAACTTCCCTTCCCTCTACACACCAGCCAACATCACCACAGTGGCACCCACAGTGTGGCAGCAACAGTCACCGTGGCAGCACCCGTGGGGACACCCACACTGTGGCAGTAGCACCGTGTGTCACCCACCACAGCTGCACCAACCTCACCATAGCAGCACCAACCTCTCCACAGCTGCACCCACGCTGCTGCAGTGGCACCCATCACCTCTAGGCTCATTTCAATTGCCAAAGACCTTTAATATCACAGTGGGGGACCCACACACAACACCCACATCCCTGGCACCAGCAACGCCCACCTCACCACAGCATCAGCCACACGGTGTGGCTGAGCACCAGCTCTGCCTCCTCCTCCTCCTCGCCCGGGGCCATGCAATGCCCCTTCCCACCCCCTCCAAGCCTCACCCCCGCCCCGCGGCCCCGCCGCTCTCCGCCTCCCCCGCCCCTTCCCCTCCCCGCAGCAGCTCCACCAGCTCCCCCGTGAGCCGATACCTCTTCCCCTCCCACCAAAAGTGAGTCGGGGGCTGCTCCGGCCCCTGCTCGTACTCCAAGCGGGACCCCCACTCCAGAGCCAGCGCCGAGCGCACCGGCCCCGCGCCCCCCGCCCGGCCCGGCGCCGGGTGGTACAAGCGCCCGTTCTCCGGCAGCATCACCAGCGCCTCGGGCCGGAACGGCACGGCCAGCCGCTCCCCGCCGCCGCAGAACGACAGCACGGCGCGGCGGGAGCAGGAGGAGGCTGAGGAGGAGGCGTCCGGGGGCAGGAGGTGGGTGAAGACGATGGGTCTGTGCTCGCAGCGCAGGAGGTTGCGCTCCGCGCCGCAGCGGGACACGAACGGGAATTCGCGCTCGTAGCGGCCGCTGCGGTTCCGCTCCAGCCGCGTGAAGAAGAACGTGAGGAAGGTCACGTCTGCCGGGATGGACCCTCATTAACCCACGCCTCTCCTTAATTAACAGCCCCCCCTTTTAATTAAGCCGCATCGCCGCTCGTGGTTAGCCCGCTGGGAACGGCCTCTGCGGTGCTGCGAAGGGAGGGTGAGGAAGAAGAGGAGGAGGAAGGCAACGTCTGCTGGGATAAGTCATCATTAACCCCTTCCCACAATTAACCTCCAGCGCTCCTAATTAACCTAACCCTCCTAATTAACCTCCAGCCCCCCTAACTAACCCCCAGTGTCCCCATGATTAACCCACTTGGAACAACTGCGGTTCTAAGGGAGGGTGAGGAAGAAGAAAATGAGGAGGAGGAAGGCAACGTCTGCTGGGATAAACCATCATTAACCCCTTCCCTGAATTAACTCCCTGTGCTCCTAATTAACCTCCAATCCCCCTAATTAACCTCCAACGCCCCTAACTAACCCCCAGTCCCCCCATGGTTAACCCACTCAAAACAACCACTGCGATTCTAAGGGAGGGTGAGGAAGAAGAAGATGTGAAAGGCAACGTCTGCTGGGATAACCCCTTCCCACAATTAACCCCCAGTGCTCTTAATTAACCCCAACCCTCCTAATTTAACCTCCAACCCTCAGTCCTCTCATGATTAAAGCTGCTCAGAACAACCACTGCTAAGGGAGTGAGGAAGAGGAAGGTGATACCTGCCAGGATGGACCCTAAGTAACCCCACTAATTAACCCCTAAACCTCCTAATTAACCCCCACCCTCCTAATTAACCCCCAACTCTCCATAATTAACCCCAACTCTCCTAGCTAACCCCCAATTCTCCATAATGAACCCTCCCATAGAGGCTGCCGGGGTTCAGCTCCAGGTGAGTGAGGAAGGCAACGTTAATTAACCTCACACCCTCGTTAATTAACCCTCCCCTAATTAACACCGGAGAAAGGGGGTGTTCCTTAATGGGAAAGCGATTTGAAGGGGCTGAGGGAGGTTTGGGGGGGGGGGGGGGGGGGGGGTAAGTAGGGATCAGTGTTACCAAGTGCCTGGGAGCAATTAAGGGCAGGAAGTGGTTAATTAAGGCGGTGATTAATATGCAAATTAGGTTGAGAGGAGGATGTTTTGGCACCTACAAAGGCGATGAAGGGGATGAGAGTATCTTCTCCCCACCTCACAGCCCCCCCAATACAGATGAGACCCCCAAATAACGATGAGTCTCTAATTAAAGACCCTAATTAAGGCTAAAACGCTACTGAATGGTGATGGGGAGGAGGGATTTTTGGGGTGATTTGGTTTTTTGGAGGGGTTCTGAGGAGATTTGGGGGGGTTGGGAGGATTTTGATTGTTTTTGGAGAGAGTTGGAAGGGATTTGGGGTTTTTTGGGGGGGATTTGGGGGCTTTTGGGATTTTTGGGGGATTTATTTTGGGGGGACTGGAGAGGATTTGGGGGTTTCTGGGGGGCTTTTGTATTTTTTTGGGTGGATATTTTGGGGGGTTTGGGTGGATTTTGACATTTTTGGGGGGGTTGGAGAGGATTTGGAGGCTTTTTGGGGGGGATTTGGTAGGTTTTGGGATGCTCTGGGGGGATTTGAGGGGGATTGTTGGGATTTGGGGGCTTTTGAGGTCGGGGGGAGTTGGGGTTTGGTTTTTTGGGGGGATTTGGGAGGCTTATTTGTGGGGGTTTTAGGGTGGGATTTGGGTCTTTGGAAGGGGTCAGAGAGGATCTGGGGGATAATTTTGGGGGGATTTTGGTTTTTGGGGGCATTTTGAGGGGTCATTTTTGAGGGGGAGGATTTGGGGGGGTTTTGGGGGGATCCCAGTACCTTTGAAAGAAGTGATGAAGTTCTTCACTTTGGTGTCATCGAGGAAAAGCTGCAGGAAAAAAAGGGGAAAAGCCTCAAAATCCCAAAGCAGGTGCAAGGGCCAAATGGGATCTGGCTGGGATCCATCCAGGGGCCATCTGGGATCCATTCAGGGGTCATCCAGGCTCTGCCCTGGGTCCATTTAGAGTCTTTTTGTGGGGGTTTTGTCCAGGATCCGTTTTGTCTCTGGGCTGGGATCCATCCAGGTTGTGTCCTGGGTCCATTTAGAGCCTTTTGGGGAGGGGGGGGGGTTGTCTGGGATCCATCCAGGCTCTGCCCTGGGTCCATTTAGGGTCTTTTGGGGGGAGGGTTGTCCAGGATCTGTTTTGTCTCTGGGCTGGGATCCATCCAGGTTGTGTCCTGGGTCCATTCAGAGCCTTTTGGGGAGGGGGGGGGGGTTGTCTGGGATCCATCCAGGCTCTGCCCTGGGTCCATTTAGGGTCTTTTTGGGGGGGGTTATCCAGGATCTGTTTTGTCTCTGGGCTGGGATCCATCCAGGCTATATTCTGGGTCTATTCAGAGCTTTTTGGGGAGGGGGAGTTTGCCTGGGATCCATTTGGGATCCATCCAGCCTCTGCTCTGGGTCCATTTAGGTCTTTTTGGGGGAGACTGTCCAGGATCCGTTTGGGATCCATCCAGCATCCATCCAGCCTCTGTCCTGGGTCCGTTGAGGTCTTTTTTTGGGGGGTTCTGCCCAGGATCCATTGGGGATCCTCTCGGATCCTTACAGACACGCCCTTAACCCTATAGACACCCACATATATCCCTAGAGACATCCCATAACTGTACTGACACTCATACAGACACCCCCTTAACCCTATAGACACCCACATATATCCCTACAGACACCCCCATAACCCTACTGACACTCATACGTACCCCTAGAGACACCCCCTTAACCCTATAGACACCCCCATAGATCCCTATAGGCATCCCCCATAACCATATAGGCACCCACATATATCCCTATAGACACCCCCATAACCCTACTGACACACACACACGTATCCCTATAGACACACACATGACCATACAGACACCCCCATAAGTCTGTAGGCACCCACATATATCCCTATAGGCATCCCCGAAGCCTATAGACACCATATATATCCCCCCATAGCCTTCTCATAGCCCCGTATAGCCCCCCATAGCCTCCTCATAGCCCATATAGCCCCCCACTGATGGGCTCCAGAGGGAACGAGCAGCACCGGCCAGACGCTTTTTATTCACATGCCGTGGGGGAAGGGGCGGGGGGTGGTGCCTCTGGACCCCTCCCCCCAATCTGGACCCCCCCCGTCCTCCCCCCGTCCCCGGCCCACGCGCGGGGAGGGTCCCACAGCCGCGGGGGTGGGGGGGCTCGGGGAGATGCTCGGAGTCGGCTTCATAATAAATAAAAGGCTGAAACGGAAAAAAAGGGGGAAAGGGGGGGAAAGGGGGGGAAAAAGGGGGAAAAAGGGGGAAAAAGGGAGAGGGGAAATACAAAAGCTGAGGGGGGGAAAGGGTTAAATGGGAACAGAGGAAGTGGGGACCCCCCCACACACCGGTGTCACCCCCCACCCTCCCCCTGTGCCTCCTCCCCCCCACGCCTGGCAGTGAGCAGAGCTGGGAGGTAGCGCTGGGGGTCCCCCCACCCCAGGACCCCCCTCACCCTGTGACATCCACCTCGGGGACCCCCTGTGCCTTGGGGACCCCCCCACCTCGGTGACACCCACCTTGAGGACCTCCCCCTGGGGACACCCATCTTGGGGATCCCCCCTCACCCTGGGGACCCTCCCTCCCTACTTTGGGGACACCCCCACCTTAGTGACACCCACCTTGGGGACCCCTCCACCTTAAGGACTCCCACATTGGGGATGCCTCCCTTCACTTTGGGGACCCCTCACCTTAAGGACACCCTCCCATCCAGGGACCCCCCCCCCCCCCCCCCCCACCTTCCACCTTGGGGACATCCCCCTCAACTTTGGGGACCCCTCCCACCTTAAGGACTCTCACTTTGGGGACCCCTCCCCTGGGGACACCCACCACTTTGGGGACCCCCTTCCTTGTGACACCCACCTTGAAGACCCTCCACTTTCGGGACCCCCCCCCCCCTTCCCCTCCATGGCTCCCCCAACCCTGAGGAGAAATCAGCATCTGGGTTGATAATTAGGGGCTTCTAATTAATAACTCTCTTTATACATCTCTGGACTCTGATGGGTGTCCTGTCCCACCCCACCCCCTCCCCATCCATGGGTGCTCCTGGGGTGCCCCCTCCACTGTGGGTGCCCCCCACACTCACCGTCCCATGTCACCCGAAGGCACTTGGGGGTGGCTTTGGGGGGCCTGGGGGGCACCTCCCGGTGCCAGGTGGATGGGGATGGGGGAGATGAGGGCACTGGGGGGTCCAGGAGGGGGTGTTGGGTGCCACTGGGGGTGGGTGGGTGCTGGAGGAGGTGATGGGCACCAAGGTGGGTGCAAGAGGAGCAGGAGGAGATGATGGCTGCCAAGATGGGTCCAGAAAGAACAGGACAAGATGAGGGGGGCACCAAGCTGGGTTGGGCAGGGGGAGGTGATGGGCACCAGAAAGGGTCCAGGAGAAGAAAGATGGTGCCAAGATAGGATGGGCAGGAGCAGGAGGAGATGGTGGGCACCAAGATGGGTCAAGCTGGGCAAAGAGATGAGGGGCACCAGGACTGGTTGGTCAGAACCAGAAGGAGATTGAGGGTGCCAAGGTGCATCCAGGAGAAGCAAGAGGTGATGGGGGGCCAAGATGAGCTGGGCAGGAGGAGATGAGGGGCACCAAAAATAGGTCCAGGAGGACCAGAAAGTGATGGGTGCCAAGTTGGGTTGGGCAGGACCAGGAAGAGATGGTGGGCACCAAGATGGGTCAAGCTGGGCCAAGAAGAGATGAGGGACACCAGGAGTGGTTGGTCAGCACAGGAAGGAGATTGTGGGTGCCAAGGTGGGTCCAAGAGGACCAGAAGATGATGGTTGCCAAGATGGGCTGAGCAGGAGATAAGTGGCACCAAGATGGGTTGGGCAGGAGATGATGGGCACCAAAATGGGTCCAGGAGGACCAGGAGGAGATGATGGGTGCAAAGGTGGGTCAGGTAGAGCCAAGAAGAGATGAAAGGTGCCAAGGTGGGTTGGTCAGGACCAGGAGGAGATGATGGGCACCAAAGATGTGTCCAGCAGGGCCAAGCAGATGTGAGGGGCATTGAGATGGTTCCAGGAGAAGTGGAAGGCATCATGAGTGGCAAAACATTCCCAGCAGGACCAGAAGGACAGGACAGATGCCAAGATGTGTCTGGCAGGACCGAGCAGAGATGGCAGGATGCCAAGATGAGTTGGGAAGGACCAGGAGGAGACAATGGGCACCGAGTCCAGCAGGGCCAAGCAGAGATGACAGGACACCAAGATGGGTCCAGTAGGAGCAGGAGGAGGTGATGGGCACCAAGATAAGTCAGTCAGGAGGAGGTGATGGGCACCAAGATGGGTCCATCAGGAGCAGGAGGAGGTGATGGGTACGAAGATGAGTCAGTCGGGAGCAGGAGGAGCTGATGGGCAGACCTTGCCGCTGAAGAGCAAAGAGTGAAGAACGAGGAGGCCCGAGGAAGCTGACATGGGGAAGTCAGACGACATGAGACATACACAGAGGCTGGAGCAGCTCTGCCTGGGACATGCTGCCATTGACCTGAGAAGTAACTGCCTCCAAAGTCCAGGCTCTACACAAAAACCCTCTCTGTAACTCCTACCCTTGTCCCCCTCCTCCCAGCCCCAACACAGCATTATCCTGGTACTTAATTTGCAAAGAATCACAGATCCGATTCCAAAAGTTGGCGGGTGCCACTGTGATGCGCTGCTCCTGAGCTTCGGTACCCCACTGTGTCCACATGACAGCAGCACTGACACACTCTGCTTGCCCCTTGTATTCTTATTCAGAGCACAGCCTCAGTCTCTGGAAACAGAGCAAAACAAGTGACTCAGATGCAAAACCTAATCACTCGGCAGCCAAAGCCCCAACACCTCACTCGGCAGCCAAAGCCCCGACACCTCACTTGGTAGCCAAAGCCCCGACACCTCACTCGGCAGCCAAAGCCCCAGCACCTCACTCGGCAGCCAAAGCCCCAACTCCCACGTATCAAAAGCGAACTGACATACACTCAGTGCTCCTCCACCTGCCCTTGACTCTACATCCCCAGGCAGAGCACCTCTATGGTAAACACACACATATAAACACCAACACCACACAGAACACAGACAACACAACACAGAAGTGAGGAGACTCGGTCACACGCTGGGACTGGAGATGCCCTAAAGGCAAGGCCTGTGGGGCTGTGACAAAGAAGCGAGGCTCCACGGCAGCCACACAAAGAGGCTAAGGGAACAGCCCAGGATCAGGACTGGGATGATGGATGTGCAAGAAGCCTGACTGTGAGTCCCAGAGAATGTAGCAATGAAGGGAATGAGACCAAATCTCAGAACAGGGATGCCTACCGAGAAGAGCTGCTGACAGCCTGGAACGCTGCACCGTGGAAAACGACCGACAAAGAATTTCAAGATGTGAAGATGATCCACAGTTTAAGCTTCTTATGCAAGAAAAGTGGCACTGATGGGCACCAGAACAAGGAGGTTTGTTCTTTGAGACCTCAAGGAAAGTGGCTATGTGCCGTGTGCCTCAAGTGCAAAAATCCCCTCACCATTCCAGTGCCCACACTATGTCCCCTCATTGTCCCTGTGCCCACACCATGTCCCCTCACCATCCCTATGCCCACACTGTGTGCCGTCACCATCCATGTGCTCACACCTTGTCCCACACTATCCTTGTGCCCACAGCGTGTTCCCTCATTGTTCCTGTGCCCACACCATGTCCCCCCACCATCCCTGTGCCCCCACACCGTGTGCCCTCACCATCCCTGTGCCCACACCATGTCCCACACCATCCCTGTGCCCACACCGTGTCCCTCACCATCCCTGTGCCCACACCGTGTCCCCTCATTGTCCCTGTGCCGACACCGTGCCCTCACCATCCCTGTGCCCACACTGTGTCCCCCTACTATCCCTGTGCCCACACCATGTCCCCTCACCATCCCTGTGCCCACACCATGTCCCCTCATTGTCCCTGTGCCCACACCATGTCCCACACCATCCCTGTGCCCACACCGTGTCCCCCCACTATCCCTATGACCACACCGTGTCCCCCCACCATCCCTGTGCCCACATCATGTCCCCTGATTGTCCCTGTGCCCACACTGTGTCCCAAACCATCCCTGTGCCCACACCGTGTCCCCCGAGCATCCCTGTGCCAACACCATGTCCCACACCATCCCTGTGCCCACACGGTGTCCCACAACATCCTTATGCCCACAGGGTGTCCCCTCATTGTCCCTGGGGCCACACCATGTCCCCTCATCATCCCTGTGCCCACACCATGTCCCACACCATCCCTGTGCCCACTCAGTGTCCCACACCATCCCTATTCCCAGACCATGTCCCCTCATTGTCACTGTGCCCACACCATATCCCACACCATCCCTGTGCCCCCACTGTATCCCCCCACCATCCCTGTGCCCCCACACCATGTCCCCTCACCATCCCTGTGCCCACACCATGTCCAACACCACCCCTGTGCCCACACCGTGTCCCCTCATTGTCCCTGTGCCGACACCGTGCCCTCAGCATCCCTGTGCCCACACCATGTCCCCTCACCATCCCTTTGCCCATACCGTGTCCCACACCATCCCTGTGCCCACACCGTGTCCCCTCACCATCCCTGTGACCACACCATGTCCCCTCATTGTCCCTGGGCCCACACCGTGCCCTCTCCATCCCTGTGCCCACACTGTGTCCCCCTACTATCCCTGTGCCCACACCATGTCCCCTCACCATTCCTGTGCCCACACCGTGTTCCACACCATCCCTGTGCCCACTCCCCTCACCATCCCCTTCTCCCCTCACCATCCCCGTGTCCCCTCAACATGCCCTTATCCCCTCACCACCCCCATTTCCTCTCACCATCCCCTTGTCCCCTCACCACCCCCGTTTCCCCTGACCAGCCCCATGTCCCCACACCAACCCCTTTTCTCCTCACCACGCCCTTCTCCCCTCACCATCCCCATGTCCCCTCACCATCCCTGTGTCCCCTCATCACCCAGGTGTCCCCTCATCACCCCCATGTCCCCTGACGATCACCTTTCTTCCCTCACCACCCCCGTGTCCCCTCACCTGCCCAATATCCCCTCACCACCCCCTTGTCCCCTCACCACCCCCTTGTCCACTCACCATCCCCCTTATCCCCTCACCATCCCCGTGTCCCCTCACGATCCCTGTACTCACACTGTGCCCCTCACCATCCCCTTGTCCCCTCACCACCCCCGTGTCCCTTTATCTGCCCAATATCGCCTCACCACCCCCTTGTCCCCTCACCTTCCCCTTCTCCCCTCAACCTCCCCTTCTCCCACCACCATCCCCGTCTCCCCTAACCATCCCCATGTCCCCTCACCATCCCCTTCTCCCCTCACCACCCCCTTGTCCCCTCACCACCCCCGTGTCCCCTCACCATCCCCTTCTCCCCTCACCACCCCCTTCTCCCCTCACCCCCTCCGTGTCCGCTCATCCCCCCAGGTCCGCTCACCAGCCCCATGGCCCCTCAGCAACCTCTTCTCCCCTCACCGTCCCCGTGTCCCCTCACCACCCCCTTCTCCCCTCACCAGCCCCTTTTCCCCTCACCATCCCCGTGTCCCGTCACCACGCCCGTGTCCCCTTACCATTCTGTGTCCCCTCACCGTCCCCTTGTCCACACACCGTCCCCTTGTCCCCTCACCGTCCCCTTGTCCCCTGACCCCCCCCGTGTCCCCTCACCATCCCCTTCTCCCCTCACCGTCCCCGTGTCCCCTCACCATCCCCTTCTCCCCTCAACACTCCCAGGTCCCCTCATCACCACAGTGTCCTCTCGAACCCCCGTGTCCTCTCACCAGCCCCATGTCCCCTCACCAGCCCCTTTTCCCCTCACCGTCCACTTCTCCCCTCACCCCCCCCCGTGTCCGCCCACCACCCCCATGTGCCCTCACCACCCTTGTGTCCTCTCACCGTCCCTGTGTCCCCTCACCACCCCCTTCTCCCCTCACCACCCCCCTGTCCCCTCACCACCCCCTTCTCCCCTCACCCCCGCCGTGTCCCCTCAACCCCCCCATGTCCCCTCACCCGCCCCATGTCCCCTCACTACCCCCATGTCCCCTCACCCCCCCATGTCCCCTCACCCCCCCGTGTCCCCTAACCACCCCCTTGTCCCCTCACCACCCCCATGTCCCCTCACCAACCCCTTGTCCCCTCACCACCCCCTTCTCCCCTCACCATCCCCATGTCCCCTCACCTTCCCCTTCTCCCCTCACCACCCCCACGTCCCCTAACCCCGCGTGTCCCCTCAGCAACCGTTTCTCCCCTCACCACCCCCTTCTCCCCTTACCATCCCCTTCTCCCCTCACCACCCCCGTTTCCCCTCACCAGCCGCATGTCCCCTCACCCCCCCTTGTCCCATCACCTCCCCCGTGTCCCCTCACCCCCTCGTGTACCCTCACCATCCCTGTGCCCACACCATGTCCCCTCACCATCCCTCTGCCCACACTGTGCCCCTCACCATCCCTGTGCCCACACCGTGCCCCACACAATCCCTGTGCCCACACCGTTTCCCCTCATTGTCCCTGTGCCCACACCGTGCCCTCACCATCACTGTGCCCACAGCGTGTCCCACACCATCATTATGCCCACACTATGTTCCCTCACCATCCCTGTGCCCAAACTGTGTCCCCACACCGTCCCTGTTCCGACACCATGTCCCCTCATTGTCCCTGTGCCCACACTGTGCCCCTCACCATCCCTGTGCCCACACCGTGCCCCACACAATTCCTGTGCCCACACCGTTTCCCCTCATTGTCCCTGTGCCCACACCGTGCCCTCACCATCCCTGTGCTCACACCATGTCCCCTCATCATCCCCCTTCTTCCCTCACCACGCCCTTGTCCCCTCACCAGCCCCGTGTCCCCTCACCAGCCCCGTGTCCCCTCACCTGCCCAATGTCCCCTCACCATCCCCGTGTCCCCTCAACATGCCCTTATCCCCTCACCACCCCCATGTCCTCTCACCATCCCCTTCTCCCCTCACCACCCCCGTTTCCCCTCACCAGCCCCATGTCCCCTCACCAACTCCTTTTCTCCTCACCACCCCCTTCTCCCCTCACCATCCCCATGTCCCCTCACCTCCCACTTGTCCCCTCACCATCCCCGTGTCCCCTCACCATCCCCGTGTCCCCTGACCATCCCCTTTTCCCCTCACAGCCCCCGTGTCCCCTCACCTGCCCAATGTCCCCTCACCACGCCCTAGTCCCCTCACCCTCCCCTTCTCCACTCACCATCCCCCTTATCCCTTCACCATCCCCATGTCCCCTCACGATCCCTGTGCCCACACTGTGCCCCTCACCATCCCCGTGTGCCCTCTCCACCCCTGTGTCCCCTCACCATCCCCTTCTCCCCTCACCATCCCCTTGTCCCCTCTCCACCCCCGTGTCCCCTCACCTTGCCCTTTTCCCCTCACCATCCCCGTGTCCGCTCAACATGCCCTTCTCCCCTCACCACCCCCATGTCCCCTCACCCCCCTCCGTGTCCCCTGACCCCCTCGTGTCCCCTCACCAGCCGCATGTCCCCTCACCACCCCCTTCTCCCCTCACCACCCCCGTGTCCCCTCAACCTCCCCTTCTCCCATCACCATCCCCGTCTCCCCTCACAATCCCCTTCTCCCCTCACCAGCCCCTTCTCCCCTCACCCCCCCCGTGTCCACTCATCCCCCCGGGTCTGCTGACCAGCCCCATGTCCCCTCAGCAATCTCTTCTCCCCTCACTGTCCCCGTGTCCCCTCACCACCCCCTTCTCCCCTCACCACCCCCGTGTCCCCTCACCCCCACCGTGTCCCCTCACCGTCCCCGTGTCCCCTCACCACCCCCTTCTCCCCTCACCACCCCCGTGTCCCCTCACCCCCCCGTGTCCCCTCACAACGCACGTGTCCCCTCACCTGCCCAATGTCCCCTAACCATCCCCCGTGTCCCCTCACCACCCCCTTGTCCCCTTACCACCCCATTCTCCCCTCACCACCCCCGTGTCCCCTCACCGTCCCCGTGTCCCCTCACCGTCCCCTTGTCCCCTCACCACCCCTGTGTCCCCTCACCACCCCCGTGTCCCATCACCGTCCCCTTGTCCCCTCACCCCCCCGTGTCCCCTCACCGTCCCCTTCTACCCTTACCTTCCCCTTCTACCCTCACCACCCCCGTGTCCCCTAACCCCCCGTGTCCCCTCAGCAACTGTTTCTCCCCTCACCACATCATGTCCCCTCACCATCCCCGTTTCCCCTCACCCCCCCCGTGTACCCTCACCATCCCTGTGCTCACACTGTGCCCCTCACCACCCCCTTCTCCCATCACCATCCCCTTCTTCCCTTACCATCCCCTTCTCCCCTCACCAGCCCCGTGTCCCCTCACCACCCTCGTGTCCCCTGACCTACTCAATGTCCCCTTACCACCCCCTTGTCCCCTCACCCCCCCTACTCCCCTCACCCCCCCTTCTCCTCTCACCCCCCTCGTGTCCCCTCACCACCCCCTTCTCCCCTCACCACCCCCTTCTCCCCTCACCATCCCTGTGCCCACACCGTGCACCTCACCATCCCCTTGTCCTCTCACCAGCCCCATGTCCCCTCACCATCCCCTTCTCCCCTCACCATCCCGTTCTCCCCTCACCACCACCGTGTGCCCTCACGCCCCCCGCCCCTCACCTGCCCCATGTCCCCTCACCACCCCCTTGTACCCTCACCCTCCCCTTCTCCCCTCACCATCCCTGTGTCCCCTCACCCCCCCCGTGTCCCCTCACCCCCCCGTGTCCCCTCACCCCCCCGTGTCCCCTCACCATCCCCTTTTCCCGTTACCATCCCCGTGTCCCCTCAACAACCCCTTTTCCTCTCACCAACACCTTGTCCCCTCACCACCTCCGTGTCCCCTCGCCATCCCCATGCCTACACAGTGCCCCTCACCATCCCCTTGTCCCCTTACCAGCCCTGTGTCCCCTCAACAGCCCCGTGGCCCCTCACCATCCCTTAGTCCCCTCACCATTCCCTTCTCACCTCACCTTCCCCTTCTCCCCTCACCATCCCTGTGTCCCGTCACCACCCCCTTCTCCCCTCACCATCCCCGTGTCCCCCCCCCCTCGTGTCCGTAGCCCCCCGTCACCCTCCATCATGCCATGCCAATGCCCTCAGACAATCCTGAAGCTGCTGGTGACGGGCTCGGCGCCCTCTCGCACGCGGGTGCTGATGCCCATCCTGCAGTACCCGCTGTACTCGGCCACCATCGCCAAGCTGGGGGCCGTGCAGCTCGGCTACTACCTGGACGAGGAACGGTGCTGGGCACTGGCGCTGAGTGAGTTGCGGCGGGCGCTGGCCGAGGCTGCCCACAGGTGCTGTGCATCATCAACCCTGGCAACCCCAGCGGTACCCTGCGGCACCAAGGGCTGGGACGGGACCCCAAGGGTGGGAAGGGACCCCAGGGGTGGGATGGGACCCCAGGGTTGTGATGGGATGGGACTGGATGGGACCCCAGGGTTGGGATGGGATGGGACCTCAGGGGTGGGATGGGATGGGATGAGATGGGACTCCAGGGGTGGGATGAGTCCCCAGGGGTGGGATGGGACCCCAGGGGTGGAATGGGACGGGATGGGATGGGACTAGATGGGACCCCAGGTTTGGGATGGGACCCCAGGGGTGGGACCTCAGGGGTGGGATGGGATAGGAATGTGATCAGACTCCAGGGGTGGGATGAGACTGGGATGGGACCCCAGGGGTGGGATGGGATGGGATGGGACCCCAGGGGTGGGATGGGACCCAAGGGGTGGGATGGCATGGGACTGGATGGGACCCCAGGGGTGGGATGGGATGGGACCCCAGGGGTGGGATGGGACTGGATGGGATCAGAGGGTTGGGATGGGACCCCAGGGGTGGGATGGGATCCCAGGGGTTGGATGAGTCCCCAGGGGTGGGATGGGAGGGGATGGGATGGGACCCCAGGGGTGGGATGGGACCCCAGGGGTGGGATGGGATGGGGCCCCAAGGGTGGGATGGGAGCCCAGGGGTGGGATGGGATGGGAGCCCAGGGGTGGGATGGGACCTCAGCGGTGGGATGGGACCCCAGGGGTGGGATGGGATGGGACTGGATTGGACCCAAGGGTTGGGATGGGACCCCAGGGGTGGGATGGGTCCCTAGGGGTCGGATGGGATGGGTCCCTAGGGGTGGGATGAGATGGGATCCCAGGTGTGGGGTGGGATGGGACCCCAGGGGTGGGATGCGACCCCAGGGGTGGGATGGAATGGGATGGGATGGGATGGGACTGGATGGGACCCCAGGGTTGGGATGGGATGGGACCCCAGGTGTGGGACCTCAGGGGTGGGATGGGATAGGACTGGGATGGGACTCCAGGGGTGGGATGAGACTGGGATGGGACCCCAGGGGTGGGATGCGACCCCAGCGGTGAGATGGGATGGGACCCCAAGGGTGGGATGGGATGGGACTGGATGGGACCCCAGGGGTGGGATGGGATGTGATGGGAGCCCAGGGGTGTGATGGGACCTCAGCGGTGGGATGGGACCCCAGGGGTGGGATGGGACCCCAGGGGTGGGATGGGATGGGACCCCAGGGGTGGGATGGGTCCCCAGGGGTGGGATGGCATGGGACTGGATAGGACCCAAGGGGTGGGATGGGATGGGACCCCAGGGGTGGGATGGGACTGTATGGGACCCCAGGGGTGGGATGGGACTGGATGGGACGCCAGGGGTGGGATGGAATGGGATGGGACCGCAGGCGTGGGATGAGTCCCCAGGGATGGGATGGGATGGCACCTCAGGGTTCAGACGGGACGTCAGGGCTGGGATGGGAACCCAGGGGTGGGATGGAATGGGATTGGATGGGACTGGATGGGACCCCAGGGTTGGGATGGGATGGGACCCTAGGGGTGGGATGGGAACCCAGGGTTGGGATGAGTCTTCAGGGGTGGGATGGGACCCCAGGGGTGGGATGGGACCCCAGGGCTGGGATGGGATGGGACCCCAGGAGTGGGATGTGACCCCAGGGGTGGGACGGGACCCTGAGGTTGGGATGTGACCCCAGGGATAGGATTTCAGGGGTGGGATGGGTCTCCAGGGTTGGGATGGGATGGGATGGGACCCCAGGGGTGGGATGGGACCCCAGGGGTGGGATGGGACCCCAGGGGTGGGATGGGATGGGACCCCAGGGGTGGGATGGGACTGGATGGGACCCCAGGATCGAGATGGGTCCCCAGGGGTGGGATGGGATGGGACCCCAGGGGTGGGATGAGTCCCCAGGGGTGGGGTGGGTTGGGACCCCAGGGGTGGGATGGGACCCCAGGGGTGGGATGGGATGGGACTGGATTGGACCGCAGGTTTGGGATGGGACCCCCAGGGTGGGATGGGATGGGATGGGACCGCAGGGGTGGGATGGCATGGGACTGGATGGGACCCCAGGGTTGGGATGGGATCCCAGGCGTGGGATGGGATGGGATGGGATGGGATGGGATGGGATGGGATGGGATGGGATCCTAGGGGTGGGATGGGACCTCAGGGGTGAGATGGAACCCCAGGGGTGGGACTCGATGGAACCCCAGGGTTGGGATGGGATGGGATGGGACCCCAGGAGTGGGATGGGATGGGACCCCAGGGGTGGGATGGGATGGGACCCCAGGGGTGGGATGAGATGGGACCCTAGGGGTGGCATGGGACTGGATGGGACCCCAGGGGTGGGATGGGATGGAATGGGATGGGACCCCCAGGGGTGGGATGAGGCCCAAGGGGTAGGATGGGATGGCATCCCAGGGGTGGGATGGGACCCCGGGGGTGGGATGGGACCCCAGGGGTGGGATGGGATGGGGCCCGAAGTGTGGGATGGGACCCCAGGGGTGGGATGAGTCCTCAGGGGTGGAATGGGATGGGACCTCAGGTGTGGGATGGGACCCCAGGGGTGGGATTGAATGGGACCGGATGGGACCCCAGGGTTGGGATGGGACCCCAGGGGTGGGATGAGTCCCCAGGAGTGGGATGGGATGGGACCCCAGGGGTGGGATGGGATCCCAGGGGTTGGATGAGTCCCCAGGGGTGGGATGGGAGGGGATGGGATGGGACCCCAGGGGTGGGATGGGACCCCAGGGGTGGGATGGGATGGGGCCCCAAGGGTGGGATGGGAGCCCAGGGGTGGGATGGGATGGGAGCCCAGGGGTGTGATGGGACCTCAGCGGTGGGATGGGACCCCAGGGGTGGGATGGGATGGGACCCCAGGGGTGGGATGGGTCCCCAGGGGTGGGATGGGATGGGATGGGACTGGATGGGACCAAAGGGTTGAGATGGGATGGGACCCCAGGGGTGGGACCTCAGGGGTGGGATGGGATAGGACTGGGATGGGACAGGGGGTGGGATGAGACTGGGATGGGACCCTCATTGTTCCTGTGCCCACATCATGTCCCCTCACCGTCCCTGTGCCCACACTGTGTCTCACACCATCCCTGTGCCCACAGCGTGTCCCCTCATTGTGCCTGTGCCCACACCGTGTCCCACACCAATCTTGTACCCACATCATGTCCCACACCATCGCTGTGCCCACACCTTGTCCCACATCATCCTCATGCCCACACCATGTCCGACACAATCCCTGTGCCCACACCATGTCCCCTCATTGTCCCTGTGCCCAGTGTGCCCTCACCATCCCTGTACCCACACCGTGTCCCCTCATTGTCCCTGTGCCCACACCGTGTCCCCCCCACCTTAAATATGCCCACACTGTGTTCCCTCACCATCCATGTGCCCACACCATGTCCCACAACATCCCTGTGCCCACACCATGTCCCTCACCATCCCTGTGCCCACACTGTGTCCCCTCATTGTCCATGTACAAACAGTGTCCCACCTCATCCCTGTGCCCACACCGTGCTCCACACCATCCCTGTGCCCATACCATGTCCCCTCACCATCCCTGTGCCCACACTGTGCCCCTCACCATCTCTGTGCCCACACCTTTGTGTCCTCTCACCATCCCCTTCTCCCCTCACCATCCCGTTCTCCCCCTCACCACCCCCATGTGCCCTCACCCCCCCCGTCCCCTCACCTGCCCCATGTCCACTCACCTGCCCCATGTCCACTCACCACCCCCTTGTACCCTCACCCTCCCCTTCTCCCCTCACCATCCCTGTGTCCCCTCACCAGCCCGTGTCCCCTCACCCCCCCCGTGTCATCTCACCATCCCCTTTTCCCGTCACCATCCACGTGTCCCCTCACCATCCCCGTGTCCCCCCCCATCGTGTCCGCAGCCCCCCGTCGCCCTCCATCATGCCATGCCAATGCCCTCAGACAATCCTGAAGCTGCTGGTGACGGGCTCGGCGCCCTCTCGCACGCGGGTGCTGATGCCCATCCTGCAGTACCCGCTGTACTCGGCCACCATCGCCGAGCTGGGGGTCGTGCAGCTCGGCTACTACCTGGACGAGGAACGGTGCTGGGCACTGGCGCTGAGTGAGCTGCGGTGGGCGCTGGCCGAGGGTCGCCGGCACTGCTGCCCACGGGTGCTGTGCATCATCAACTCCGGCAGCCCCACCGGTACCCTGCAGCACCAAGGGCTGGGACGGGACCCCAGGGGTGGGATGGGACCTCAGGGGTGGGATGGGATGGGATCCCAGGGGTGGGATGGGACCCTGAGGTTGGGATGGGACCCCAAGGATGGGAATTCAGGGGTGGGATGGGACTGGATGGGACGGGTTGGGACCCCAGGGGTGGACTGGGATGGGACCCCAGGGGTGGGATGGGATGGGTCCCAAGGGGTGGGATGGGATGGGTCCCCAGGGGTGGGATGAGTTCCCAGGGGTGGGATGGAACTCCAGGGCTCGGATAGGATGGAACCACAGGGCTGGGATGGAACCACAGGGGTGGGATGGGACCCCAGGGGTGGGATGGGATGGGACCCCAGGGCTGGGATGGGATGGGACCCCAGGGCTGGGATGGGATGGAACCACAGGGGTGGGATGGGATGGGCCCCCAGGGGTGGGATGCGAGGGGATGGGATGGGACCCCAGGCGTGGGATGGGACCCCAGGGGTGGGATGGGACCCCAGGGGTGGGACCCTATGGTTGGGATGGGATGGGACCCAAGGGGTGGGATGGGATGGGACCCCAGGGGTGGGATGGCATCGGACTGGATAGGACCCCAGGGGTGGGATGGGATAGGACCCCAGGGGTGGGATGGGATGGAATAGGATGGGACCGCAGGGGTGGGATGAGTCCCCAGGGGTGGGATGGGATGGCACCCCAGGGTTGGGATGGGACGTCAGGGCTGGGATGGGACCCCAGGGGTGGGATCGAATGGGATTGGATGGAACTGGATGGGACCCCAGGGTTGGGATGGGACCCCAGGGTTGGGATGGGACCCCAGGGGTGAGATGGGATGGCATGGGATGGGACCCCACGGTTGGGATGGGACCCCAGGGGTGGGACCTCAAGGGTGGGATGGGATAGGACTGGGATGGGACTCCAGACTGGGATGGGATGGGACCCCAGGGGTGGGATGGCATGGGACTGGATGGGACCCTATGGTTGGGATGGGACCCAAGGGGTGGGATGGGATGGGACACCAGGGTTGGGATGGGACCCCAGGAGTGGGATGGGATGTGACTGGATAGGACCCCAGGGGTGGGATGGGATGGGACCCCGGGGGTGGGATGGGACTGGATGGGACCCCAGGGGCGGGATGGGACTGGATGGGACCCCAGGGGCGGGATGGGATGGAATGGGATGGGACCGCAGGGGTGGGATGAGTCCCCAGGGCTGGGATGGGACTGGGTGGGACCCCAGGGGTGGGATGGGATGGGACCCCAGGGGTGGGATGAGTCTTCAGGGGTGGGATGGGATGGGACTCCAGGGGTGGGATGGGTCCCCAGGGGTGGGATGGGATGGGATTAGATGGGACGGGATGGGACCCCAGGGGTGGGATGGGAGGGGATGGGATGGGACCGCAGGGGTGGGATGGGATGGCATGGGATGGGATCCCAGGGGTGGGATGGGACCTCAGGGGTGGGATGGGATGGGACCCCAGGGGTGGGATGGGATGGGATTAGATGGGACTGGATGGGACCCCAGGGTTGGGATGGGACCCCAGGGGTGGGATGAGTCCCCAGGGGTGGGATGGGAGGGGATGGGATGGGAAGGGATGGGATGGGACCGCAGGGGTGGGATGGGATGGCATGGGATGGGATCCCAGGGGTGGGATGAGACCTCAGGAGTGAGATGGGACCCCAGGGGTGGGATGACATGGGACTGGATGGAACCCCAGGGGTGGGATGGCATAGGACTCCAGGGGTGGGATGGCATGGGACCCCAGGGGTGGGATGGCATGGGACCCCAGGGGTGGGACCCCAGGAGTGGGATGGGGCCCCAGGGGTAGGATGGGATGGCACCCCAGGGGTGGAATGGGACCCCAGGGGTGGAATGGGACCCCAGGGGTGGGATAGAATGGGATTAGATGGGACCGGATGGGACCCCAGGGTTGGGATGGGACCCCAGGGGTGGGACCTCAAGGGTGGGATGGGATAGGACTGGGATGGGACTCCAGGGGTGCGATAAGACTGGGATGGGAATCCAGGAGTGGGATGGGATGGGACCCCAGGGGTGGGATGGCATCGGACTGGATAGGACCCCAGGCGTGGGATGGGATGGGACCCCAGGCGTGGGATGGGACTAGATGGGACCCCAGGGGTGGGATGGGATGGAATGGGATGGGACCGCAGGGGTGGGATGAGTCCCCAGGGTTGGGATGGGATGGCACCCCAGGGTTGGGATGGGACGTCAGGGGTGGGATGGGACCCCAGGGGTGGGATGGAATGGGATTGGATGGGACTTGATGGGACCCCAGGGTTGGGATGGGACCCCAGGGTTGGGATCGGACCCCAGGCGTGGAACCCCAGGGGTGGGATGGGACCCTGAGGTTGGGATGGGACCCCAGGGATGGGAGTTCAGGGGTGGGATGGGACTCCAGGGTTGGGATGGGATGGGACGCCAGGGTTGGGATGGGATGGGACGCCAGGAGTGGGATGGGATGGGACTGGATAGGACCCCAGGGGTGGGATGGGATGGGAACCCAGGGGTGGGATGGGACTGGATGGGACCCCAGGGGCGGGATGGGATGGAATGGGATGGGACCGCAGGGGTGGGATGAGTCCCCAGGGCTGGGATGGGATGGTGCCCAAGGGCTGGGATGGGATGGGACTGGGTGGGACCTCAGGGTTGGGATGGGACCCCAGGGGTGGGATGGGATGGGACCCCAGGGGTAGGATGGGATGGGACCCCAGGGGTGGGATGGAATGGTATTGGATGGGACTGGATGGGACTACAGGGTTGGGATGTGACCCCAGGGGTGGGATGAGTCCCCAGGAGTGGGATGGGATGGAACCCCAGGGGTGGGATGGGACCCAGGGGTGGGACGGGACCCCAGGGATAGGACCCCAGGGGTGTGATGGGATAGGAACCCAGGGGTGGGATGGAATGGGATTGGATGGGACTGGATGGGACTCCAGGGTTGGGATGGGACCCCAGGGGTGGGATGAGTCCCCAGGGGTGGGATGGGACCCCAGGGGTGGGATGGGACCCCAGGGGTGGGGTGGGATGGGATGGGACCCCAGGCGTGGGATGGGACCTCAGGGGTGAGATGGGACCCCAGGGGTGAGATGGGATGGGACCCCAGGGGTGGGATGGGATGGGACTGGATGGGACCCCAGGGTTTGGATGGGATGGGACCCTAGGGGTGGGATGGGATGTGATGGGACCCCAGGGGTGGAATGAGTCCCCAGGGGTGGGATGGGATGAGACCCCAGAGGTGGGATGGAATGGGATGGGATGGGACTGGATGGGGCCCCAGGGTTGGGATGGGACCCTAGGGGTGGGATAGGACCCCAGGGGTGGGATGAGTCTTCAGGGGTGGGATGGGATGGGACCCCAGGTGTGGGATGGGACCTCAGGGGTGGGATGGGACACCAGGGGTGGGATGGGACACCAGGGGTGGGATAGAATGGGATTGGATGGGACTGGATGAGACCTCAGGGGTGGGATGGGACCCCAGGGGTGGGATGGGATGGGATGAGTCCCCAGGGGTGGGATGAGTTCCCCAGGGGTGGGATGGGATGGGACCCCAGGGGTGGGATGGGATTGGATGGGATCCCAGGGGTGGCATGAGTCCCCAGGGGTCGGATGGGATTGAAGCCCAGGGGTGGGATGGGATGGGACTGTATGGGACCCCAGGGGTGGGATGGGATGGGACCCTAGGGGTGGGACCTCAGGGGTGGGATGGGATAGGACTGGGATGGGACTCCAGGGGTGGGATGAGACTGGGATGGGACCCCAGGGGTGGGATGCGACCCCAGGAGTGGGATGCGACCCCAGGAGTGGGATCGGATGGGACTGGGATGGGACCTCAGGGATGGGATGGGACTCCAGGGGTGGGATCTCAGGGATGGGATGGTATCCTGGGACTGGGATGGGACCCTGGGGATGGGATGGGACTGGGAAGGGATCAGACTCCAGGGATAGGACCCTGGGAATAACATGGGACTCTGAGATTGGGATGGGACTCTGGGGTGGGATGGGACTGAGAAAGGACTGGACTCCAGGGATAGGACCCTGGGAGAGTGATGGGACATCAGGGTTGGTCTGGGACCCCAGGGCTGATCTGGAGACCCCTGATTTGAGCCCCCAAATTTGGAGCTGAGACCTTGAGTTTGAAGCTGGGATCCCTGGGCTGAGACTCCACCTGAACCGGGACCCCAAAACTGTTTTTGAGGCACCATCACTGCTCTGGGACCTCAGGGCTGGGACCCCTGGACTGGGACCTCAAGTTTGAAGTTTGAGACCCCACGACTGGGACATAGGGCTGGACTGGGAGCCCCCAATACCCTTCTGGTACCAGGGCTGTGAGCTCCCAGTGCCCTCCCAGTCCCATTCTGAGACCCCCGGTGCTTTACTGGTCCTACTAGGACCTCCAAAACCTACCCAAGAACTGGGTTGAGACCCTCCAAAAGCCATAGGAAGTGGGACTGAGTCCCCTCAAATCCATCAGGAGTGGGGTGAAGGCCCCAAAACCCATCAGGAGCAGGGGCTAAGCCCCCCCAAACCCATCAGGAGTGGGGATGACTCTCCTCCCAAATCTATAGGGAGGCAGGTTGGGTCCCCCCAAACCTATCAGGAGAGGGGGTCTAAGCCCCCCCATACCCATGGGAAACTAGACTGAGCCCCCTAAAACCCATCAGGAGTGGGGCTGAGCCCATACCCCAAACCCATAGGGAGCAAGACTGGGCCCCCAAACCTATCAGGAAAAGGGATTGAGCCCCCCAAAACCCATCAGGAGCAGGACTGGGCCCCCCAAACCCATGGTGGGAGTGGGACTGGACCCCTCCACTCCGCTATGCCAACCTTCCCCCTTCTCCCCCCTCCCAGGGCAGGTCCAGAGCCGTCAGTGCATTGAGGCCGTCATCAAATTCGCCTTCGAGGAGAGGCTCTTCCTCATGGCTGACGAGGTGAGTGGGACCCTCAGACTCGGGGGGTATGTGAGGTGGACCCCAACATCTAGGTAACCCCACCAGTTTCCCCCCTCCTCCAGGTGTACCAGGACAACGTGTATGCTGAGGGTTCGGCCTTCCACTCCTTCAGGAAGGTGCTGACAGAGATGGGGCCGCCCTACCTGGACTCGGTGGAACTCGCCTCCTTCCACTCCATCTCCAAAGGCTTCACGGGCGAGTGAGTGACCTCCCACGGCCACCCCCACCCCGAGGTGGCCACCACAGGTCCTGGGGAGCCACAGAGTGGGGATGAGGATGGTGGAACCCCATGGGCCTCAAGGGTGGTGATGGAAAGAGGCTGGAGGTCCCGTGGGGTTGGGATGGTGATGCCATGGTCCTCTGGAGCCCATGGGGTGGGGATGGTGATGCCATGGTTCAATGGGTCCCATGGGGTGGGGATGGTGATGCCATGGTCCTCTGGAGCCTGTGGGGTGGGGATGGGGATGCCATGGTTCTGTGGAGCCCATGGGGTGGGGATGGTGATACCATGGTCCTCTGGAGCCCATAAGGTGGGGATGGTGATGCCATGGTCCTCTGGAGCCTATGGGATGGTGATGCCATGGTCCTCTGGAGCCTGTGGGGTGGGGATGGTGATGCCATGGTCCTGTGGAGCCCACGGGGTGGGGGATGGTGATGCCATGGTTCTGTGGAGCCCATGGGGTGGGGATGGTGATGCCATGGTCCTCTGGAGCCTATGGGATGGGGATGGTGATGCACAAAGAGGCCCCGTGGGGATGTTTATTAGGGTGGTTCTGACGACAGGGAGCCTCCAGGGGCATCTGATGTCAGAGGGTCCTGGTGCCAGGGGGGAAACTCCTCACCTTGTCCCCCTTAAAAGCCCCTCATGGCTCAGGGTGGACAGTGTAGACCTCGACCTCACAGAGAGTGAACTGCTCCTCCCGGCCCGGGATGGTGACGGTGACGTAGCGGCCGCGGAGGCCGTGGCAGCAGATGGTGCTGAGCGACCCAGGACTGGCATCTGTGATGATGCCACAGCTGCAGGGAGCAAACCACAGAATCATTTGGGTTAGAAAAGCCCTTTGAGCTGCTGGAGCCCAGCCCTGAGCCCTCACCCTGCCACAGCCACCACTGACCCACAGCCCTCAGCACCTCAGCTCCAGGGCTTTGGGGTCCCTCCAGGGCTGGGCACTCCCCCAGCTCCCTGGGCAGCCTGGCACAGCGGCTGACACCCCTCTCAGGGAAACAGTTCTGCCTCAGCTCCAGCCTCAACCTCCCCTGGGGCACCCTGAGCCCCTTTCCTCTTGGCCCGTCACTCACTAGCTGGTAGCAGAGACCGACCTCCAGCTCACTGCAGCCTCCTGGCAGAGATTTCACCACCAAAACCCCAATATTCTATCTTTTTGGGATAGACTGGCAGTTGCACACTCCCTAAAGACCCCAAGCAACGGGCCAGGTAAAGAAGACGAACCACTTCCTTAAATTACAGATTGAAAAATTGTGCCGAGAAACCGGACTAGCCTGGCCTCTGTTACGACCTCTAGCCTTGTTGCGAACAAGAACCAAACTGAGGACTAAGGAGACATTAAGTCCCTTCAAAATACTCTATGGAAGACCCTCTTCAGTTCAGTGGGGAACCTCAACAAAAGCTGCTGCCGAGATGTTAACTGACTACATAATAAGCTTAAAAAAAAAAAAAAACCAAAAGACCTCAGAAAAGTAGAAAAACTGGTTCTGTGGAACAGAGCTCCTGGCTTGGAGCAGGCTAAAGGACAGGAGCTTTTCTGTGGGATGGGAACCCAGGGTTGGGATGAGTCTTCAGGGGTGGGATGGGACCCCAGGGGTGGGATGGGACCCCAGGGCTGGGATGGGATGGGACCCCAGGAGTGGGATGTGACCCCAGGGGTGGGACGGGACCCTGAGGTTGGGATGTGACCCCAGGGATAGGATTTCAGGGGTGGGATGGGTCTCCAGGGTTGGGATGGGATGGGATGGGACCCCAGGGGTGGGATGGGACCCCAGGGGTGGGATGGGACCCCAGGGGTGGGATGGGATGGGACCCCAGGGGTGGGATGGGACTGGATGGGACCCCAGGGTCGAGATGGGTCCCCAGGGGTGGGATGGGATGGGATGAGACCTCAGGGGTGGGATGGGATGGGACCCCAGGGGTGGGATGAGTCCCCAGGGGTGGGGTGGGTTGGGACCCCAGGGGTGGGATGGGACCCCAGGGGTGGGATGGGATGGGACTGGATTGGACCGCAGGTTTGGGATGGGACCCCCAGGGTGGGATGGGATGGGATGGGACCGCAGGGGTGGGATGGCATGGGACTGGATGGGACCCCAGGGTTGGGATGGGATCCCAGGCGTGGGATGGGATGGGATGGGATGGGATGGGATCCTAGGGGTGGGATGGGACCTCAGGGGTGAGATGGAACCCCAGGGGTGGGACTCGATGGAACCCCAGGGTTGGGATGGGATGGGATGGGACCCCAGGAGTGGGATGGGATGGGACCCCAGGGGTGGGATGGGATGGGACCCCAGGGGTGGGATGAGATGGGACCCTAGGGGTGGCATGGGACTGGATGGGACCCCAGGGGTGGGATGGGATGGAATGGGATGGGACCCCAGGGGTGGGATGAGGCCCAAGGGGTAGGATGGGATGGCATCCCAGGGGTGGGATGGGACCCCAGGGGTGGGATGGGATGGGATGGGGTCCGAAGTGTGGGATGGGACCCCAGGGGTGGGATGAGTCCTCAGGGGTGGAATGGGATGGGACCTCAGGTGTGGGATGGGACCCCAGGGGTGGGATTGAATGGGACCGGATGGGACCCCAGGGTTGGGATGGGACCCCAGGGGTGGGATGAGTCCCCAGGAGTGGGATGGGATGGGACCCCAGGGGTGGGATGGGATCCCAGGGGTTGGATGAGTCCCCAGGGGTGGGATGGGAGGGGATGGGATGGGACCCCAGGGGTGGGATGGGACCCCAGGGGTGGGATGGGATGGGGCCCCAAGGGTGGGATGGGACCCCAGGGGTGGGATGGGACCCCAGGGGTGGGATGGGATGGGACCCCAGGCGTGGGATGGGACCTCAGGGGTGAGATGGGACCCCAGGGGTGAGATGGGATGGGACCCCAGGGGTGGGATGGTATGGGACTGGATGGGACCCCAGGGTTGGGATGGGATGGGACCCTAGGGGTAGGATGGGATGTGATGGGACCCCAGGGGTGGGATGAGTCCCCAGGGGTGGGATGGGATGAGACCCCAGAGGTGGGATGGAATGGGATGGGATGGGACTGGATGGGGCCCCAGGGTTGGGATGGGACCCTAGGGGTGGGATAGGACCCCAGGGGTGGGATGAGTCTTCAGGGGTGGGATGGGACCCCAGGTGTGGGATGGGACCTCAGGGGTGGGATGGGACACCAGGGGTGGGATGGGACACCAGGGGTGGGATAGAATGGGATTGGATGGGACTGGATGAGACCTCAGGGGTGGGATGGGACACCAGGGGTGGGATGGGATGGGACCCCAGGGGTGGGATGGGATGGGATGGGATGGGACTGGATGGGACCCCAGGGTTGGGATTGGATGGGACCCCAGGGGTGGGATGGGATGGGATGAGTCCCCAGGGGTGGGATGAGTCCCCAGGGGTGGGATGGGATGGGACCCCAGGGGTGGGATGGGATTGGATGGGATCCCAGGGGTGGCATGAGTCCCCAGGGGTCGGATGGGATTGAACCCCAGGGGTGGGATGGGATGGGACTGTATGGGACCCCAGGGGTGGGATGGGATGGGACCCTAGGGGTGGGACCTCAGGGGTGGGATGGGATAGGACTGGGATGGGACTCCAGGGGTGGGATGAGACTGGGATGGGACCCCAGGGGTGGGATGCGACCCCAGGAGTGGGATGCGACCCCAGGAGTGGGATCGGATGGGACTGGGATGGGACCTCAGGGATGGGATGGGACTCCAGGGGTGGGATCTCAGGGATGGGATGGTATCCTGGGACTGGGATGGGACCCTGGGGATGGGATGGGACTGGGAAGGGATCAGACTCCAGGGATAGGACCCTGGGAGTAACATGGGACTCTGAGATTGGGATGGGACTCTGGGGTGGGATGGGACTGAGAAAGGACTGGACTCCAGGGATAGGACCCTGGGAGAGTGATGGGACATCAGGGTTGGTCTGGGACCCCAGGGCTGATCTGGAGACCCCTGATTTGAGCCCCCAAATTTGGAGCTGAGACCTTGAGTTTGAAGCTGGGATCCCTGGGCTGAGACTCCACCTGAACCGGGACCCCAAAACTGTTTTTGAGGCACCATCACTTCTCTGGGACCTCAGGGCTGGGACCCCTGGACTGGGACCTCAAGTTTGAAGTTTGAGACCCCACGACTGGGACATAGGGCTGGACTGGGAGCCCCCAATACCCTTCTGGTACCAGGGCTGTGAGCTCCCAGTGCCCTCCCAGTCCCATTCTGAGACCCCCGGTGCTTTACTGGTCCTACTAGGACCTCCAAAACCTACCCAAGAACTGGGTTGAGACCCTCCAAAAGCCATAGGAAGTGGGACTGAGTCCCCTCAAATCCATCAGGAGTGGGGTGAAGGCCCCAAAACCCATCAGGAGCAGGGGCTAAGCCCCCCCAAACCCATCAGGAGTGGGGATGACTCTCCTCCCAAATCTATAGGGAGGCAGGTTGGGTCCCCCAAACCTATCAGGAGAGGGGGTCTAAGCCCCCCCATACCCATGGGAAACTAGACTGAGCCCCCTAAAACCCATCAGGAGTGGGGCTGAGCCCATACCCCAAACCCATAGGGAGCAAGACTGGGCCCCCAAACCTATCAGGAAAAGGGATTGAGCCCCCCAAAACCCATCAGGAGCAGGACTGGGCCCCCCAAACCCATGGTGGGAGTGGGACTGGACCCCTCCACTCCGCTATGCCAACCTTCCCCCTTCTCCCCCCTCCCAGGGCAGGTCCAGAGCCGTCAGTGCATTGAGGCCGTCATCAAATTCGCCTTCGAGGAGAGGCTCTTCCTCATGGCTGACGAGGTGAGTGGGACCCTCAGACTCGGGGGGTATGTGAGGTGGACCCCAACATCTAGGTAACCCCACCAGTTTCCCCCCTCCTCCAGGTGTACCAGGACAACGTGTATGCTGAGGGTTCGGCCTTCCACTCCTTCAGGAAGGTGCTGACAGAGATGGGGCCGCCCTACCTGGACTCGGTGGAACTCGCCTCCTTCCACTCCATCTCCAAAGGCTTCACGGGCGAGTGAGTGACCTCCCACGGCCACCCCCACCCCGAGGTGGCCACCACAGGTCCTGGGGAGCCACAGAGTGGGGATGAGGATGGTGGAACCCCATGGGCCTCAAGGGTGGTGATGGAAAGAGGCTGGAGGTCCCGTGGGGTTGGGATGGTGATGCCATGGTCCTCTGGAGCCCATGGGGTGGGGATGGTGATGCCATGGTTCAATGGGTCCCATGGGGTGGGGATGGTGATGCCATGGTCCTCTGGAGCCTGTGGGGTGGGGATGGGGATGCCATGGTTCTGTGGAGCCCATGGGGTGGGGATGGTGATACCATGGTCCTCTGGAGCCCATAAGGTGGGGATGGTGATGCCATGGTCCTCTGGAGCCTATGGGATGGTGATGCCATGGTCCTCTGGAGCCTGTGGGGTGGGGATGGTGATGCCATGGTCCTGTGGAGCCCACGGGGTGGGGATGGTGATGCCATGGTTCTGTGGAGCCCATGGGGTGGGGATGGTGATGCCATGGTCCTCTGGAGCCTATGGGATGGGGATGGTGATGCACAAAGAGGCCCCGTGGGGATGTTTATTAGGGTGGTTCTGACGACAGGGAGCCTCCAGGGGCATCTGATGTCAGAGGGTCCTGGTGCCAGGGGGGAAACTCCTCACCTTGTCCCCCTTAAAAGCCCCTCATGGCTCGGGGTGGACAGTGTAGACCTCGACCTCACAGAGAGTGAACTGCTCCTCCCGGCCCGGGATGGTGACGGTGACGTAGCGGCCGCGGAGGCCGTGGCAGCAGATGGTGCTGAGCGACCCAGGACTGGCATCTGTGATGATGCCACAGCTGCAGGGAGCAAACCACAGAATCATTTGGGTTAGAAAAGCCCTTTGAGCTGCTGGAGCCCAGCCCTGAGCCCTCACCCTGCCACAGCCACCACTGACCCACAGCCCTCAGCACCTCAGCTCCAGGGCTTTGGGGTCCCTCCAGGGCTGGGCACTCCCCCAGCTCCCTGGGCAGCCTGGCACAGCGGCTGACACCCCTCTCAGGGAAACAGTTCTGCCTCAGCTCCAGCCTCAACCTCCCCTGGGGCACCCTGAGCCCCTTTCCTCTTGGCCCGTCACTCACTAGCTGGTAGCAGAGACCGACCTCCAGCTCACTGCAGCCTCCTGGCAGAGATTTCACCACCAAAACCCCAATATTCTATCTTTTTGGGATAGACTGGCAGTTGCACACTCCCTAAAGACCCCAAGCAACGGGCCAGGTAAAGAAGACGAACCACTTCCTTAAATTACAGATTGAAAAATTGTGCCGAGAAACCGGACTAGCCTGGCCTATGTTACAACCTCTAGCCTTGTTGCGAACAAGAACCAAACTGAGGACTAAGGAGACATTAAGTCCCTTCAAAATACTCTATGGAAGACTGATGAGACCACTTTGCCTGAAAGGGTAGAATGGCCCTCGAAAGGATTTTCCTGGTAAGGGTTAATCTTTTCTAAGGAAGCCTGCCTGAAAGGGTTGGCTCCTTGAAACAAAGCCCCTAATTTAAGCAAAAACATCCTGTATACACAACAATGATAACGACACCAGATGTCTTGTAGCCACGGAACATATATCACAAAAATGTAGTAAACAGTACCATAAATTTTGTAGATAACATTTGATTGTTTTGTAGCATATAGAAAATATACGTACTCATATTGTTTGTTAACCTATACTGATGACCTTTGCGATATGTACTGACTATAAAAAGAGCATAAGAAGAAGCAATAAACTGTCACTTGCTCAAAGAGCAGTGGTCCGCCTGTCCTTCATCGTCCTGGAAAGAGCTGGTCTCTGACAGCTTCCCAGTCTGAAGCTATGATTTCACATCCCCAATAACCACAGTAATAATGCCCTGGGTAGTTACAATAACTTTTTCCCGGGTTTGATGCTGGGCATACGTACCATGCCTTGCATTGCGCTTGAGCTTTACTCTTGTTGGGACATGTGTTCCCGAAGCACCCTTGTGCTTCAAAGGCTATCAGTGAAAATAAATGTACAGTAAAATTCCAATTTCCTTCCGAACTGCTTCATTTTGTATAAGCTTACTTTCCTGTAAGTTATATAATTTCCAGAGCATTGGCTCATGGGGATTCCCATTTGCTTGAGTTAGTATCAATAGCAAAACCACCAGTATACCAGGAAAAACGGTATTTGTCAATTTTACCAATTTAAGTATAATTTTACCAGTCCTAGGTAAGTTCGACCATGGTTGCTTTTGCGTCCCATTGTTTTTGTTCTTTTCTCCACCGTTTGTTCCTCCTCTGCCTCGCCTGTCGACTCGGTTGCTTCGAGCCACGGGGTGTACCATCTTCTCGGCAGCAAGGGAATTCTTCAGGAGACAGCTGTTTTAGGGCCTTTTACCTATTTACATAGGCTTTAATGGGACAAAGCAAGATACAGTTAGCACTTTTCTTTATAGTCAGGATTTCAGCTACAAAGGGGATTGGTTCGTTGGAGAAGTTTCCCAACACTGTGTGCAAACTCCTATTGGAGAGTATCCACATTCACCATTTATCCTGGCATATCTTGCACCTAAAACAAGCAAATGGATACCAATTGCAATTTAAATCATTACACCTAATTCTTATCTCTAGAGTGTATATATATATATTATTTACATCAGTATATTTTCTATATTCAATATGATGTGGTTGTATGAGTTTAGCAATTTCCTTCAACACACTTTGTACGCTTCCATATAATAGATAAACAAAGAAATAATTATTGCAAATATAAATGACAATACACTTTATACCAAAAGGTAACGCAGCAAAATAATCAAATAAAGTCTCTATCATTACGTTATCTTTTCAGGGTTATCTTGGTGTCACCTGGAGTACTGATTACTTTCCAGTGGGGTCTCACGGCCTTGAGCAGGAGTCCACTATCTTATCGCTTAATGCTTACTGCCTAACCAGCTGTATTCTATCATGTCCTCTTTTCTCTAGCCAAGTCTCCACAAAACTCCCCACATAGGTGGGATCTGCCTTCCTGCTTTCTTGTAGCTCCCATATGCAGTGCTGTAACTTAACAGACACATGTATTTTTTCAATGGGAGATGAGGAGACAAAGAGTGTGGTTTGAAGATAGCTCCCACAGGAAAGCAGCTGCAAATGTGACACCGTGCTGGCTGATAGACTGCATGGGGACCTTCTTACTACTGTAGCTGGGGTCTGCCTTCCTGCTTTCTTGTAGCTCCCATACGCAGTGGTATCACTTAACCGACAACATGTATTTTTTCAATGGGAGTTGAGGTTAATTATGGACGGATAAAGTTGTTATGGACCGGCTTGCACCTCCTCGTCCACATCCATAGCAAGCTTGAGCAAGGGGAAAACCGAAACAGCAGATTGGAACAGAAACAAGGTCAAAGCAAGAAGATAGGACAGGACATTAAACCAAGCGTTGTTAGAGGACTGAATAGAGCATTCAATTTAGCATTGTATGATTGACTGTACTTGACTAATAAATGGTAACATATGTAACTAACAATAATATAAAGGTAACTAAACGTAAGGTAAGCATAAACATAGTGTGAGAGAAAACTAACTGAAGGCCGAACAGATGGGGTGATATTTTAGACACAATAAGGCTGATGTTTTAAGCACAATAAGGATGGTGTTTAAACACAGTGAGGTTGGTGTTTAAGTTGTTACCAAAATGAAACTTTGAGGCCTTATGCATAGTGCGTGATGCTTAGTATTAACTATTTGCCATGAACTGTGGCACGTACAAAGCATTTGGAAAAGGTATAGAAGTGATGATGATGTGACAATAAATTGGAGCTGATGCACATCAGATTGGTGTCTGGTCACTCCCGTTTCGCGCAACAAAGAAGAAGAAGAACCCCTGCACAAAGAAAAAGAAACCCTGCAGAACAGGCTGCCCAGAGGGCTTGTGGAGTCTCCTTCCTTGGAGGATTTCAGCACAAGCCTGGACACTTTCTTGTGCGACCTGATCTAGGTGACCTGAATTCTGGGGGAGGGGGTTGCTCTAGATGATCTCTAATGGTCCCTTCCAACCCCTACCACTCTAGGATTCTATGATGTCACACAGTCTAGATGCAGTACCCAGATGTGCTGTGATGTCACAGAGCACTGTTGCAGCATCCAGAGGTGATGTGATGTAATAGAAACTGTTGCCATGCCCACGTCTGCTGTGATGTCACAGAGTCTCATTTCAGTGCCCAGATCCTATGTGAAATCTCAGAGCACTGTGCGTCCAGTGTCCAGACGTCCTGTGATGTCACAGAGCACTATTGCAGTGCCCAGATGTGCTGTCATATCACACAGCCCTGCTGCAAAGCCCAGATGTGCTGTTGCGTTATATAGTCCTATTGCAGTGCACACGTCTTATGATGTCACAGAGTACTGTTGCCTTTCCCAGATGTGCTGTGATGTCACAGAGCACTGTTGCACTGCCTAGTACTAGGACGTCGCAGAACCCCACAACAGTGTCTGGATGTGATGTGATGTTAAACACTCTTGTTGCAGTGCCCAGATTTTCTGTGATGTCCTACAGCCACGTTCCAGTGCCTAGATATGCTATGATGTCATGGAGCAGTGTAGCACTGCCCAGATGTGCTGTGATGTCACACGGCCCTGTTGCAGGGCCCAGATGTGCTATGATGTCACAGAGCAGTGTAGTGGTGCCCAGATGTGCTGTGATGCAATACACACAGCACAACCTCTGCAATGCCCACATCTCCTGCAGTGTCACACAGCCATGTTGCAGTACCTAGTTGTGCTGTGATGTCACAGAGCACTGTTGCAGTGACAACGTCTGCTGTGATGCCACAGAAACCCGTTTCAGTGCCTAGATATGATGTGAAGTCTTAGAGCACTGCTACAGTGCCCAAAAGTGCTGTCATGTCACACAGCGCCGCTGCAAAGCCCAGATGGGCTGTTGTATTACACACTCCTGTTGCAGTGCGCACCTGTGCTGTGATGTCACAGAGCACTCTTGCAGTGTTCAGTTGCGCTGTGATGTCAAACGTCCGCGGAAGAGGAAGACGGAGCACTGGAACAGGTTGCCCACAGGGCTTGTGGAGTCTCCTTCCTTGGAGGATTTCAGCATAAGCCTGGACACGTTCCTGTGCGACCTGATCTATGTGAACTTGATTCTGGAGGAGGGGGTTGGTCTAGATGATATCTAATGGTCCATTCCAACCCCTACCATTCTAGGATTCTATGATGTCACACAGCCTGGATGCAGTACCCACATGTGCTGTGATGGCACAGAGCACTGTTAGAGTGTCCAGAGGTGATGTGATGTTATAGAGCACTTTTGCCATGCCCACGTCTGCTGTGATGTCACAGAGTCTCTCTGCAATTGCCACATGTGCGGCAATGTCACTGAACCCCATTGCAGTGCCCACGTGTGCTGTGATGTCCCCATGTAGTCTATCAGCCAGCACTGTGTCACATTTGCAGCTGCTTTCCTGAGGGAACTATCTCCATTCCCACTCACTGGGACTCCTCAGCTCCCATTGAAATACCACATGTTGTCGGTTAAGCTCTACCACTGAGTATGGGAGCTACAAGAAAGCAGGAAGGCAGACTCCACCTATAGTGGTAAGTAGGTGTGGTAGTTTGAGCCTGGCTGGATGCTGTTCCTCTCCACTTCCCATCAGCCGCGATGTCCGGCCACCTCCCGAGAAGCATGGCTGCGGTACGCGTAGCGGTTGCTTTGGGAAGGCCAGAAATGAATCTCGCCTCCCCTTCCTGCTCCTCTCCCCCAGTTTATATTACTGAGCTGACGTCATAGGGTATGGAATATCTCCTTGGTCAGCCTGGGTCAGCTGTCCTGGCCATAGTCCCTCCCAAGATCATGCCCACCCACAGCTATTGGTGAAGGTGGGGGAGGGAGTGCTGGAGGGACAGCCCTGATGCTGTGCGAGCGGTAGTCATAATAGTGATATCAACAGTAAGCACAGCACTGCAGGAGCTGCTGTGGAAAATCACTACCATCCCAGACCCACTACAGACAGTCACAGGAATGCAGACATATTACAAACACTATTGTTTCTGTGTTCAAACGAAACACACAGTCAGTAATATCAATCATGAAAACATCTCCTTAATTGTAGCATTCTTTTTTCATAAAGTGTATGCTCAAAAAACCTTGTAAACTCTTACAAGGGCTCCAAGTTTGCTGCATGTCCAATATGTTCATGTGGCTGCACAGCTTCTGAAGTTGTGTTCTATGTTCTGCATTGTCAGTTCCCAGACCTCTAGGCAAAACCTCAGATTGAACGTCGTATTCGTTAACTGACATCTTCAAGTCTGGAAGCCTGGTAACCCGGACCTTGGATGACAAAACACACCAAGTTGAAACCATAACTCATCAGTAGTCTAACTCTAAGCTACTCTAAGTGAAGCTTTAAACATGTACCCATTTATTGATACCTGTAAGTAATTGGTTTTCTCCCAATGTCCCAACAGGCACGTTCCCATGTTTAATTCTTCTCTAGATATTGCCATCTTTTTCATCATAATAGTGTCGTAAGGAACTCGTAGTCAACTCCATGTAACACAACCAAGAGAGCAACCAAGTAAACAATCCGAGCCCTGATTACACAAGTTACAGCTGAAATACACACCACACAGAATAACTTCCTAGACCAAAATAGAAGAAGAAAACTGCTGGGGGGACATAGATAAATTCTAAACAAGAACAAAAACATGGCAATCCGAAAAAGGCTGAGATGTGCCATATAGAAAAGGAAGCTGCTAAGGAGAATTACTTCCAGTAATTCCCCGTTTCCACTTTATTTTTCATCTGAAATTGACTGAATGGTCAGATGGAAAACAGCATCACACATTCCAAAACACTAACTAACTGTACTCTTGGACAGGACCAAGCAGCCACAAGAGGCACGTCACGATCCAGAGATGGAGGGGTGGCCTTTCTGATGAACTTGTCCAGACAATTAAAAAATAACCAACTCTTTAAGCAAAACTCATCTCTAAGTCAATCTCCTACCAACAAGGTTTTGGGAGAATAGGAGAATGCTGAGAGGAAACACTCATTGCATGGAGGGCTGTTACCTTCTAGTCAGTCTTACCCAGAAGAATATTTGCCAGTGCCTTTATTACAGGCCAGGGAACTGACAGAACAATACAAACATGGCACTGACTAATATTTTCTTTTCAGGAAAACCTGAAGAGTTGACTCTGAGAAAACCAATAATTAAAACAATTTCATCTCATGCCTGAGATTATTGCCATGAGAAGTTATCTCAGTTTACCACAGAATGGCTGTGGCTGGAATGGCCCTCTGGAGATAATTTCATCCAAACTCCCTGCTCAAGCAGGGACACCTAGAATCATGTGCCCAGGACCACATCCTGGTTGCTTCTGCTTATTTCCAAGGACAGAGACTCTCCAGTCTCTGAGAAACCTGTTCCAGGGGTCAGACGCCACCACACTAAATTATCCAACAGTATTACCTGAATACCGTGTGGAATCAAATTGAACTTGGAACGGACAGAAGCAAAGAAAAGAACAGGTGCTCTTGGTAAAGGAGTTTAGATACAAATATTTTGTAATGCTGCAATTCTATACCTCCCATTGGGTCAATCCCAGTTGTGTTTCCCAAGGTCAGTACTACTTTTGCTTTGTGTAGTTCTCCTTTAACTGTTTGATGAATAGAATTAGTTACCTAAGGAAAAAAAGTCACTGCACTTGAGGTGAATTCCAACTTAACTTTACAATAACTGCAATGGAACAAATCGTCCAAGCTTAAAAATGACACGAGTATTAAACAAATAAAACTAGATTTTGTTACTCATTAAGGAAGGAGCTTCCTGAATGGGACACTACTCAAACACAGTTTCATTTACAGAGGCTACCCTTCCCCCGTTGAATCCCCACAGATGCAAAAGCAGCAATAACGTTTTCTGGAAGAAGATACTGAATTCAGAAGAATTGAAGAAAAAAAAATCCCATAAATCTCACTTGATTTTGCAGGAAAACAAACCAAGAAAGCTGACTTCTCAGAATCTGGCCAATAGTAGATATTTCTTGTCAATACTAATGAGGAGTTAAATTTGAAAACTAACTTTGCAGTTCATTACTGCTTTCTTACAGAAAATAACACACAAAGAGAAATAAAAGAACATACCATTGAAAATCTGATAAATATTACCTTTGGGTTCCACTCAAGTTCATTACCAATGGGTGTCACTCTACAAAGTCCCCAGCCTGAGGTGGCAGACACTGAAACTTGGCAGGTGAGTGAAGCAGCTGGTAACTTTGGACTTGACATGTTCTGCCTTCATCTATATAGTTAATTTTGACACTACAGAACATATTTTCCTTCTCTTTTGGGGAAATATCTAGCACCTGAGACCTTCAGAGTTGGAGAGGAAACAAAGAAGTATTATAGTTGTAAAGTTTCTTCACCTACTTGTGTCTAAAAGAGATTAAACTTTCACAGCACAATGTTCAGTGGTGTGTATGTGGAGCCATTCTGGCTTCCCTTCAGCACAGGCAGCATGGGAGAGCTTTTTAAAGAACAATTTGTACAGCAGAGATTTTTTTGCTAGTTTTGATGGTGGGTTAACTTTAACTTAGCAGTAAAAGTTCTAAACTACTTTGTATTAAAAAGTGCACATGAATAATTTAAACCAAAACAAATCCACATTTTTACCTGTGAACAACTGTTTTCTGACACAAACCATGAAATGCCAGCTTCTCCACATTTTTAACAGCAATCTTATTACCAGGTTGCTTAAAATACCCATTAATTCCTTCAGCAAGAATTCTCTACTGGTCCTTCTGCTGATCTACTCTTCGACCAAAGTAGTTTGTTGCATTTACAACGTGGAGAGGCAGAATCTGAAAGCATAAAATAGGTTATAAAAAAGACAACTGATGGTTTCTTAGGTTAATGAGACGTTTTCATATTGAAGATGACCTACCTCTTTCCAGCCTAAAGAGCTGACAAATACTGCTGTACACATGCATTTCAGAAGATGATGACCTCTTATTACTCCAAAGATTAGGAATAATCCTGAATGAATGAATCCTTATGAATGGTAACTGTCCATAGCCCAGTCCAGACTGGACTCAAGTTTATAGAGCAAGATCTATTAGATCTTGGAGGTATTCCACTTAAATGAACACTAGTGAACTACAGTATTACCTGTCAAGCTACTAACCACTAAGGCATTTCACATCATCCAAGCTTAATTGTAAGTGGTCTCCAACCTTACAATGAGATTTAGAAGAACTGACTGGGGAAGCGTGACGCCTTCCCTCTTTTTGCACGGAAAATGCTTGACATAAGCTATCAAGAACACCAAGTCACAAAATGCTGGGTGCATTTCATCCGAAGGCTCATGCTAGGCACAAGTACTGAGATACAGCTGAGTGTATGAGGCCAGACAGAAAAGACCACCAGAAAGGTAATTTCCACTTACTAAAACCCTAAAACTCTCACAGTGCAACTAGAGATTCTTAAAGGAAAGCAACATTATACCGAGTTCTAAACAAAAGAGACAGTGAACACTTATCCAGTTGACAACTGATTAGTAAGACATATATCCAGGCTCTGCAGTCAGCAGAAGCAGAACTAGAAGAGGAAAGAGGCAACAACTCCTGTCTTGAGTGCACAAAAGGGAAGTACAAGTTTATAACAGGAGTATTATGAAATCTGTCCAGGTTTCAAGCACTCAAACTGTATATATAGGTAATCAACGAGTTTCAACTACCAGCTGCCAACAAAAGCTTATCTTTTAGGCAGAAATGGAGTGACACCAAGGAATCCACCCAGTTTTTATTGTCTATTCTCACAACCTATGATTTTTGGGAATGGGGAACACCCATTGATTGCATGACTTGAGCGCACCTGAATTCTAGCTAAAGACAGGACAGGAAGAAAGTGTAAGCAGCTCATCCAAAAAGGAAAGCACCCAGCAGTTCTCAGATCCAAGTACTAACCTTGAAAGGAAGCACCAGTGTCTACACACCTGCCCTCAGCAATCATTATCCAAGGTGGAGATGAGACAGACTCTACAGTACTGCTGTACAGGAAGACTCTCCAGTAAAGTAGGGACTGAAAAGCCAAGTGAAGGGAGTTTTGACATACAAACTGTTACTGAGATGTGAGGAACCACTATAGCAAAGTCAAACCAGTAACCAGGAAGGTTTCATGACTATTTAACTACTAAAAATGGCAGTCTGAATGTAACAGGACTCTATCAAAACTATTTTCAAAACCACAATGACACCTTAGTAGGAAGCAACTGCTCCATCTAGAAGAGAGAATTTATATCCCATGTCTATGGACAGTGCAAATAGAGAAAATATTTGGTTCAATTGACAAGGCCAGAACATACTCATTTTTCAGGAAGTCTGCATCAACATGACAGAGAAGGAAAAATCCTCCCTTTAACTGTTGTTAAACAGGCATGATCTTCCACTGAAATGTTTCTTCACTCCAGAGGATTGTGTTACACGCGTGAACCACTGGAACTATCTAATCGGAAACCACTGTTACATGCGTGAACACCTAGAATTATTTAATCAGGAACCGTTGTTACACGCGTGAACACCTGGAACTAACCAATCAGAAACCGCTGTTACACGCGTGAACACCTGGAACTATCCAATCAGAAAACGCTCTTACACGTCTGAACACCTGTAACTATCCAATCGGAAACCGCTGTTACACGCGTGAACACCTGGAACTATCCAATCAGGAACCGTTGTTACACGCGTGAACACCTGGAACTATCCAATCAGAAACCGCTGTTACACGCGTGAACCACTGGAACTATCCAATGGGAAACTGCTGTTACACGCGTGAACACCTGGAACTATCCAATCAGAAACCGCTGTTACACGCGTGAAAACCTGGAACTATGCAATCAGAAACAGCTGTTACACGCGTGAACACCTGGAACTATCCAATCAGAAACCGCTGTTACACGCGTGAACACCTGGAACTATCCAATCAGAAAACGCTCTTACACGTCTGAACACCTGTAACTATCCAATCGGAAACCGCTGTTACACGCGTGAACACCTGGAACTATCCAATCAGGAACCGTTGTTACACGCGTGAACACCTGGAACTATCCAATCAGAAACCGCTGTTACACGCGTGAACCACTGGAACTATCCAATGGGAAACCGCTGTTACACGCGTGAACACCTGGAACTATCCAATCAGAAACCGCTGTTACACGCGTGAAAACCTGGAACTATGCAATCAGAAACAGCTGTTACACGCGTGAACACCTGGAACTATCCAATCAGAAACCGCTCCTACACGTCTGAACACCTGTAACTATCCAATCGGAAACCGCTGTTACACGCGTGAACACCTGGAACTATCCAATCAGGAACCGTTGTTACACGCGTGAACACCTATAACTATCCAATGGGAAACCGCTGTTAAACGCGTGAACACCTGGAACTATCCAATCAGAAACCGCTGTTACACGCGTGAACACCTGGAACTATCCAATCAGAAACCGCTCCTACACGTCTGAACACCTATAACTATCCAATCGGAAACCGCTGTTACATGCGTGAACACCTGGAACTATCCAATCAGAAACCGCTCTTACACGTCTGAACACCTGTAACTATCCAATCAGAAACCGCTGTTACACGCGTGAACACCTGGAACTATCCAATCAGGAACCGTTGTTACACGCGTGAACACCTGGAACTATCCAATCAGAAACCCCTGTTACACGCGTGAACCACTGGAACTATCCAATGGGAAACCGGTGTTACACGCGTGAACACCCGGAACTATCCAATCGGAAACCGCTGTTACACGCGTGAACACCTGGAACTATGCAATCAGGAACCGCTGTTACACGCGTGAACACCTGGAACTATGTAATCAGGAACCGCTGTTACACGCGTGAACACCTGGAACTATCCAATCAGAAACCGCTCCTACACGTCTGAACACCTATATCTATCCAATCGGAAACCGCTGTTACATGCGTGAACAACTGGAACTATCCAATCAGAAACCGCTCTTACACGTCTGAACACCTGTAACTATCCAATCAGAAACCGCTGTTACACGTCTGAACACCTGGAACTATCCAATCAGGAACCGTTGTTACACGCGTGAACACCTGGAACTATCCAATCAGAAACCCCTGTTACACGCGTGAACCACTGGAACTATCCAATGGGAAACCGGTGTTACACGCGTGAACACCTGGAACTATCCAATCAGAAACCGCTGTTACACGCGTGAACACCTTGAACTATCCAATCAGAAACCGCTGTTACATGCGTGAACACCTGGAACTATCCAATCAGAAACCGCTGTTACACCCGTGAACACCTGGAACTAACCAATCAGAAACCGCTGTTACATGCGTGAACACCTGGAACTATCCAATCAGAAACCGCTGTTACACGCGTGAACCACTGGAACTATCCAATGGGAAACCGCTGTTACACGCGTGAACACCTGGAACTATCCAATCAGAAACCACTGTTACACCCGTGAACACCTGGAACTAACCAATCAGAAACCGCTGTTACACGTCTGAACAACAGGAACTATCCAATCAGAAACCACTGTTACACCCGTGAACACCTGGAACTAACCAATCAGAAACCACTGTTACACGCGTGAACACCTGGAACTATGCAATCAGAAACAGCAGTTACACGCGTGAACACCTGGAACTATCCAATCAGAAACCGCTGTTACACGCGTGAACACCTGGAACTATCCAATCAGAAACTGCTGTTACACGTCTGAACACCTGGAACTATCCAATCAGAAACCGCTCTTACACGTCTGAACACCTGTAACTATCCAATCGGAAACCGCTGTTACAGGCGTGAACACCTGGAACTATCCAATCAGGAACCGTTGTTACACGCGTGAACCACTGGAACTATCCAATGGGAAACCACTGTTACACGTTTGAACACCAGGAACTATCCAATCAGAAACCACTGATAGTTCCAGATGTTCACACATTTAACAGCGGTTTCTGATTGGATAGTTCCAGGTGTTCAGACGTGTAACAACGGTTCCTGATTGGATAGTTCCAGGTGTTCAGACGTGTAACAGCGGTTTCCGATTGGATAGTTATAGGTCTTCAGACGTGTAAGAGCGGTTTCTGATTGGATAGTTCCAGGTGTTCACGCGTTTAACAGCGGTTTCTGATTGGATAGTTCCAGGTGTTCACGCGTGTAACAGCGGTTTCTGATTGGATAGATCCAGGTGTTCACGCGTGTAACAGCGGTTTCCCATTGGATAGTTATAGGTGTTCACGCGTGTAACACCTGTTTCTGATTGCATAGTTCCAGGTGTTCACGCGTGTAACAGCGGTTTCTGATTGGATAGTTCCAGGTGTTCACGCGTGTAACAGCGGTTTCTGATTGGATAGTTCCAGTGGTTCACGCGTGTAACAGCGGTTTCTGATTGGATAGTTCCAGGTGTTCACGCGTGTAACAACGGTTCCTGATTGGATAGTTCCAGGTGTTCACGCGTGTAACAGCGGTTTCCGATTGGATAGTTACAGGTGTTCAGACGTGTAACAGCGGTTTCTGATTGGATAGTTACAGGTGTTCACGCGTGTAACAGCGGTTTCTAATAGGATAGTTCCAGGTGTTCACGCGTGTAACAGCGGTTTCCGATTGGATAGTTCCGGGTGTTCACGCGTGTAACAGCGGTTTCCCATTGGATAGTTCCAGTGGTTCACGCGTGTAACAGCGGTTTCTGATTGGATAGTTCCAGGTGTTCACGCGTGTAACAGCGGTTTCCGATTGGATAGTTCCAGGTGTTCACGTGTGTAACAGCGGTTTCCGATTGGATAATTCCAGGTGTTCACACGTGTAACAGCGGTTTCTGATTGGATAGTTCCAGGTGTTCACGTGTGTAACAGTGGTTTCTGATTGGATAGTTCCAGGTGTTCAGACGTGTAACAGTGCTTTCTGATTGGATATTTCCAGGTGTTCACGCATGTAACAGCGGTTTCCAATTGGATAGTTCTAGTGGTTCACGCGTGTAACAGTGGTTTCCGATTGGATAGTTCTAGGTGTTCACGCTTGTAACATCGCATTTTGATTGGATAGTTCCAGGGGTTCACGCATGTAACAGCGGTTTCCGATTGGATAGTTCTAGTGGTTCACACGTGTAACAGCGGTTTCCGATTGGATAGTTCCAGGTGTTCAGACGTGTAAGAATGGTTTCTGATTGGATAGTTCCAGGTGTTCAGACGTGTAAAAGTGATATTTTAGACACAATAAGGCTGATGTTTTAAGCACAATAAGGATGGTGTTTAAACACAGTGAGGTTGGTGTTTAAGTTGTTACCAAAATGAAACTTTGAGGCCTTATGCATAGTGCGTGATGCTTGGTATTAACTATTTGCCATGAACTGTGGCACGTACAAAGCATTTGGAAAAGGTATAGAAGTGATGATGATGTGACAATAAATTGGAGCTGATGCACATCAGATTGGTGTCTGGTCACTCCCGTTTCGCGCAACAAAGAAGAAGAAGAACCCCTGCACAAAGAAAAAGAAACCCTGCAGAACAGGCTGCCCAGAGGGCTTGTGGAGTCTCCTTCCTTGGAGGATTTCAGCACAAGCCTGGACACTTTCTTGTGCGACCTGATCTAGGTGACCTGAATTCTGGGGGAGGGGGTTGCTCTAGATGATCTCTAATGGTCCCTTCCAACCCCTACCACTCTAGGATTCTATGATGTCACACAGTCTAGATGCAGTACCCAGATGTGCTGTGATGTCACAGAGCACTGTTGCAGCATCCAGAGGTGATGTGATGTAATAGAAACTGTTGCCATGCCCACGTCTGCTGTGATGTCACAGAGTCTCATTTCAGTGCCCAGATCCTATGTGAAATCTCAGAGCACTGTGCGTCCAGTGTCCAGACGTCCTGTGATGTCACAGAGCACTATTGCAGTGCCCAGATGTGCTGTCATATCACACAGCCCTGCTGCAAAGCCCAGATGTGCTGTTGCGTTATATAGTCCTATTGCAGTGCACACGTCTTATGATGTCACAGAGTACTGTTGCCTTTCCCAGATGTGCTGTGATGTCACAGAGCACTGTTGCACTGCCTAGTACTAGGACGTCGCAGAACCCCACAACAGTGTCTGGATGTGATGTGATGTTAAACACTCTTGTTGCAGTGCCCAGATTTTCTGTGATGTCCTACAGCCACGTTCCAGTGCCTAGATATGCTATGATGTCATGGAGCAGTGTAGCACTGCCCAGATGTGCTGTGATGTCACACGGCCCTGTTGCAGGGCCCAGATGTGCTATGATGTCACAGAGCAGTGTAGTGGTGCCCAGATGTGCTGTGATGCAATACACACAGCACAACCTCTGCAATGCCCACATCTCCTGCAGTGTCACACAGCCATGTTGCAGTACCTAGTTGTGCTGTGATGTCACAGAGCACTGTTGCAGTGACAACGTCTGCTGTGATGCCACAGAAACCCGTTTCAGTGCCTAGATATGATGTGAAGTCTTAGAGCACTGCTACAGTGCCCAAAAGTGCTGTCATGTCACACAGCGCCGCTGCAAAGCCCAGATGGGCTGTTGTATTACACACTCCTGTTGCAGTGCGCACCTGTGCTGTGATGTCACAGAGCACTCTTGCAGTGTTCAGTTGCGCTGTGATGTCAAACGTCCGCGGAAGAGGAAGACGGAGCACTGGAACAGGTTGCCCACAGGGCTTGTGGAGTCTCCTTCCTTGGAGGATTTCAGCATAAGCCTGGACACGTTCCTGTGCGACCTGATCTATGTGAACTTGATTCTGGAGGAGGGGGTTGGTCTAGATGATATCTAATGGTCCATTCCAACCCCTACCATTCTAGGATTCTATGATGTCACACAGCCTGGATGCAGTACCCACATGTGCTGTGATGGCACAGAGCACTGTTAGAGTGTCCAGAGGTGATGTGATGTTATAGAGCACTTTTGCCATGCCCACGTCTGCTGTGATGTCACAGAGTCTCTCTGCAATTGCCACATGTGCGGCAATGTCACTGAACCCCATTGCAGTGCCCACGTGTGCTGTGATGTCCCCATGTAGTCTATCAGCCAGCACTGTGTCACATTTGCAGCTGCTTTCCTGAGGGAACTATCTCCATTCCCACTCACTGGGACTCCTCAGCTCCCATTGAAATACCACATGTTGTCGGTTAAGCTCTACCACTGAGTATGGGAGCTACAAGAAAGCAGGAAGGCAGACTCCACCTATAGTGGTAAGTAGGTGTGGTAGTTTGAGCCTGGCTGGATGCTGTTCCTCTCCACTTCCCATCAGCCGCGATGTCCGGCCACCTCCCGAGAAGCATGGCTGCGGTACGCGTAGCGGTTGCTTTGGGAAGGCCAGAAATGAATCTCGCCTCCCCTTCCTGCTCCTCTCCCCCAGTTTATATTACTGAGCTGACGTCATAGGGTATGGAATATCTCCTTGGTCAGCCTGGGTCAGCTGTCCTGGCCATAGTCCCTCCCAAGATCATGCCCACCCACAGCTATTGGTGAAGGTGGGGGAGGGAGTGCTGGAGGGACAGCCCTGATGCTGTGCGAGCGGTAGTCATAATAGTGATATCAACAGTAAGCACAGCACTGCAGGAGCTGCTGTGGAAAATCACTACCATCCCAGACCCACTACAGACAGTCACAGGAATGCAGACATATTACAAACACTATTGTTTCTGTGTTCAAACGAAACACACAGTCAGTAATATCAATCATGAAAACATCTCCTTAATTGTAGCATTCTTTTTTCATAAAGTGTATGCTCAAAAAACCTTGTAAACTCTTACAAGGGCTCCAAGTTTGCTGCATGTCCAATATGTTCATGTGGCTGCACAGCTTCTGAAGTTGTGTTCTATGTTCTGCATTGTCAGTTCCCAGACCTCTAGGCAAAACCTCAGATTGAACGTCGTATTCGTTAACTGACATCTTCAAGTCTGGAAGCCTGGTAACCCGGACCTTGGATGACAAAACACACCAAGTTGAAACCATAACTCATCAGTAGTCTAACTCTAAGCTACTCTAAGTGAAGCTTTAAACATGTACCCATTTATTGATACCTGTAAGTAATTGGTTTTCTCCCAATGTCCCAACAGGCACGTTCCCATGTTTAATTCTTCTCTAGATATTGCCATCTTTTTCATCATAATAGTGTCGTAAGGAACTCGTAGTCAACTCCATGTAACACAACCAAGAGAGCAACCAAGTAAACAATCCGAGCCCTGATTACACAAGTTACAGCTGAAATACACACCACACAGAATAACTTCCTAGACCAAAATAGAAGAAGAAAACTGCTGGGGGGACATAGATAAATTCTAAACAAGAACAAAAACATGGCAATCCGAAAAAGGCTGAGATGTGCCATATAGAAAAGGAAGCTGCTAAGGAGAATTACTTCCAGTAATTCCCCGTTTCCACTTTATTTTTCATCTGAAATTGACTGAATGGTCAGATGGAAAACAGCATCACACATTCCAAAACACTAACTAACTGTACTCTTGGACAGGACCAAGCAGCCACAAGAGGCACGTCACGATCCAGAGATGGAGGGGTGGCCTTTCTGATGAACTTGTCCAGACAATTAAAAAATAACCAACTCTTTAAGCAAAACTCATCTCTAAGTCAATCTCCTACCAACAAGGTTTTGGGAGAATAGGAGAATGCTGAGAGGAAACACTCATTGCATGGAGGGCTGTTACCTTCTAGTCAGTCTTACCCAGAAGAATATTTGCCAGTGCCTTTATTACAGGCCAGGGAACTGACAGAACAATACAAACATGGCACTGACTAATATTTTCTTTTCAGGAAAACCTGAAGAGTTGACTCTGAGAAAACCAATAATTAAAACAATTTCATCTCATGCCTGAGATTATTGCCATGAGAAGTTATCTCAGTTTACCACAGAATGGCTGTGGCTGGAATGGCCCTCTGGAGATAATTTCATCCAAACTCCCTGCTCAAGCAGGGACACCTAGAATCATGTGCCCAGGACCACATCCTGGTTGCTTCTGCTTATTTCCAAGGACAGAGACTCTCCAGTCTCTGAGAAACCTGTTCCAGGGGTCAGACGCCACCACACTAAATTATCCAACAGTATTACCTGAATACCGTGTGGAATCAAATTGAACTTGGAACGGACAGAAGCAAAGAAAAGAACAGGTGCTCTTGGTAAAGGAGTTTAGATACAAATATTTTGTAATGCTGCAATTCTATACCTCCCATTGGGTCAATCCCAGTTGTGTTTCCCAAGGTCAGTACTACTTTTGCTTTGTGTAGTTCTCCTTTAACTGTTTGATGAATAGAATTAGTTACCTAAGGAAAAAAAGTCACTGCACTTGAGGTGAATTCCAACTTAACTTTACAATAACTGCAATGGAACAAATCGTCCAAGCTTAAAAATGACACGAGTATTAAACAAATAAAACTAGATTTTGTTACTCATTAAGGAAGGAGCTTCCTGAATGGGACACTACTCAAACACAGTTTCATTTACAGAGGCTACCCTTCCCCCGTTGAATCCCCACAGATGCAAAAGCAGCAATAACGTTTTCTGGAAGAAGATACTGAATTCAGAAGAATTGAAGAAAAAAAAATCCCATAAATCTCACTTGATTTTGCAGGAAAACAAACCAAGAAAGCTGACTTCTCAGAATCTGGCCAATAGTAGATATTTCTTGTCAATACTAATGAGGAGTTAAATTTGAAAACTAACTTTGCAGTTCATTACTGCTTTCTTACAGAAAATAACACACAAAGAGAAATAAAAGAACATACCATTGAAAATCTGATAAATATTACCTTTGGGTTCCACTCAAGTTCATTACCAATGGGTGTCACTCTACAAAGTCCCCAGCCTGAGGTGGCAGACACTGAAACTTGGCAGGTGAGTGAAGCAGCTGGTAACTTTGGACTTGACATGTTCTGCCTTCATCTATATAGTTAATTTTGACACTACAGAACATATTTTCCTTCTCTTTTGGGGAAATATCTAGCACCTGAGACCTTCAGAGTTGGAGAGGAAACAAAGAAGTATTATAGTTGTAAAGTTTCTTCACCTACTTGTGTCTAAAAGAGATTAAACTTTCACAGCACAATGTTCAGTGGTGTGTATGTGGAGCCATTCTGGCTTCCCTTCAGCACAGGCAGCATGGGAGAGCTTTTTAAAGAACAATTTGTACAGCAGAGATTTTTTTGCTAGTTTTGATGGTGGGTTAACTTTAACTTAGCAGTAAAAGTTCTAAACTACTTTGTATTAAAAAGTGCACATGAATAATTTAAACCAAAACAAATCCACATTTTTACCTGTGAACAACTGTTTTCTGACACAAACCATGAAATGCCAGCTTCTCCACATTTTTAACAGCAATCTTATTACCAGGTTGCTTAAAATACCCATTAATTCCTTCAGCAAGAATTCTCTACTGGTCCTTCTGCTGATCTACTCTTCGACCAAAGTAGTTTGTTGCATTTACAACGTGGAGAGGCAGAATCTGAAAGCATAAAATAGGTTATAAAAAAGACAACTGATGGTTTCTTAGGTTAATGAGACGTTTTCATATTGAAGATGACCTACCTCTTTCCAGCCTAAAGAGCTGACAAATACTGCTGTACACATGCATTTCAGAAGATGATGACCTCTTATTACTCCAAAGATTAGGAATAATCCTGAATGAATGAATCCTTATGAATGGTAACTGTCCATAGCCCAGTCCAGACTGGACTCAAGTTTATAGAGCAAGATCTATTAGATCTTGGAGGTATTCCACTTAAATGAACACTAGTGAACTACAGTATTACCTGTCAAGCTACTAACCACTAAGGCATTTCACATCATCCAAGCTTAATTGTAAGTGGTCTCCAACCTTACAATGAGATTTAGAAGAACTGACTGGGGAAGCGTGACGCCTTCCCTCTTTTTGCACGGAAAATGCTTGACATAAGCTATCAAGAACACCAAGTCACAAAATGCTGGGTGCATTTCATCCGAAGGCTCATGCTAGGCACAAGTACTGAGATACAGCTGAGTGTATGAGGCCAGACAGAAAAGACCACCAGAAAGGTAATTTCCACTTACTAAAACCCTAAAACTCTCACAGTGCAACTAGAGATTCTTAAAGGAAAGCAACATTATACCGAGTTCTAAACAAAAGAGACAGTGAACACTTATCCAGTTGACAACTGATTAGTAAGACATATATCCAGGCTCTGCAGTCAGCAGAAGCAGAACTAGAAGAGGAAAGAGGCAACAACTCCTGTCTTGAGTGCACAAAAGGGAAGTACAAGTTTATAACAGGAGTATTATGAAATCTGTCCAGGTTTCAAGCACTCAAACTGTATATATAGGTAATCAACGAGTTTCAACTACCAGCTGCCAACAAAAGCTTATCTTTTAGGCAGAAATGGAGTGACACCAAGGAATCCACCCAGTTTTTATTGTCTATTCTCACAACCTATGATTTTTGGGAATGGGGAACACCCATTGATTGCATGACTTGAGCGCACCTGAATTCTAGCTAAAGACAGGACAGGAAGAAAGTGTAAGCAGCTCATCCAAAAAGGAAAGCACCCAGCAGTTCTCAGATCCAAGTACTAACCTTGAAAGGAAGCACCAGTGTCTACACACCTGCCCTCAGCAATCATTATCCAAGGTGGAGATGAGACAGACTCTACAGTACTGCTGTACAGGAAGACTCTCCAGTAAAGTAGGGACTGAAAAGCCAAGTGAAGGGAGTTTTGACATACAAACTGTTACTGAGATGTGAGGAACCACTATAGCAAAGTCAAACCAGTAACCAGGAAGGTTTCATGACTATTTAACTACTAAAAATGGCAGTCTGAATGTAACAGGACTCTATCAAAACTATTTTCAAAACCACAATGACACCTTAGTAGGAAGCAACTGCTCCATCTAGAAGAGAGAATTTATATCCCATGTCTATGGACAGTGCAAATAGAGAAAATATTTGGTTCAATTGACAAGGCCAGAACATACTCATTTTTCAGGAAGTCTGCATCAACATGACAGAGAAGGAAAAATCCTCCCTTTAACTGTTGTTAAACAGGCATGATCTTCCACTGAAATGTTTCTTCACTCCAGAGGATTGTGTTACACGCGTGAACCACTGGAACTATCTAATCGGAAACCACTGTTACATGCGTGAACACCTAGAATTATTTAATCAGGAACCGTTGTTACACGCGTGAACACCTGGAACTAACCAATCAGAAACCGCTGTTACACGCGTGAACACCTGGAACTATCCAATCAGAAACCGCTGTTACACGCGTGAACCACTGGAACTATCCAATGGGAAACTGCTGTTACACGCGTGAACACCTGGAACTATCCAATCAGAAACCGCTGTTACACGCGTGAAAACCTGGAACTATGCAATCAGAAACAGCTGTTACACGCGTGAACACCTGGAACTATCCAATCAGAAACCGCTGTTACACGCGTGAACACCTGGAACTATCCAATCAGAAAACGCTCTTACACGTCTGAACACCTGTAACTATCCAATCGGAAACCGCTGTTACACGCGTGAACACCTGGAACTATCCAATCAGGAACCGTTGTTACACGCGTGAACACCTGGAACTATCCAATCAGAAACCGCTGTTACACGCGTGAACCACTGGAACTATCCAATGGGAAACCGCTGTTACACGCGTGAACACCTGGAACTATCCAATCAGAAACCGCTGTTACACGCGTGAAAACCTGGAACTATGCAATCAGAAACAGCTGTTACACGCGTGAACACCTGGAACTATCCAATCAGAAACCGCTCCTACACGTCTGAACACCTGTAACTATCCAATCGGAAACCGCTGTTACACGCGTGAACACCTGGAACTATCCAATCAGGAACCGTTGTTACACGCGTGAACACCTATAACTATCCAATGGGAAACCGCTGTTAAACGCGTGAACACCTGGAACTATCCAATCAGAAACCGCTGTTACACGCGTGAACACCTGGAACTATCCAATCAGAAACCGCTCCTACACGTCTGAACACCTATAACTATCCAATCGGAAACCGCTGTTACATGCGTGAACACCTGGAACTATCCAATCAGAAACCGCTCTTACACGTCTGAACACCTGTAACTATCCAATCAGAAACCGCTGTTACACGCGTGAACACCTGGAACTATCCAATCAGGAACCGTTGTTACACGCGTGAACACCTGGAACTATCCAATCAGAAACCCCTGTTACACGCGTGAACCACTGGAACTATCCAATGGGAAACCGGTGTTACACGCGTGAACACCCGGAACTATCCAATCGGAAACCGCTGTTACACGCGTGAACACCTGGAACTATGCAATCAGGAACCGCTGTTACACGCGTGAACACCTGGAACTATGTAATCAGGAACCGCTGTTACACGCGTGAACACCTGGAACTATCCAATCAGAAACCGCTCCTACACGTCTGAACACCTATATCTATCCAATCGGAAACCGCTGTTACATGCGTGAACAACTGGAACTATCCAATCAGAAACCGCTCTTACACGTCTGAACACCTGTAACTATCCAATCAGAAACCGCTGTTACACGTCTGAACACCTGGAACTATCCAATCAGGAACCGTTGTTACACGCGTGAACACCTGGAACTATCCAATCAGAAACCCCTGTTACACGCGTGAACCACTGGAACTATCCAATGGGAAACCGGTGTTACACGCGTGAACACCTGGAACTATCCAATCAGAAACCGCTGTTACACGCGTGAACACCTTGAACTATCCAATCAGAAACCGCTGTTACATGCGTGAACACCTGGAACTATCCAATCAGAAACCGCTGTTACACCCGTGAACACCTGGAACTAACCAATCAGAAACCGCTGTTACATGCGTGAACACCTGGAACTATCCAATCAGAAACCGCTGTTACACGCGTGAACCACTGGAACTATCCAATGGGAAACCGCTGTTACACGCGTGAACACCTGGAACTATCCAATCAGAAACCACTGTTACACCCGTGAACACCTGGAACTAACCAATCAGAAACCGCTGTTACACGTCTGAACAACAGGAACTATCCAATCAGAAACCACTGTTACACCCGTGAACACCTGGAACTAACCAATCAGAAACCACTGTTACACGCGTGAACACCTGGAACTATGCAATCAGAAACAGCAGTTACACGCGTGAACACCTGGAACTATCCAATCAGAAACCGCTGTTACACGCGTGAACACCTGGAACTATCCAATCAGAAACTGCTGTTACACGTCTGAACACCTGGAACTATCCAATCAGAAACCGCTCTTACACGTCTGAACACCTGTAACTATCCAATCGGAAACCGCTGTTACAGGCGTGAACACCTGGAACTATCCAATCAGGAACCGTTGTTACACGCGTGAACCACTGGAACTATCCAATGGGAAACCACTGTTACACGTTTGAACACCAGGAACTATCCAATCAGAAACCACTGATAGTTCCAGATGTTCACACATTTAACAGCGGTTTCTGATTGGATAGTTCCAGGTGTTCAGACGTGTAACAACGGTTCCTGATTGGATAGTTCCAGGTGTTCAGACGTGTAACAGCGGTTTCCGATTGGATAGTTATAGGTCTTCAGACGTGTAAGAGCGGTTTCTGATTGGATAGTTCCAGGTGTTCACGCGTTTAACAGCGGTTTCTGATTGGATAGTTCCAGGTGTTCACGCGTGTAACAGCGGTTTCTGATTGGATAGATCCAGGTGTTCACGCGTGTAACAGCGGTTTCCCATTGGATAGTTATAGGTGTTCACGCGTGTAACACCTGTTTCTGATTGCATAGTTCCAGGTGTTCACGCGTGTAACAGCGGTTTCTGATTGGATAGTTCCAGGTGTTCACGCGTGTAACAGCGGTTTCTGATTGGATAGTTCCAGTGGTTCACGCGTGTAACAGCGGTTTCTGATTGGATAGTTCCAGGTGTTCACGCGTGTAACAACGGTTCCTGATTGGATAGTTCCAGGTGTTCACGCGTGTAACAGCGGTTTCCGATTGGATAGTTACAGGTGTTCAGACGTGTAACAGCGGTTTCTGATTGGATAGTTACAGGTGTTCACGCGTGTAACAGCGGTTTCTAATAGGATAGTTCCAGGTGTTCACGCGTGTAACAGCGGTTTCCGATTGGATAGTTCCGGGTGTTCACGCGTGTAACAGCGGTTTCCCATTGGATAGTTCCAGTGGTTCACGCGTGTAACAGCGGTTTCTGATTGGATAGTTCCAGGTGTTCACGCGTGTAACAGCGGTTTCCGATTGGATAGTTCCAGGTGTTCACGTGTGTAACAGCGGTTTCCGATTGGATAATTCCAGGTGTTCACACGTGTAACAGCGGTTTCTGATTGGATAGTTCCAGGTGTTCACGTGTGTAACAGTGGTTTCTGATTGGATAGTTCCAGGTGTTCAGACGTGTAACAGTGCTTTCTGATTGGATATTTCCAGGTGTTCACGCATGTAACAGCGGTTTCCAATTGGATAGTTCTAGTGGTTCACGCGTGTAACAGTGGTTTCCGATTGGATAGTTCTAGGTGTTCACGCTTGTAACATCGCATTTTGATTGGATAGTTCCAGGGGTTCACGCATGTAACAGCGGTTTCCGATTGGATAGTTCTAGTGGTTCACACGTGTAACAGCGGTTTCCGATTGGATAGTTCCAGGTGTTCAGACGTGTAAGAATGGTTTCTGATTGGATAGTTCCAGGTGTTCAGACGTGTAAAAGTGATATTTTAGACACAATAAGGCTGATGTTTTAAGCACAATAAGGATGGTGTTTAAACACAGTGAGGTTGGTGTTTAAGTTGTTACCAAAATGAAACTTTGAGGCCTTATGCATAGTGCGTGATGCTTGGTATTAACTATTTGCCATGAACTGTGGCACGTACAAAGCATTTGGAAAAGGTATAGAAGTGATGATGATGTGACAATAAATTGGAGCTGATGCACATCAGATTGGTGTCTGGTCACTCCCGTTTCGCGCAACAAAGAAGAAGAAGAACCCCTGCACAAAGAAAAAGAAACCCTGCAGAACAGGCTGCCCAGAGGGCTTGTGGAGTCTCCTTCCTTGGAGGATTTCAGCACAAGCCTGGACACTTTCTTGTGCGACCTGATCTAGGTGACCTGAATTCTGGGGGAGGGGGTTGCTCTAGATGATCTCTAATGGTCCCTTCCAACCCCTACCACTCTAGGATTCTATGATGTCACACAGTCTAGATGCAGTACCCAGATGTGCTGTGATGTCACAGAGCACTGTTGCAGCATCCAGAGGTGATGTGATGTAATAGAAACTGTTGCCATGCCCACGTCTGCTGTGATGTCACAGAGTCTCATTTCAGTGCCCAGATCCTATGTGAAATCTCAGAGCACTGTGCGTCCAGTGTCCAGACGTCCTGTGATGTCACAGAGCACTATTGCAGTGCCCAGATGTGCTGTCATATCACACAGCCCTGCTGCAAAGCCCAGATGTGCTGTTGCGTTATATAGTCCTATTGCAGTGCACACGTCTTATGATGTCACAGAGTACTGTTGCCTTTCCCAGATGTGCTGTGATGTCACAGAGCACTGTTGCACTGCCTAGTACTAGGACGTCGCAGAACCCCACAACAGTGTCTGGATGTGATGTGATGTTAAACACTCTTGTTGCAGTGCCCAGATTTTCTGTGATGTCCTACAGCCACGTTCCAGTGCCTAGATATGCTATGATGTCATGGAGCAGTGTAGCACTGCCCAGATGTGCTGTGATGTCACACGGCCCTGTTGCAGGGCCCAGATGTGCTATGATGTCACAGAGCAGTGTAGTGGTGCCCAGATGTGCTGTGATGCAATACACACAGCACAACCTCTGCAATGCCCACATCTCCTGCAGTGTCACACAGCCATGTTGCAGTACCTAGTTGTGCTGTGATGTCACAGAGCACTGTTGCAGTGACAACGTCTGCTGTGATGCCACAGAAACCCGTTTCAGTGCCTAGATATGATGTGAAGTCTTAGAGCACTGCTACAGTGCCCAAAAGTGCTGTCATGTCACACAGCGCCGCTGCAAAGCCCAGATGGGCTGTTGTATTACACACTCCTGTTGCAGTGCGCACCTGTGCTGTGATGTCACAGAGCACTCTTGCAGTGTTCAGTTGCGCTGTGATGTCAAACGTCCGCGGAAGAGGAAGACGGAGCACTGGAACAGGTTGCCCACAGGGCTTGTGGAGTCTCCTTCCTTGGAGGATTTCAGCATAAGCCTGGACACGTTCCTGTGCGACCTGATCTATGTGAACTTGATTCTGGAGGAGGGGGTTGGTCTAGATGATATCTAATGGTCCATTCCAACCCCTACCATTCTAGGATTCTATGATGTCACACAGCCTGGATGCAGTACCCACATGTGCTGTGATGGCACAGAGCACTGTTAGAGTGTCCAGAGGTGATGTGATGTTATAGAGCACTTTTGCCATGCCCACGTCTGCTGTGATGTCACAGAGTCTCTCTGCAATTGCCACATGTGCGGCAATGTCACTGAACCCCATTGCAGTGCCCACGTGTGCTGTGATGTCCCCATGTAGTCTATCAGCCAGCACTGTGTCACATTTGCAGCTGCTTTCCTGAGGGAACTATCTCCATTCCCACTCACTGGGACTCCTCAGCTCCCATTGAAATACCACATGTTGTCGGTTAAGCTCTACCACTGAGTATGGGAGCTACAAGAAAGCAGGAAGGCAGACTCCACCTATAGTGGTAAGTAGGTGTGGTAGTTTGAGCCTGGCTGGATGCTGTTCCTCTCCACTTCCCATCAGCCGCGATGTCCGGCCACCTCCCGAGAAGCATGGCTGCGGTACGCGTAGCGGTTGCTTTGGGAAGGCCAGAAATGAATCTCGCCTCCCCTTCCTGCTCCTCTCCCCCAGTTTATATTACTGAGCTGACGTCATAGGGTATGGAATATCTCCTTGGTCAGCCTGGGTCAGCTGTCCTGGCCATAGTCCCTCCCAAGATCATGCCCACCCACAGCTATTGGTGAAGGTGGGGGAGGGAGTGCTGGAGGGACAGCCCTGATGCTGTGCGAGCGGTAGTCATAATAGTGATATCAACAGTAAGCACAGCACTGCAGGAGCTGCTGTGGAAAATCACTACCATCCCAGACCCACTACAGACAGTCACAGGAATGCAGACATATTACAAACACTATTGTTTCTGTGTTCAAACGAAACACACAGTCAGTAATATCAATCATGAAAACATCTCCTTAATTGTAGCATTCTTTTTTCATAAAGTGTATGCTCAAAAAACCTTGTAAACTCTTACAAGGGCTCCAAGTTTGCTGCATGTCCAATATGTTCATGTGGCTGCACAGCTTCTGAAGTTGTGTTCTATGTTCTGCATTGTCAGTTCCCAGACCTCTAGGCAAAACCTCAGATTGAACGTCGTATTCGTTAACTGACATCTTCAAGTCTGGAAGCCTGGTAACCCGGACCTTGGATGACAAAACACACCAAGTTGAAACCATAACTCATCAGTAGTCTAACTCTAAGCTACTCTAAGTGAAGCTTTAAACATGTACCCATTTATTGATACCTGTAAGTAATTGGTTTTCTCCCAATGTCCCAACAGGCACGTTCCCATGTTTAATTCTTCTCTAGATATTGCCATCTTTTTCATCATAATAGTGTCGTAAGGAACTCGTAGTCAACTCCATGTAACACAACCAAGAGAGCAACCAAGTAAACAATCCGAGCCCTGATTACACAAGTTACAGCTGAAATACACACCACACAGAATAACTTCCTAGACCAAAATAGAAGAAGAAAACTGCTGGGGGGACATAGATAAATTCTAAACAAGAACAAAAACATGGCAATCCGAAAAAGGCTGAGATGTGCCATATAGAAAAGGAAGCTGCTAAGGAGAATTACTTCCAGTAATTCCCCGTTTCCACTTTATTTTTCATCTGAAATTGACTGAATGGTCAGATGGAAAACAGCATCACACATTCCAAAACACTAACTAACTGTACTCTTGGACAGGACCAAGCAGCCACAAGAGGCACGTCACGATCCAGAGATGGAGGGGTGGCCTTTCTGATGAACTTGTCCAGACAATTAAAAAATAACCAACTCTTTAAGCAAAACTCATCTCTAAGTCAATCTCCTACCAACAAGGTTTTGGGAGAATAGGAGAATGCTGAGAGGAAACACTCATTGCATGGAGGGCTGTTACCTTCTAGTCAGTCTTACCCAGAAGAATATTTGCCAGTGCCTTTATTACAGGCCAGGGAACTGACAGAACAATACAAACATGGCACTGACTAATATTTTCTTTTCAGGAAAACCTGAAGAGTTGACTCTGAGAAAACCAATAATTAAAACAATTTCATCTCATGCCTGAGATTATTGCCATGAGAAGTTATCTCAGTTTACCACAGAATGGCTGTGGCTGGAATGGCCCTCTGGAGATAATTTCATCCAAACTCCCTGCTCAAGCAGGGACACCTAGAATCATGTGCCCAGGACCACATCCTGGTTGCTTCTGCTTATTTCCAAGGACAGAGACTCTCCAGTCTCTGAGAAACCTGTTCCAGGGGTCAGACGCCACCACACTAAATTATCCAACAGTATTACCTGAATACCGTGTGGAATCAAATTGAACTTGGAACGGACAGAAGCAAAGAAAAGAACAGGTGCTCTTGGTAAAGGAGTTTAGATACAAATATTTTGTAATGCTGCAATTCTATACCTCCCATTGGGTCAATCCCAGTTGTGTTTCCCAAGGTCAGTACTACTTTTGCTTTGTGTAGTTCTCCTTTAACTGTTTGATGAATAGAATTAGTTACCTAAGGAAAAAAAGTCACTGCACTTGAGGTGAATTCCAACTTAACTTTACAATAACTGCAATGGAACAAATCGTCCAAGCTTAAAAATGACACGAGTATTAAACAAATAAAACTAGATTTTGTTACTCATTAAGGAAGGAGCTTCCTGAATGGGACACTACTCAAACACAGTTTCATTTACAGAGGCTACCCTTCCCCCGTTGAATCCCCACAGATGCAAAAGCAGCAATAACGTTTTCTGGAAGAAGATACTGAATTCAGAAGAATTGAAGAAAAAAAAATCCCATAAATCTCACTTGATTTTGCAGGAAAACAAACCAAGAAAGCTGACTTCTCAGAATCTGGCCAATAGTAGATATTTCTTGTCAATACTAATGAGGAGTTAAATTTGAAAACTAACTTTGCAGTTCATTACTGCTTTCTTACAGAAAATAACACACAAAGAGAAATAAAAGAACATACCATTGAAAATCTGATAAATATTACCTTTGGGTTCCACTCAAGTTCATTACCAATGGGTGTCACTCTACAAAGTCCCCAGCCTGAGGTGGCAGACACTGAAACTTGGCAGGTGAGTGAAGCAGCTGGTAACTTTGGACTTGACATGTTCTGCCTTCATCTATATAGTTAATTTTGACACTACAGAACATATTTTCCTTCTCTTTTGGGGAAATATCTAGCACCTGAGACCTTCAGAGTTGGAGAGGAAACAAAGAAGTATTATAGTTGTAAAGTTTCTTCACCTACTTGTGTCTAAAAGAGATTAAACTTTCACAGCACAATGTTCAGTGGTGTGTATGTGGAGCCATTCTGGCTTCCCTTCAGCACAGGCAGCATGGGAGAGCTTTTTAAAGAACAATTTGTACAGCAGAGATTTTTTTGCTAGTTTTGATGGTGGGTTAACTTTAACTTAGCAGTAAAAGTTCTAAACTACTTTGTATTAAAAAGTGCACATGAATAATTTAAACCAAAACAAATCCACATTTTTACCTGTGAACAACTGTTTTCTGACACAAACCATGAAATGCCAGCTTCTCCACATTTTTAACAGCAATCTTATTACCAGGTTGCTTAAAATACCCATTAATTCCTTCAGCAAGAATTCTCTACTGGTCCTTCTGCTGATCTACTCTTCGACCAAAGTAGTTTGTTGCATTTACAACGTGGAGAGGCAGAATCTGAAAGCATAAAATAGGTTATAAAAAAGACAACTGATGGTTTCTTAGGTTAATGAGACGTTTTCATATTGAAGATGACCTACCTCTTTCCAGCCTAAAGAGATGACAAATACTGCTGTACACATGCATTTCAGAAGATGATGACCTCTTATTACTCCAAAGATTAGGAATAATCCTGAATGAATGAATCCTTATGAATGGTAACTGTCCATAGCCCAGTCCAGACTGGACTCAAGTTTATAGAGCAAGATCTATTAGATCTTGGAGGTATTCCACTTAAATGAACACTAGTGAACTACAGTATTACCTGTCAAGCTACTAACCACTAAGGCATTTCACATCATCCAAGCTTAATTGTAAGTGGTCTCCAACCTTACAATGAGATTTAGAAGAACTGACTGGGGAAGCGTGACGCCTTCCCTCTTTTTGCACGGAAAATGCTTGACATAAGCTATCAAGAACACCAAGTCACAAAATGCTGGGTGCATTTCATCCGAAGGCTCATGCTAGGCACAAGTACTGAGATACAGCTGAGTGTATGAGGCCAGACAGAAAAGACCACCAGAAAGGTAATTTCCACTTACTAAAACCCTAAAACTCTCACAGTGCAACTAGAGATTCTTAAAGGAAAGCAACATTATACCGAGTTCTAAACAAAAGAGACAGTGAACACTTATCCAGTTGACAACTGATTAGTAAGACATATATCCAGGCTCTGCAGTCAGCAGAAGCAGAACTAGAAGAGGAAAGAGGCAACAACTCCTGTCTTGAGTGCACAAAAGGGAAGTACAAGTTTATAACAGGAGTATTATGAAATCTGTCCAGGTTTCAAGCACTCAAACTGTATATATAGGTAATCAACGAGTTTCAACTACCAGCTGCCAACAAAAGCTTATCTTTTAGGCAGAAATGGAGTGACACCAAGGAATCCACCCAGTTTTTATTGTCTATTCTCACAACCTATGATTTTTGGGAATGGGGAACACCCATTGATTGCATGACTTGAGCGCACCTGAATTCTAGCTAAAGACAGGACAGGAAGAAAGTGTAAGCAGCTCATCCAAAAAGGAAAGCACCCAGCAGTTCTCAGATCCAAGTACTAACCTTGAAAGGAAGCACCAGTGTCTACACACCTGCCCTCAGCAATCATTATCCAAGGTGGAGATGAGACAGACTCTACAGTACTGCTGTACAGGAAGACTCTCCAGTAAAGTAGGGACTGAAAAGCCAAGTGAAGGGAGTTTTGACATACAAACTGTTACTGAGATGTGAGGAACCACTATAGCAAAGTCAAACCAGTAACCAGGAAGGTTTCATGACTATTTAACTACTAAAAATGGCAGTCTGAATGTAACAGGACTCTATCAAAACTATTTTCAAAACCACAATGACACCTTAGTAGGAAGCAACTGCTCCATCTAGAAGAGAGAATTTATATCCCATGTCTATGGACAGTGCAAATAGAGAAAATATTTGGTTCAATTGACAAGGCCAGAACATACTCATTTTTCAGGAAGTCTGCATCAACATGACAGAGAAGGAAAAATCCTCCCTTTAACTGTTGTTAAACAGGCATGATCTTCCACTGAAATGTTTCTTCACTCCAGAGGATTGTGTTACACGCGTGAACCACTGGAACTATCTAATCGGAAACCACTGTTACATGCGTGAACACCTAGAATTATTTAATCAGGAACCGTTGTTACACGCGTGAACACCTGGAACTAACCAATCAGAAACCGCTGTTACACGCGTGAACACCTGGAACTATCCAATCAGAAAACGCTCTTACACGTCTGAACACCTGTAACTATCCAATCGGAAACCGCTGTTACACGCGTGAACACCTGGAACTATCCAATCAGGAACCGTTGTTACACGCGTGAACACCTGGAACTATCCAATCAGAAACCGCTGTTACACGCGTGAACCACTGGAACTATCCAATGGGAAACCGCTGTTACACGCGTGAACACCTGGAACTATCCAATCAGAAACCGCTGTTACACGCGTGAAAACCTGGAACTATGCAATCAGAAACAGCTGTTACACGCGTGAACACCTGGAACTATACAATCAGAAACCGCTGTTACACGTGTGAACACCTGGAACTATCCAATCAGAAAACGCTCTTACACGTCTGAACACCTGTAACTATCCAATCGGAAACCGCTGTTACACGCGTGAACACCTGGAACTATCCAATCAGGAACCGTTGTTACACGCGTGAACACCTGGAACTATCCAATCAGAAACCGCTGTTACACGCGTGAACACCTGGAATTATCCAATCGGAAACCGCTGTTACACGCGTGAACACCTGGAACTATCCAATCAGAAACCGCTGTTACACGCGTGAAAACCTGGAACTATGCAATCAGAAACAGCTGTTACACGCGTGAACACCTGGAACTATCCAATCAGAAACCGCTCCTACACGTCTGAACACCTGTAACTATCCAATCGGAAACCGCTGTTACACGCGTGAACACCTGGAACTATCCAATCAGGAACCGTTGTTACACGCGTGAACACCTATAACTATCCAATGGGAAACCGCTGTTAAACGCGTGAACACCTGGAACTATCCAATCAGAAACCGCTGTTACACGCGTGAACACCTGGAACTATCCAATCAGAAACCGCTCCTACACGTCTGAACACCTATATCTATCCAATCGGAAACCGCTGTTACATGCGTGAACACCTGGAACTATCCAATCAGAAACCGCTGTTACACGTCTGAACACCTGGAACTATCCAATCAGGAACCGTTGTTACACGCGTGAACACCTGGAACTATCCAATCAGAAACCCCTGTTACACGCGTGAACCACTGGAACTATCCAATGGGAAACCGGTGTTACACGCGTGAACACCTGGAACTATCCAATCAGAAACCGCTGTTACACGCGTGAACACCTTGAACTATCCAATCAGAAACCGCTGTTACATGCGTGAACACCTGGAACTATGTAATCAGGAACCGCTGTTACACCCGTGAACACCTGGAACTAACCAATCAGAAACCGCTGTTACATGCGTGAACACCCGGAACTATCCAATCAGAAACCGCTGTTACACGCGTGAACCACTGGAACTATCCAATGGGAAACCGCTGTTACACGCGTGAACACCTGGAACTATCCAATCAGAAACCACTGTTACACCCGTGAACACCTGGAACTAACCAATCAGAAACCACTGTTACACGCGTGAACACCTGGAACTATGCAATCAGAAACAGCAGTTACACGCGTGAACACCTGGAACTATCCAATCAGAAACCGCTGTTACACGCGTGAACACCTGGAACTATCCAATCAGAAACTGCTGTTACACGTCTGAACACCTGGAACTATCCAATCAGAAACCGCTCTTACACGTCTGAACACCTGTAACTATCCAATCGGAAACCGCTGTTACAGGCGTGAACACCTGGAACTATCCAATCAGGAACCGTTGTTACACGCGTGAACCACTGGAACTATCCAATGGGAAACCACTGTTACACGTTTGAACACCAGGAACTATCCAATCAGAAACCACTGATAGTTCCAGATGTTCACACATTTAACAGCGGTTTCTGATTGGATAGTTCCAGGTGTTCAGACGTGTAACAACGGTTCCTGATTGGATAGTTCCAGGTGTTCAGACGTGTAACAGCGGTTTCCGATTGGATAGTTATAGGTCTTCAGACGTGTAAGAGCGGTTTCTGATTGGATAGTTCCAGGTGTTCACGCGTTTAACAGCGGTTTCTGATTGGATAGTTCCAGGTGTTCACGCGTGTAACAGCGGTTTCTGATTGGATAGATCCAGGTGTTCACGCGTGTAACAGCGGTTTCCCATTGGATAGTTATAGGTGTTCACGCGTGTAACAGCGGTTTCTGATTGGATAGTTCCAGGTGTTCACGCGTGTAACAGCGGTTTCTGATTGGATAGTTCCAGTGGTTCACGCGTGTAACAGCGGTTTCTGATTGGATAGTTCCAGGTGTTCACGCGTGTAACAACGGTTCCTGATTGGATAGTTCCAGGTGTTCACGCGTGTAACAGCGGTTTCCGATTGGATAGTTACAGGTGTTCAGACGTGTAACAGCGGTTTCTGATTGGATAGTTACAGGTGTTCACGCGTGTAACAGCGGTTTCTAATAGGATAGTTCCAGGTGTTCACGCGTGTAACAGCGGTTTCCGATTGGATAGTTCCGGGTGTTCACGCGTGTAACAGCGGTTTCCCATTGGATAGTTCCAGTGGTTCACGCGTGTAACAGCGGTTTCTGATTGGATAGTTCCAGGTGTTCACGCGTGTAACAGCGGTTTCCGATTGGATAGTTCCAGGTGTTCACGTGTGTAACAGCGGTTTCCGATTGGATAATTCCAGGTGTTCACACGTGTAACAGCGGTTTCTGATTGGATAGTTCCAGGTGTTCACGTGTGTAACAGTGGTTTCTGATTGGATAGTTCCAGGTGTTCAGACGTGTAACAGTGCTTTCTGATTGGATAGTTCCAGGTGTTCAGACGTGTAACAGTGGTTTCTGATTGGATATTTCCAGGTGTTCACGCATGTAACAGCGGTTTCCGATTGGATAGTTCTAGTGGTTCACGCGTGTAACAGTGGTTTCCGATTGGATAGTTCTAGGTGTTCACGCTTGTAACATCGCATTTTGATTGGATAGTTCCAGGGGTTCACGCATGTAACAGCGGTTTCCGATTGGATAGTTCTAGTGGTTCACACGTGTAACAGCGGTTTCCGATTGGATAGTTCCAGGTGTTCAGACGTGTAAGAATGGTTTCTGATTGGATAGTTCCAGGTGTTCAGACGTGTAAAAGTGATATTTTAGACACAATAAGGCTGATGTTTTAAGCACAATAAGGATGGTGTTTAAACACAGTGAGGTTGGTGTTTAAGTTGTTACCAAAATGAAACTTTGAGGCCTTATGCATAGTGCGTGATGCTTGGTATTAACTATTTGCCATGAACTGTGGCACGTACAAAGCATTTGGAAAAGGTATAGAAGTGATGATGATGTGACAATAAATTGGAGCTGATGCACATCAGATTGGTGTCTGGTCACTCCCGTTTCGCGCAACAAAGAAGAAGAAGAACCCCTGCACAAAGAAAAAGAAACCCTGCAGAACAGGCTGCCCAGAGGGCTTGTGGAGTCTCCTTCCTTGGAGGATTTCAGCACAAGCCTGGACACTTTCTTGTGCGACCTGATCTAGGTGACCTGAATTCTGGGGGAGGGGGTTGCTCTAGATGATCTCTAATGGTCCCTTCCAACCCCTACCACTCTAGGATTCTATGATGTCACACAGTCTAGATGCAGTACCCAGATGTGCTGTGATGTCACAGAGCACTGTTGCAGCATCCAGAGGTGATGTGATGTAATAGAAACTGTTGCCATGCCCACGTCTGCTGTGATGTCACAGAGTCTCATTTCAGTGCCCAGATCCTATGTGAAATCTCAGAGCACTGTGCGTCCAGTGTCCAGACGTCCTGTGATGTCACAGAGCACTATTGCAGTGCCCAGATGTGCTGTCATATCACACAGCCCTGCTGCAAAGCCCAGATGTGCTGTTGCGTTATATAGTCCTATTGCAGTGCACACGTCTTATGATGTCACAGAGTACTGTTGCCTTTCCCAGATGTGCTGTGATGTCACAGAGCACTGTTGCACTGCCTAGTACTAGGACGTCGCAGAACCCCACAACAGTGTCTGGATGTGATGTGATGTTAAACACTCTTGTTGCAGTGCCCAGATTTTCTGTGATGTCCTACAGCCACGTTCCAGTGCCTAGATATGCTATGATGTCATGGAGCAGTGTAGCACTGCCCAGATGTGCTGTGATGTCACACGGCCCTGTTGCAGGGCCCAGATGTGCTATGATGTCACAGAGCAGTGTAGTGGTGCCCAGATGTGCTGTGATGCAATACACACAGCACAACCTCTGCAATGCCCACATCTCCTGCAGTGTCACACAGCCATGTTGCAGTACCTAGTTGTGCTGTGATGTCACAGAGCACTGTTGCAGTGACAACGTCTGCTGTGATGCCACAGAAACCCGTTTCAGTGCCTAGATATGATGTGAAGTCTTAGAGCACTGCTACAGTGCCCAAAAGTGCTGTCATGTCACACAGCGCCGCTGCAAAGCCCAGATGGGCTGTTGTATTACACACTCCTGTTGCAGTGCGCACCTGTGCTGTGATGTCACAGAGCACTCTTGCAGTGTTCAGTTGCGCTGTGATGTCAAACGTCCGCGGAAGAGGAAGACGGAGCACTGGAACAGGTTGCCCACAGGGCTTGTGGAGTCTCCTTCCTTGGAGGATTTCAGCATAAGCCTGGACACGTTCCTGTGCGACCTGATCTATGTGAACTTGATTCTGGAGGAGGGGGTTGGTCTAGATGATATCTAATGGTCCATTCCAACCCCTACCATTCTAGGATTCTATGATGTCACACAGCCTGGATGCAGTACCCACATGTGCTGTGATGGCACAGAGCACTGTTAGAGTGTCCAGAGGTGATGTGATGTTATAGAGCACTTTTGCCATGCCCACGTCTGCTGTGATGTCACAGAGTCTCTCTGCAATTGCCACATGTGCGGCAATGTCACTGAACCCCATTGCAGTGCCCACGTGTGCTGTGATGTCCCCATGTAGTCTATCAGCCAGCACTGTGTCACATTTGCAGCTGCTTTCCTGAGGGAACTATCTCCATTCCCACTCACTGGGACTCCTCAGCTCCCATTGAAATACCACATGTTGTCGGTTAAGCTCTACCACTGAGTATGGGAGCTACAAGAAAGCAGGAAGGCAGACTCCACCTATAGTGGTAAGTAGGTGTGGTAGTTTGAGCCTGGCTGGATGCTGTTCCTCTCCACTTCCCATCAGCCGCGATGTCCGGCCACCTCCCGAGAAGCATGGCTGCGGTACGCGTAGCGGTTGCTTTGGGAAGGCCAGAAATGAATCTCGCCTCCCCTTCCTGCTCCTCTCCCCCAGTTTATATTACTGAGCTGACGTCATAGGGTATGGAATATCTCCTTGGTCAGCCTGGGTCAGCTGTCCTGGCCATAGTCCCTCCCAAGATCATGCCCACCCACAGCTATTGGTGAAGGTGGGGGAGGGAGTGCTGGAGGGACAGCCCTGATGCTGTGCGAGCGGTAGTCATAATAGTGATATCAACAGTAAGCACAGCACTGCAGGAGCTGCTGTGGAAAATCACTACCATCCCAGACCCACTACAGACAGTCACAGGAATGCAGACATATTACAAACACTATTGTTTCTGTGTTCAAACGAAACACACAGTCAGTAATATCAATCATGAAAACATCTCCTTAATTGTAGCATTCTTTTTTCATAAAGTGTATGCTCAAAAAACCTTGTAAACTCTTACAAGGGCTCCAAGTTTGCTGCATGTCCAATATGTTCATGTGGCTGCACAGCTTCTGAAGTTGTGTTCTATGTTCTGCATTGTCAGTTCCCAGACCTCTAGGCAAAACCTCAGATTGAACGTCGTATTCGTTAACTGACATCTTCAAGTCTGGAAGCCTGGTAACCCGGACCTTGGATGACAAAACACACCAAGTTGAAACCATAACTCATCAGTAGTCTAACTCTAAGCTACTCTAAGTGAAGCTTTAAACATGTACCCATTTATTGATACCTGTAAGTAATTGGTTTTCTCCCAATGTCCCAACAGGCACGTTCCCATGTTTAATTCTTCTCTAGATATTGCCATCTTTTTCATCATAATAGTGTCGTAAGGAACTCGTAGTCAACTCCATGTAACACAACCAAGAGAGCAACCAAGTAAACAATCCGAGCCCTGATTACACAAGTTACAGCTGAAATACACACCACACAGAATAACTTCCTAGACCAAAATAGAAGAAGAAAACTGCTGGGGGGACATAGATAAATTCTAAACAAGAACAAAAACATGGCAATCCGAAAAAGGCTGAGATGTGCCATATAGAAAAGGAAGCTGCTAAGGAGAATTACTTCCAGTAATTCCCCGTTTCCACTTTATTTTTCATCTGAAATTGACTGAATGGTCAGATGGAAAACAGCATCACACATTCCAAAACACTAACTAACTGTACTCTTGGACAGGACCAAGCAGCCACAAGAGGCACGTCACGATCCAGAGATGGAGGGGTGGCCTTTCTGATGAACTTGTCCAGACAATTAAAAAATAACCAACTCTTTAAGCAAAACTCATCTCTAAGTCAATCTCCTACCAACAAGGTTTTGGGAGAATAGGAGAATGCTGAGAGGAAACACTCATTGCATGGAGGGCTGTTACCTTCTAGTCAGTCTTACCCAGAAGAATATTTGCCAGTGCCTTTATTACAGGCCAGGGAACTGACAGAACAATACAAACATGGCACTGACTAATATTTTCTTTTCAGGAAAACCTGAAGAGTTGACTCTGAGAAAACCAATAATTAAAACAATTTCATCTCATGCCTGAGATTATTGCCATGAGAAGTTATCTCAGTTTACCACAGAATGGCTGTGGCTGGAATGGCCCTCTGGAGATAATTTCATCCAAACTCCCTGCTCAAGCAGGGACACCTAGAATCATGTGCCCAGGACCACATCCTGGTTGCTTCTGCTTATTTCCAAGGACAGAGACTCTCCAGTCTCTGAGAAACCTGTTCCAGGGGTCAGACGCCACCACACTAAATTATCCAACAGTATTACCTGAATACCGTGTGGAATCAAATTGAACTTGGAACGGACAGAAGCAAAGAAAAGAACAGGTGCTCTTGGTAAAGGAGTTTAGATACAAATATTTTGTAATGCTGCAATTCTATACCTCCCATTGGGTCAATCCCAGTTGTGTTTCCCAAGGTCAGTACTACTTTTGCTTTGTGTAGTTCTCCTTTAACTGTTTGATGAATAGAATTAGTTACCTAAGGAAAAAAAGTCACTGCACTTGAGGTGAATTCCAACTTAACTTTACAATAACTGCAATGGAACAAATCGTCCAAGCTTAAAAATGACACGAGTATTAAACAAATAAAACTAGATTTTGTTACTCATTAAGGAAGGAGCTTCCTGAATGGGACACTACTCAAACACAGTTTCATTTACAGAGGCTACCCTTCCCCCGTTGAATCCCCACAGATGCAAAAGCAGCAATAACGTTTTCTGGAAGAAGATACTGAATTCAGAAGAATTGAAGAAAAAAAAAATCCCATAAATCTCACTTGATTTTGCAGGAAAACAAACCAAGAAAGCTGACTTCTCAGAATCTGGCCAATAGTAGATATTTCTTGTCAATACTAATGAGGAGTTAAATTTGAAAACTAACTTTGCAGTTCATTACTGCTTTCTTACAGAAAATAACACACAAAGAGAAATAAAAGAACATACCATTGAAAATCTGATAAATATTACCTTTGGGTTCCACTCAAGTTCATTACCAATGGGTGTCACTCTACAAAGTCCCCAGCCTGAGGTGGCAGACACTGAAACTTGGCAGGTGAGTGAAGCAGCTGGTAACTTTGGACTTGACATGTTCTGCCTTCATCTATATAGTTAATTTTGACACTACAGAACATATTTTCCTTCTCTTTTGGGGAAATATCTAGCACCTGAGACCTTCAGAGTTGGAGAGGAAACAAAGAAGTATTATAGTTGTAAAGTTTCTTCACCTACTTGTGTCTAAAAGAGATTAAACTTTCACAGCACAATGTTCAGTGGTGTGTATGTGGAGCCATTCTGGCTTCCCTTCAGCACAGGCAGCATGGGAGAGCTTTTTAAAGAACAATTTGTACAGCAGAGATTTTTTTGCTAGTTTTGATGGTGGGTTAACTTTAACTTAGCAGTAAAAGTTCTAAACTACTTTGTATTAAAAAGTGCACATGAATAATTTAAACCAAAACAAATCCACATTTTTACCTGTGAACAACTGTTTTCTGACACAAACCATGAAATGCCAGCTTCTCCACATTTTTAACAGCAATCTTATTACCAGGTTGCTTAAAATACCCATTAATTCCTTCAGCAAGAATTCTCTACTGGTCCTTCTGCTGATCTACTCTTCGACCAAAGTAGTTTGTTGCATTTACAACGTGGAGAGGCAGAATCTGAAAGCATAAAATAGGTTATAAAAAAGACAACTGATGGTTTCTTAGGTTAATGAGACGTTTTCATATTGAAGATGACCTACCTCTTTCCAGCCTAAAGAGATGACAAATACTGCTGTACACATGCATTTCAGAAGATGATGACCTCTTATTACTCCAAAGATTAGGAATAATCCTGAATGAATGAATCCTTATGAATGGTAACTGTCCATAGCCCAGTCCAGACTGGACTCAAGTTTATAGAGCAAGATCTATTAGATCTTGGAGGTATTCCACTTAAATGAACACTAGTGAACTACAGTATTACCTGTCAAGCTACTAACCACTAAGGCATTTCACATCATCCAAGCTTAATTGTAAGTGGTCTCCAACCTTACAATGAGATTTAGAAGAACTGACTGGGGAAGCGTGACGCCTTCCCTCTTTTTGCACGGAAAATGCTTGACATAAGCTATCAAGAACACCAAGTCACAAAATGCTGGGTGCATTTCATCCGAAGGCTCATGCTAGGCACAAGTACTGAGATACAGCTGAGTGTATGAGGCCAGACAGAAAAGACCACCAGAAAGGTAATTTCCACTTACTAAAACCCTAAAACTCTCACAGTGCAACTAGAGATTCTTAAAGGAAAGCAACATTATACCGAGTTCTAAACAAAAGAGACAGTGAACACTTATCCAGTTGACAACTGATTAGTAAGACATATATCCAGGCTCTGCAGTCAGCAGAAGCAGAACTAGAAGAGGAAAGAGGCAACAACTCCTGTCTTGAGTGCACAAAAGGGAAGTACAAGTTTATAACAGGAGTATTATGAAATCTGTCCAGGTTTCAAGCACTCAAACTGTATATATAGGTAATCAACGAGTTTCAACTACCAGCTGCCAACAAAAGCTTATCTTTTAGGCAGAAATGGAGTGACACCAAGGAATCCACCCAGTTTTTATTGTCTATTCTCACAACCTATGATTTTTGGGAATGGGGAACACCCATTGATTGCATGACTTGAGCGCACCTGAATTCTAGCTAAAGACAGGACAGGAAGAAAGTGTAAGCAGCTCATCCAAAAAGGAAAGCACCCAGCAGTTCTCAGATCCAAGTACTAACCTTGAAAGGAAGCACCAGTGTCTACACACCTGCCCTCAGCAATCATTATCCAAGGTGGAGATGAGACAGACTCTACAGTACTGCTGTACAGGAAGACTCTCCAGTAAAGTAGGGACTGAAAAGCCAAGTGAAGGGAGTTTTGACATACAAACTGTTACTGAGATGTGAGGAACCACTATAGCAAAGTCAAACCAGTAACCAGGAAGGTTTCATGACTATTTAACTACTAAAAATGGCAGTCTGAATGTAACAGGACTCTATCAAAACTGTTTTCAAAACCACAATGACACCTTAGTAGGAAGCAACTGCTCCATCTAGAAGAGAGAATTTATATCCCATGTCTATGGACAGTGCAAATAGAGAAAATATTTGGTTCAATTGACAAGGCCAGAACATACTCATTTTTCAGGAAGTCTGCATCAACATGACAGAGAAGGAAAAATCCTCCCTTTAACTGTTGTTAAACAGGCATGATCTTCCACTGCAATGTTTCTTCACTCCAGAGGATTGTGTTACACGCGTGAACCACTGGAACTATCTAATCGGAAACCGCTGTTACACGCGTGAACACCTGGAACTATCCAATCAGGAACCGCTGTTACACGCGTGAACACCTAGAATTATTTAATCAGGAACCGTTGTTACACGCGTGAACACCTGGAACTAACCAATCAGAAACCGCTGTTACACGCGTGAACACCTGGAACTATCCAATCAGAAAACGCTCTTACACGTCTGAACACCTGTAACTATCCAATCAGAAACCGCTGTTACACGCGTGAACACCTGGAACTATCCAATCAGGAACCGTTGTTACACGCGTGAACACCTGGAACTATCCAATCAGAAACCGCTGTTACACGCGTGAACCACTGGAACTATCCAATGGGAAACCGCTGTTACACGCGTGAACACCTGGAACTATCCAATCAGAAACCGCTGTTACACGCGTGAAAACCTGGAACTATGCAATCAGAAACAGCTGTTACACGCGTGAACACCTGGAACTATACAATCAGAAACCGCTGTTACACGCGTGAACACCTGGAACTATCCAATCAGAAAACGCTCTTACACGTCTGAACACCTGTAACTATCCAATCGGAAACCGCTGTTACACGCGTGAACACCTGGAACTATCCAATCAGGAACCGTTGTTACACGCGTGAACACCTGGAACTATCCAATCAGAAACCGCTGTTACACGCGTGAACACCTGGAATTATCCAATCGGAAACCGCTGTTACACGCGTGAACACCTGGAACTATCCAATCAGAAACCGCTGTTACACGCGTGAAAACCTGGAACTATGCAATCAGAAACAGCTGTTACACGCGTGAACACCTGGAACTATCCAATCAGAAACCGCTCCTACACGTCTGAACACCTGTAACTATCCAATCGGAAACCGCTGTTACACGCGTGAACACCTGGAACTATCCAATCAGGAACCGTTGTTACACGCGTGAACACCTATAACTATCCAATGGGAAACCGCTGTTAAACGCGTGAACACCTGGAACTATCCAATCAGAAACCGCTGTTACACGCGTGAACACCTGGAACTATCCAATCAGAAACCGCTCCTACACGTCTGAACACCTATATCTATCCAATCGGAAACCGCTGTTACATGCGTGAACACCTGGAACTATCCAATCAGAAACCGCTCTTACACGTCTGAACACCTGTAACTATCCAATCAGAAACCGCTGTTACACGTCTGAACACCTGGAACTATCCAATCAGGAACCGTTGTTACACGCGTGAACACCTGGAACTATCCAATCAGAAACCCCTGTTACACGCGTGAACCACTGGAACTATCCAATGGGAAACCGGTGTTACACGCGTGAACACCTGGAACTATCCAATCAGAAACCGCTGTTACACGCGTGAACACCTTGAACTATCCAATCAGAAACCGCTGTTACATGCGTGAACACCTGGAACTATGTAATCAGGAACCGCTGTTACACCCGTGAACACCTGGAACTAACCAATCAGAAACCGCTGTTACATGCGTGAACACCCGGAACTATCCAATCAGAAACCGCTGTTACACGCGTGAACCACTGGAACTATCCAATGGGAAACCGCTGTTACACGCGTGAACACCTGGAACTATCCAATCAGAAACCACTGTTACACCCGTGAACACCTGGAACTAACCAATCAGAAACCACTGTTACACGCGTGAACACCTGGAACTATGCAATCAGAAACAGCAGTTACACGCGTGAACACCTGGAACTATCCAATCAGAAACCGCTGTTACACGCGTGAACACCTGGAACTATCCAATCAGAAACTGCTGTTACACGTCTGAACACCTGGAACTATCCAATCAGAAACCGCTCTTACACGTCTGAACACCTGTAACTATCCAATCGGAAACCGCTGTTACAGGCGTGAACACCTGGAACTATCCAATCAGGAACCGTTGTTACACGCGTGAACCACTGGAACTATCCAATGGGAAACCACTGTTACACGTTTGAACACCAGGAACTATCCAATCAGAAACCACTGATAGTTCCAGATGTTCACACATTTAACAGCGGTTTCTGATTGGATAGTTCCAGGTGTTCAGACGTGTAACAACGGTTCCTGATTGGATAGTTCCAGGTGTTCAGACGTGTAACAGCGGTTTCCGATTGGATAGTTATAGGTCTTCAGACGTGTAAGAGCGGTTTCTGATTGGATAGTTCCAGGTGTTCACGCGTTTAACAGCGGTTTCTGATTGGATAGTTCCAGGTGTTCACGCGTGTAACAGCGGTTTCTGATTGGATAGATCCAGGTGTTCACGCGTGTAACAGCGGTTTCCCATTGGATAGTTATAGGTGTTCACGCGTGTAACACCTGTTTCTGATTGCATAGTTCCAGGTGTTCACGCGTGTAACAGCGGTTTCTGATTGGATAGTTCCAGGTGTTCACGCGTGTAACAGCGGTTTCTGATTGGATAGTTCCAGTGGTTCACGCGTGTAACAGCGGTTTCTGATTGGATAGTTCCAGGTGTTCACGCGTGTAACAACGGTTCCTGATTGGATAGTTCCAGGTGTTCACGCGTGTAACAGCGGTTTCCGATTGGATAGTTACAGGTGTTCAGACGTGTAACAGCGGTTTCTGATTGGATAGTTACAGGTGTTCACGCGTGTAACAGCGGTTTCTAATAGGATAGTTCCAGGTGTTCACGCGTGTAACAGCGGTTTCCGATTGGATAGTTCCGGGTGTTCACGCGTGTAACAGCGGTTTCCCATTGGATAGTTCCAGTGGTTCACGCGTGTAACAGCGGTTTCTGATTGGATAGTTCCAGGTGTTCACGCGTGTAACAGCGGTTTCCGATTGGATAGTTCCAGGTGTTCACGTGTGTAACAGCGGTTTCCGATTGGATAATTCCAGGTGTTCACACGTGTAACAGCGGTTTCTGATTGGATAGTTCCAGGTGTTCACGTGTGTAACAGTGGTTTCTGATTGGATAGTTCCAGGTGTTCAGACGTGTAACAGTGCTTTCTGATTGGATAGTTCCAGGTGTTCAGACGTGTAACAGTGGTTTCTGATTGGATATTTCCAGGTGTTCACGCATGTAACAGCGGTTTCCGATTGGATAGTTCTAGTGGTTCACGCGTGTAACAGTGGTTTCCGATTGGATAGTTCTAGGTGTTCACGCTTGTAACATCGCATTTTGATTGGATAGTTCCAGGGGTTCACGCATGTAACAGCGGTTTCCGATTGGATAGTTCTAGTGGTTCACACGTGTAACAGCGGTTTCCGATTGGATAGTTCCAGGTGTTCAGACGTGTAAGAATGGTTTCTGATTGGATAGTTCCAGGTGTTCAGACGTGTAAAAGTGATATTTTAGACACAATAAGGCTGATGTTTTAAGCACAATAAGGATGGTGTTTAAACACAGTGAGGTTGGTGTTTAAGTTGTTACCAAAATGAAACTTTGAGGCCTTATGCATAGTGCGTGATGCTTGGTATTAACTATTTGCCATGAACTGTGGCACGTACAAAGCATTTGGAAAAGGTATAGAAGTGATGATGATGTGACAATAAATTGGAGCTGATGCACATCAGATTGGTGTCTGGTCACTCCCGTTTCGCGCAACAAAGAAGAAGAAGAACCCCTGCACAAAGAAAAAGAAACCCTGCAGAACAGGCTGCCCAGAGGGCTTGTGGAGTCTCCTTCCTTGGAGGATTTCAGCACAAGCCTGGACACTTTCTTGTGCGACCTGATCTAGGTGACCTGAATTCTGGGGGAGGGGGTTGCTCTAGATGATCTCTAATGGTCCCTTCCAACCCCTACCACTCTAGGATTCTATGATGTCACACAGTCTAGATGCAGTACCCAGATGTGCTGTGATGTCACAGAGCACTGTTGCAGCATCCAGAGGTGATGTGATGTAATAGAAACTGTTGCCATGCCCACGTCTGCTGTGATGTCACAGAGTCTCATTTCAGTGCCCAGATCCTATGTGAAATCTCAGAGCACTGTGCGTCCAGTGTCCAGACGTCCTGTGATGTCACAGAGCACTATTGCAGTGCCCAGATGTGCTGTCATATCACACAGCCCTGCTGCAAAGCCCAGATGTGCTGTTGCGTTATATAGTCCTATTGCAGTGCACACGTCTTATGATGTCACAGAGTACTGTTGCCTTTCCCAGATGTGCTGTGATGTCACAGAGCACTGTTGCACTGCCTAGTACTAGGACGTCGCAGAACCCCACAACAGTGTCTGGATGTGATGTGATGTTAAACACTCTTGTTGCAGTGCCCAGATTTTCTGTGATGTCCTACAGCCACGTTCCAGTGCCTAGATATGCTATGATGTCATGGAGCAGTGTAGCACTGCCCAGATGTGCTGTGATGTCACACGGCCCTGTTGCAGGGCCCAGATGTGCTATGATGTCACAGAGCAGTGTAGTGGTGCCCAGATGTGCTGTGATGCAATACACACAGCACAACCTCTGCAATGCCCACATCTCCTGCAGTGTCACACAGCCATGTTGCAGTACCTAGTTGTGCTGTGATGTCACAGAGCACTGTTGCAGTGACAACGTCTGCTGTGATGCCACAGAAACCCGTTTCAGTGCCTAGATATGATGTGAAGTCTTAGAGCACTGCTACAGTGCCCAAAAGTGCTGTCATGTCACACAGTGCCGCTGCAAAGCCCAGATGGGCTGTTGTATTACACACTCCTGTTGCAGTGCGCACCTGTGCTGTGATGTCACAGAGCACTCTTGCAGTGTTCAGTTGCGCTGTGATGTCAAACGTCCGCGGAAGAGGAAGACGGAGCACTGGAACAGGTTGCCCACAGGGCTTGTGGAGTCTCCTTCCTTGGAGGATTTCAGCATAAGCCTGGACACGTTCCTGTGCGACCTGATCTATGTGAACTTGATTCTGGAGGAGGGGGTTGGTCTAGATGATATCTAATGGTCCATTCCAACCCCTACCATTCTAGGATTCTATGATGTCACACAGCCTGGATGCAGTACCCACATGTGCTGTGATGGCACAGAGCACTGTTAGAGTGTCCAGAGGTGATGTGATGTTATAGAGCACTTTTGCCATGCCCACGTCTGCTGTGATGTCACAGAGTCTCTCTGCAATTGCCACATGTGCGGCAATGTCACTGAACCCCATTGCAGTGCCCACGTGTGCTGTGATGTCCCCATGTAGTCTATCAGCCAGCACTGTGTCACATTTGCAGCTGCTTTCCTGAGGGAACTATCTCCATTCCCACTCACTGGGACTCCTCAGCTCCCATTGAAATACCACATGTTGTCGGTTAAGCTCTACCACTGAGTATGGGAGCTACAAGAAAGCAGGAAGGCAGACTCCACCTATAGTGGTAAGTAGGTGTGGTAGTTTGAGCCTGGCTGGATGCTGTTCCTCTCCACTTCCCATCAGCCGCGATGTCCGGCCACCTCCCGAGAAGCATGGCTGCGGTACGCGTAGCGGTTGCTTTGGGAAGGCCAGAAATGAATCTCGCCTCCCCTTCCTGCTCCTCTCCCCCAGTTTATATTACTGAGCTGACGTCATAGGGTATGGAATATCTCCTTGGTCAGCCTGGGTCAGCTGTCCTGGCCATAGTCCCTCCCAAGATCATGCCCACCCACAGCTATTGGTGAAGGTGGGGGAGGGAGTGCTGGAGGGACAGCCCTGATGCTGTGCGAGCGGTAGTCATAATAGTGATATCAACAGTAAGCACAGCACTGCAGGAGCTGCTGTGGAAAATCACTACCATCCCAGACCCACTACAGACAGTCACAGGAATGCAGACATATTACAAACACTATTGTTTCTGTGTTCAAACGAAACACACAGTCAGTAATATCAATCATGAAAACATCTCCTTAATTGTAGCATTCTTTTTTCATAAAGTGTATGCTCAAAAAACCTTGTAAACTCTTACAAGGGCTCCAAGTTTGCTGCATGTCCAATATGTTCATGTGGCTGCACAGCTTCTGAAGTTGTGTTCTATGTTCTGCATTGTCAGTTCCCAGACCTCTAGGCAAAACCTCAGATTGAACGTCGTATTCGTTAACTGACATCTTCAAGTCTGGAAGCCTGGTAACCCGGACCTTGGATGACAAAACACACCAAGTTGAAACCATAACTCATCAGTAGTCTAACTCTAAGCTACTCTAAGTGAAGCTTTAAACATGTACCCATTTATTGATACCTGTAAGTAATTGGTTTTCTCCCAATGTCCCAACAGGCACGTTCCCATGTTTAATTCTTCTCTAGATATTGCCATCTTTTTCATCATAATAGTGTCGTAAGGAACTCGTAGTCAACTCCATGTAACACAACCAAGAGAGCAACCAAGTAAACAATCCGAGCCCTGATTACACAAGTTACAGCTGAAATACACACCACACAGAATAACTTCCTAGACCAAAATAGAAGAAGAAAACTGCTGGGGGGACATAGATAAATTCTAAACAAGAACAAAAACATGGCAATCCGAAAAAGGCTGAGATGTGCCATATAGAAAAGGAAGCTGCTAAGGAGAATTACTTCCAGTAATTCCCCGTTTCCACTTTATTTTTCATCTGAAATTGACTGAATGGTCAGATGGAAAACAGCATCACACATTCCAAAACACTAACTAACTGTACTCTTGGACAGGACCAAGCAGCCACAAGAGGCACGTCACGATCCAGAGATGGAGGGGTGGCCTTTCTGATGAACTTGTCCAGACAATTAAAAAATAACCAACTCTTTAAGCAAAACTCATCTCTAAGTCAATCTCCTACCAACAAGGTTTTGGGAGAATAGGAGAATGCTGAGAGGAAACACTCATTGCATGGAGGGCTGTTACCTTCTAGTCAGTCTTACCCAGAAGAATATTTGCCAGTGCCTTTATTACAGGCCAGGGAACTGACAGAACAATACAAACATGGCACTGACTAATATTTTCTTTTCAGGAAAACCTGAAGAGTTGACTCTGAGAAAACCAATAATTAAAACAATTTCATCTCATGCCTGAGATTATTGCCATGAGAAGTTATCTCAGTTTACCACAGAATGGCTGTGGCTGGAATGGCCCTCTGGAGATAATTTCATCCAAACTCCCTGCTCAAGCAGGGACACCTAGAATCATGTGCCCAGGACCACATCCTGGTTGCTTCTGCTTATTTCCAAGGACAGAGACTCTCCAGTCTCTGAGAAACCTGTTCCAGGGGTCAGACGCCACCACACTAAATTATCCAACAGTATTACCTGAATACCGTGTGGAATCAAATTGAACTTGGAACGGACAGAAGCAAAGAAAAGAACAGGTGCTCTTGGTAAAGGAGTTTAGATACAAATATTTTGTAATGCTGCAATTCTATACCTCCCATTGGGTCAATCCCAGTTGTGTTTCCCAAGGTCAGTACTACTTTTGCTTTGTGTAGTTCTCCTTTAACTGTTTGATGAATAGAATTAGTTACCTAAGGAAAAAAAGTCACTGCACTTGAGGTGAATTCCAACTTAACTTTACAATAACTGCAATGGAACAAATCGTCCAAGCTTAAAAATGACACGAGTATTAAACAAATAAAACTAGATTTTGTTACTCATTAAGGAAGGAGCTTCCTGAATGGGACACTACTCAAACACAGTTTCATTTACAGAGGCTACCCTTCCCCCGTTGAATCCCCACAGATGCAAAAGCAGCAATAACGTTTTCTGGAAGAAGATACTGAATTCAGAAGAATTGAAGAAAAAAAAATCCCATAAATCTCACTTGATTTTGCAGGAAAACAAACCAAGAAAGCTGACTTCTCAGAATCTGGCCAATAGTAGATATTTCTTGTCAATACTAATGAGGAGTTAAATTTGAAAACTAACTTTGCAGTTCATTACTGCTTTCTTACAGAAAATAACACACAAAGAGAAATAAAAGAACATACCATTGAAAATCTGATAAATATTACCTTTGGGTTCCACTCAAGTTCATTACCAATGGGTGTCACTCTACAAAGTCCCCAGCCTGAGGTGGCAGACACTGAAACTTGGCAGGTGAGTGAAGCAGCTGGTAACTTTGGACTTGACATGTTCTGCCTTCATCTATATAGTTAATTTTGACACTACAGAACATATTTTCCTTCTCTTTTGGGGAAATATCTAGCACCTGAGACCTTCAGAGTTGGAGAGGAAACAAAGAAGTATTATAGTTGTAAAGTTTCTTCACCTACTTGTGTCTAAAAGAGATTAAACTTTCACAGCACAATGTTCAGTGGTGTGTATGTGGAGCCATTCTGGCTTCCCTTCAGCACAGGCAGCATGGGAGAGCTTTTTAAAGAACAATTTGTACAGCAGAGATTTTTTTGCTAGTTTTGATGGTGGGTTAACTTTAACTTAGCAGTAAAAGTTCTAAACTACTTTGTATTAAAAAGTGCACATGAATAATTTAAACCAAAACAAATCCACATTTTTACCTGTGAACAACTGTTTTCTGACACAAACCATGAAATGCCAGCTTCTCCACATTTTTAACAGCAATCTTATTACCAGGTTGCTTAAAATACCCATTAATTCCTTCAGCAAGAATTCTCTACTGGTCCTTCTGCTGATCTACTCTTCGACCAAAGTAGTTTGTTGCATTTACAACGTGGAGAGGCAGAATCTGAAAGCATAAAATAGGTTATAAAAAAGACAACTGATGGTTTCTTAGGTTAATGAGACGTTTTCATATTGAAGATGACCTACCTCTTTCCAGCCTAAAGAGATGACAAATACTGCTGTACACATGCATTTCAGAAGATGATGACCTCTTATTACTCCAAAGATTAGGAATAATCCTGAATGAATGAATCCTTATGAATGGTAACTGTCCATAGCCCAGTCCAGACTGGACTCAAGTTTATAGAGCAAGATCTATTAGATCTTGGAGGTATTCCACTTAAATGAACACTAGTGAACTACAGTATTACCTGTCAAGCTACTAACCACTAAGGCATTTCACATCATCCAAGCTTAATTGTAAGTGGTCTCCAACCTTACAATGAGATTTAGAAGAACTGACTGGGGAAGCGTGACGCCTTCCCTCTTTTTGCACGGAAAATGCTTGACATAAGCTATCAAGAACACCAAGTCACAAAATGCTGGGTGCATTTCATCCGAAGGCTCATGCTAGGCACAAGTACTGAGATACAGCTGAGTGTATGAGGCCAGACAGAAAAGACCACCAGAAAGGTAATTTCCACTTACTAAAACCCTAAAACTCTCACAGTGCAACTAGAGATTCTTAAAGGAAAGCAACATTATACCGAGTTCTAAACAAAAGAGACAGTGAACACTTATCCAGTTGACAACTGATTAGTAAGACATATATCCAGGCTCTGCAGTCAGCAGAAGCAGAACTAGAAGAGGAAAGAGGCAACAACTCCTGTCTTGAGTGCACAAAAGGGAAGTACAAGTTTATAACAGGAGTATTATGAAATCTGTCCAGGTTTCAAGCACTCAAACTGTATATATAGGTAATCAACGAGTTTCAACTACCAGCTGCCAACAAAAGCTTATCTTTTAGGCAGAAATGGAGTGACACCAAGGAATCCACCCAGTTTTTATTGTCTATTCTCACAACCTATGATTTTTGGGAATGGGGAACACCCATTGATTGCATGACTTGAGCGCACCTGAATTCTAGCTAAAGACAGGACAGGAAGAAAGTGTAAGCAGCTCATCCAAAAAGGAAAGCACCCAGCAGTTCTCAGATCCAAGTACTAACCTTGAAAGGAAGCACCAGTGTCTACACACCTGCCCTCAGCAATCATTATCCAAGGTGGAGATGAGACAGACTCTACAGTACTGCTGTACAGGAAGACTCTCCAGTAAAGTAGGGACTGAAAAGCCAAGTGAAGGGAGTTTTGACATACAAACTGTTACTGAGATGTGAGGAACCACTATAGCAAAGTCAAACCAGTAACCAGGAAGGTTTCATGACTATTTAACTACTAAAAATGGCAGTCTGAATGTAACAGGACTCTATCAAAACTATTTTCAAAACCACAATGACACCTTAGTAGGAAGCAACTGCTCCATCTAGAAGAGAGAATTTATATCCCATGTCTATGGACAGTGCAAATAGAGAAAATATTTGGTTCAATTGACAAGGCCAGAACATACTCATTTTTCAGGAAGTCTGCATCAACATGACAGAGAAGGAAAAATCCTCCCTTTAACTGTTGTTAAACAGGCATGATCTTCCACTGAAATGTTTCTTCACTCCAGAGGATTGTGTTACACGCGTGAACCACTGGAACTATCTAATCGGAAACCACTGTTACATGCGTGAACACCTAGAATTATTTAATCAGGAACCATTGTTACACGCGTGAACACCTGGAACTAACCAATCAGAAACCGCTGTTACACGCGTGAACACCTGGAACTATCCAATCAGAAAACGCTCTTACACGTCTGAACACCTGTAACTATCCAATCGGAAACCGCTGTTACACGCGTGAACACCTGGAACTATCCAATCAGGAACCGTTGTTACACGCGTGAACACCTGGAACTATCCAATCAGAAACCGCTGTTACACGCGTGAACCACTGGAACTATCCAATGGGAAACCGCTGTTACACGCGTGAACACCTGGAACTATCCAATCAGAAACCGCTGTTACACGCGTGAAAACCTGGAACTATGCAATCAGAAACAGCTGTTACACGCGTGAACACCTGGAACTATACAATCAGAAACCGCTGTTACACGCGTGAACACCTGGAACTATCCAATCAGAAAACGCTCTTACACGTCTGAACACCTGTAACTATCCAATCGGAAACCGCTGTTACACGCGTGAACACCTGGAACTATCCAATCAGGAACCGTTGTTACACGCGTGAACACCTGGAACTATCCAATCAGAAACCGCTGTTACACGCGTGAACACCTGGAATTATCCAATCGGAAACCGCTGTTACACGCGTGAACACCTGGAACTATCCAATCAGAAACCGCTGTTACACGCGTGAAAACCTGGAACTATGCAATCAGAAACAGCTGTTACACGCGTGAACACCTGGAACTATCCAATCAGAAACCGCTCCTACACGTCTGAACACCTGTAACTATCCAATCGGAAACCGCTGTTACACGCGTGAACACCTGGAACTATCCAATCAGGAACCGTTGTTACACGCGTGAACACCTATAACTATCCAATGGGAAACCGCTGTTAAACGCGTGAACACCTGGAACTATCCAATCAGAAACCGCTGTTACACGCGTGAACACCTGGAACTATCCAATCAGAAACCGCTCCTACACGTCTGAACACCTATATCTATCCAATCGGAAACCGCTGTTACATGCGTGAACACCTGGAACTATCCAATCAGAAACCGCTCTTACACGTCTGAACACCTGTAACTATCCAATCAGAAACCGCTGTTACACGTCTGAACACCTGGAACTATCCAATCAGGAACCGTTGTTACACGCGTGAACACCTGGAACTATCCAATCAGAAACCCCTGTTACACGCGTGAACCACTGGAACTATCCAATGGGAAACCGGTGTTACACGCGTGAACACCTGGAACTATCCAATCAGAAACCGCTGTTACACGCGTGAACACCTTGAACTATCCAATCAGAAACCGCTGTTACATGCGTGAACACCTGGAACTATGTAATCAGGAACCGCTGTTACACCCGTGAACACCTGGAACTAACCAATCAGAAACCGCTGTTACATGCGTGAACACCCGGAACTATCCAATCAGAAACCGCTGTTACACGCGTGAACCACTGGAACTATCCAATGGGAAACCGCTGTTACACGCGTGAACACCTGGAACTATCCAATCAGAAACCACTGTTACACCCGTGAACACCTGGAACTAAGCAATCAGAAACCACTGTTACACGCGTGAACACCTGGAACTATGCAATCAGAAACAGCAGTTACACGCGTGAACACCTGGAACTATCCAATCAGAAACCGCTGTTACACGCGTGAACACCTGGAACTATCCAATCAGAAACTGCTGTTACACGTCTGAACACCTGGAACTATCCAATCAGAAACCGCTGTTACACGTCTGAACACCTGTAACTATCCAATCGGAAACCGCTGTTACAGGCGTGAACACCTGGAACTATCCAATCAGGAACCGTTGTTACACGCGTGAACCACTGGAACTATCCAATGGGAAACCACTGTTACACGTTTGAACACCAGGAACTATCCAATCAGAAACCACTGATAGTTCCAGATGTTCACACATTTAACAGCGGTTTCTGATTGGATAGTTCCAGGTGTTCAGACGTGTAACAACGGTTCCTGATTGGATAGTTCCAGGTGTTCAGACGTGTAACAGCGGTTTCCGATTGGATAGTTATAGGTCTTCAGACGTGTAAGAGCGGTTTCTGATTGGATAGTTCCAGGTGTTCACGCGTTTAACAGCGGTTTCTGATTGGATAGTTCCAGGTGTTCACGCGTGTAACAGCGGTTTCTGATTGGATAGATCCAGGTGTTCACGCGTGTAACAGCGGTTTCCCATTGGATAGTTATAGGTGTTCACGCGTGTAACACCTGTTTCTGATTGCATAGTTCCAGGTGTTCACGCGTGTAACAGCGGTTTCTGATTGGATAGTTCCAGGTGTTCACGCGTGTAACAGCGGTTTCTGATTGGATAGTTCCAGTGGTTCACGCGTGTAACAGCGGTTTCTGATTGGATAGTTCCAGGTGTTCACGCGTGTAACAACGGTTCCTGATTGGATAGTTCCAGGTGTTCACGCGTGTAACAGCGGTTTCCGATTGGATAGTTACAGGTGTTCAGACGTGTAACAGCGGTTTCTGATTGGATAGTTACAGGTGTTCACGCGTGTAACAGCGGTTTCTAATAGGATAGTTCCAGGTGTTCACGCGTGTAACAGCGGTTTCCGATTGGATAGTTCCGGGTGTTCACGCGTGTAACAGCGGTTTCCCATTGGATAGTTCCAGTGGTTCACGCGTGTAACAGCGGTTTCTGATTGGATAGTTCCAGGTGTTCACGCGTGTAACAGCGGTTTCCGATTGGATAGTTCCAGGTGTTCACGTGTGTAACAGCGGTTTCCGATTGGATAATTCCAGGTGTTCACACGTGTAACAGCGGTTTCTGATTGGATAGTTCCAGGTGTTCACGTGTGTAACAGTGGTTTCTGATTGGATAGTTCCAGGTGTTCAGACGTGTAACAGTGCTTTCTGATTGGATAGTTCCAGGTGTTCAGACGTGTAACAGTGGTTTCTGATTGGATATTTCCAGGTGTTCACGCATGTAACAGCGGTTTCCGATTGGATAGTTCTAGTGGTTCACGCGTGTAACAGTGGTTTCCGATTGGATAGTTCTAGGTGTTCACGCTTGTAACATCGCATTTTGATTGGATAGTTCCAGGGGTTCACGCATGTAACAGCGGTTTCCGATTGGATAGTTCTAGTGGTTCACACGTGTAACAGCGGTTTCCGATTGGATAGTTCCAGGTGTTCAGACGTGTAAGAATGGTTTCTGATTGGATAGTTCCAGGTGTTCAGACGTGTAAAAGTGATATTTTAGACACAATAAGGCTGATGTTTTAAGCACAATAAGGATGGTGTTTAAACACAGTGAGGTTGGTGTTTAAGTTGTTACCAAAATGAAACTTTGAGGCCTTATGCATAGTGCGTGATGCTTGGTATTAACTATTTGCCATGAACTGTGGCACGTACAAAGCATTTGGAAAAGGTATAGAAGTGATGATGATGTGACAATAAATTGGAGCTGATGCACATCAGATTGGTGTCTGGTCACTCCCGTTTCGCGCAACAAAGAAGAAGAAGAACCCCTGCACAAAGAAAAAGAAACCCTGCAGAACAGGCTGCCCAGAGGGCTTGTGGAGTCTCCTTCCTTGGAGGATTTCAGCACAAGCCTGGACACTTTCTTGTGCGACCTGATCTAGGTGACCTGAATTCTGGGGGAGGGGGTTGCTCTAGATGATCTCTAATGGTCCCTTCCAACCCCTACCACTCTAGGATTCTATGATGTCACACAGTCTAGATGCAGTACCCAGATGTGCTGTGATGTCACAGAGCACTGTTGCAGCATCCAGAGGTGATGTGATGTAATAGAAACTGTTGCCATGCCCACGTCTGCTGTGATGTCACAGAGTCTCATTTCAGTGCCCAGATCCTATGTGAAATCTCAGAGCACTGTGCGTCCAGTGTCCAGACGTCCTGTGATGTCACAGAGCACTATTGCAGTGCCCAGATGTGCTGTCATATCACACAGCCCTGCTGCAAAGCCCAGATGTGCTGTTGCGTTATATAGTCCTATTGCAGTGCACACGTCTTATGATGTCACAGAGTACTGTTGCCTTTCCCAGATGTGCTGTGATGTCACAGAGCACTGTTGCACTGCCTAGTACTAGGACGTCGCAGAACCCCACAACAGTGTCTGGATGTGATGTGATGTTAAACACTCTTGTTGCAGTGCCCAGATTTTCTGTGATGTCCTACAGCCACGTTCCAGTGCCTAGATATGCTATGATGTCATGGAGCAGTGTAGCACTGCCCAGATGTGCTGTGATGTCACACGGCCCTGTTGCAGGGCCCAGATGTGCTATGATGTCACAGAGCAGTGTAGTGGTGCCCAGATGTGCTGTGATGCAATACACACAGCACAACCTCTGCAATGCCCACATCTCCTGCAGTGTCACACAGCCATGTTGCAGTACCTAGTTGTGCTGTGATGTCACAGAGCACTGTTGCAGTGACAACGTCTGCTGTGATGCCACAGAAACCCGTTTCAGTGCCTAGATATGATGTGAAGTCTTAGAGCACTGCTACAGTGCCCAAAAGTGCTGTCATGTCACACAGCGCCGCTGCAAAGCCCAGATGGGCTGTTGTATTACACACTCCTGTTGCAGTGCGCACCTGTGCTGTGATGTCACAGAGCACTCTTGCAGTGTTCAGTTGCGCTGTGATGTCAAACGTCCGCGGAAGAGGAAGACGGAGCACTGGAACAGGTTGCCCACAGGGCTTGTGGAGTCTCCTTCCTTGGAGGATTTCAGCATAAGCCTGGACACGTTCCTGTGCGACCTGATCTATGTGAACTTGATTCTGGAGGAGGGGGTTGGTCTAGATGATATCTAATGGTCCATTCCAACCCCTACCATTCTAGGATTCTATGATGTCACACAGCCTGGATGCAGTACCCACATGTGCTGTGATGGCACAGAGCACTGTTAGAGTGTCCAGAGGTGATGTGATGTTATAGAGCACTTTTGCCATGCCCACGTCTGCTGTGATGTCACAGAGTCTCTCTGCAATTGCCACATGTGCGGCAATGTCACTGAACCCCATTGCAGTGCCCACGTGTGCTGTGATGTCCCCATGTAGTCTATCAGCCAGCACTGTGTCACATTTGCAGCTGCTTTCCTGAGGGAACTATCTCCATTCCCACTCACTGGGACTCCTCAGCTCCCATTGAAATACCACATGTTGTCGGTTAAGCTCTACCACTGAGTATGGGAGCTACAAGAAAGCAGGAAGGCAGACTCCACCTATAGTGGTAAGTAGGTGTGGTAGTTTGAGCCTGGCTGGATGCTGTTCCTCTCCACTTCCCATCAGCCGCGATGTCCGGCCACCTCCCGAGAAGCATGGCTGCGGTACGCGTAGCGGTTGCTTTGGGAAGGCCAGAAATGAATCTCGCCTCCCCTTCCTGCTCCTCTCCCCCAGTTTATATTACTGAGCTGACGTCATAGGGTATGGAATATCTCCTTGGTCAGCCTGGGTCAGCTGTCCTGGCCATAGTCCCTCCCAAGATCATGCCCACCCACAGCTATTGGTGAAGGTGGGGGAGGGAGTGCTGGAGGGACAGCCCTGATGCTGTGCGAGCGGTAGTCATAATAGTGATATCAACAGTAAGCACAGCACTGCAGGAGCTGCTGTGGAAAATCACTACCATCCCAGACCCACTACAGACAGTCACAGGAATGCAGACATATTACAAACACTATTGTTTCTGTGTTCAAACGAAACACACAGTCAGTAATATCAATCATGAAAACATCTCCTTAATTGTAGCATTCTTTTTTCATAAAGTGTATGCTCAAAAAACCTTGTAAACTCTTACAAGGGCTCCAAGTTTGCTGCATGTCCAATATGTTCATGTGGCTGCACAGCTTCTGAAGTTGTGTTCTATGTTCTGCATTGTCAGTTCCCAGACCTCTAGGCAAAACCTCAGATTGAACGTCGTATTCGTTAACTGACATCTTCAAGTCTGGAAGCCTGGTAACCCGGACCTTGGATGACAAAACACACCAAGTTGAAACCATAACTCATCAGTAGTCTAACTCTAAGCTACTCTAAGTGAAGCTTTAAACATGTACCCATTTATTGATACCTGTAAGTAATTGGTTTTCTCCCAATGTCCCAACAGGCACGTTCCCATGTTTAATTCTTCTCTAGATATTGCCATCTTTTTCATCATAATAGTGTCGTAAGGAACTCGTAGTCAACTCCATGTAACACAACCAAGAGAGCAACCAAGTAAACAATCCGAGCCCTGATTACACAAGTTACAGCTGAAATACACACCACACAGAATAACTTCCTAGACCAAAATAGAAGAAGAAAACTGCTGGGGGGACATAGATAAATTCTAAACAAGAACAAAAACATGGCAATCCGAAAAAGGCTGAGATGTGCCATATAGAAAAGGAAGCTGCTAAGGAGAATTACTTCCAGTAATTCCCCGTTTCCACTTTATTTTTCATCTGAAATTGACTGAATGGTCAGATGGAAAACAGCATCACACATTCCAAAACACTAACTAACTGTACTCTTGGACAGGACCAAGCAGCCACAAGAGGCACGTCACGATCCAGAGATGGAGGGGTGGCCTTTCTGATGAACTTGTCCAGACAATTAAAAAATAACCAACTCTTTAAGCAAAACTCATCTCTAAGTCAATCTCCTACCAACAAGGTTTTGGGAGAATAGGAGAATGCTGAGAGGAAACACTCATTGCATGGAGGGCTGTTACCTTCTAGTCAGTCTTACCCAGAAGAATATTTGCCAGTGCCTTTATTACAGGCCAGGGAACTGACAGAACAATACAAACATGGCACTGACTAATATTTTCTTTTCAGGAAAACCTGAAGAGTTGACTCTGAGAAAACCAATAATTAAAACAATTTCATCTCATGCCTGAGATTATTGCCATGAGAAGTTATCTCAGTTTACCACAGAATGGCTGTGGCTGGAATGGCCCTCTGGAGATAATTTCATCCAAACTCCCTGCTCAAGCAGGGACACCTAGAATCATGTGCCCAGGACCACATCCTGGTTGCTTCTGCTTATTTCCAAGGACAGAGACTCTCCAGTCTCTGAGAAACCTGTTCCAGGGGTCAGACGCCACCACACTAAATTATCCAACAGTATTACCTGAATACCGTGTGGAATCAAATTGAACTTGGAACGGACAGAAGCAAAGAAAAGAACAGGTGCTCTTGGTAAAGGAGTTTAGATACAAATATTTTGTAATGCTGCAATTCTATACCTCCCATTGGGTCAATCCCAGTTGTGTTTCCCAAGGTCAGTACTACTTTTGCTTTGTGTAGTTCTCCTTTAACTGTTTGATGAATAGAATTAGTTACCTAAGGAAAAAAAGTCACTGCACTTGAGGTGAATTCCAACTTAACTTTACAATAACTGCAATGGAACAAATCGTCCAAGCTTAAAAATGACACGAGTATTAAACAAATAAAACTAGATTTTGTTACTCATTAAGGAAGGAGCTTCCTGAATGGGACACTACTCAAACACAGTTTCATTTACAGAGGCTACCCTTCCCCCGTTGAATCCCCACAGATGCAAAAGCAGCAATAACGTTTTCTGGAAGAAGATACTGAATTCAGAAGAATTGAAGAAAAAAAAATCCCATAAATCTCACTTGATTTTGCAGGAAAACAAACCAAGAAAGCTGACTTCTCAGAATCTGGCCAATAGTAGATATTTCTTGTCAATACTAATGAGGAGTTAAATTTGAAAACTAACTTTGCAGTTCATTACTGCTTTCTTACAGAAAATAACACACAAAGAGAAATAAAAGAACATACCATTGAAAATCTGATAAATATTACCTTTGGGTTCCACTCAAGTTCATTACCAATGGGTGTCACTCTACAAAGTCCCCAGCCTGAGGTGGCAGACACTGAAACTTGGCAGGTGAGTGAAGCAGCTGGTAACTTTGGACTTGACATGTTCTGCCTTCATCTATATAGTTAATTTTGACACTACAGAACATATTTTCCTTCTCTTTTGGGGAAATATCTAGCACCTGAGACCTTCAGAGTTGGAGAGGAAACAAAGAAGTATTATAGTTGTAAAGTTTCTTCACCTACTTGTGTCTAAAAGAGATTAAACTTTCACAGCACAATGTTCAGTGGTGTGTATGTGGAGCCATTCTGGCTTCCCTTCAGCACAGGCAGCATGGGAGAGCTTTTTAAAGAACAATTTGTACAGCAGAGATTTTTTTGCTAGTTTTGATGGTGGGTTAACTTTAACTTAGCAGTAAAAGTTCTAAACTACTTTGTATTAAAAAGTGCACATGAATAATTTAAACCAAAACAAATCCACATTTTTACCTGTGAACAACTGTTTTCTGACACAAACCATGAAATGCCAGCTTCTCCACATTTTTAACAGCAATCTTATTACCAGGTTGCTTAAAATACCCATTAATTCCTTCAGCAAGAATTCTCTACTGGTCCTTCTGCTGATCTACTCTTCGACCAAAGTAGTTTGTTGCATTTACAACGTGGAGAGGCAGAATCTGAAAGCATAAAATAGGTTATAAAAAAGACAACTGATGGTTTCTTAGGTTAATGAGACGTTTTCATATTGAAGATGACCTACCTCTTTCCAGCCTAAAGAGATGACAAATACTGCTGTACACATGCATTTCAGAAGATGATGACCTCTTATTACTCCAAAGATTAGGAATAATCCTGAATGAATGAATCCTTATGAATGGTAACTGTCCATAGCCCAGTCCAGACTGGACTCAAGTTTATAGAGCAAGATCTATTAGATCTTGGAGGTATTCCACTTAAATGAACACTAGTGAACTACAGTATTACCTGTCAAGCTACTAACCACTAAGGCATTTCACATCATCCAAGCTTAATTGTAAGTGGTCTCCAACCTTACAATGAGATTTAGAAGAACTGACTGGGGAAGCGTGACGCCTTCCCTCTTTTTGCACGGAAAATGCTTGACATAAGCTATCAAGAACACCAAGTCACAAAATGCTGGGTGCATTTCATCCGAAGGCTCATGCTAGGCACAAGTACTGAGATACAGCTGAGTGTATGAGGCCAGACAGAAAAGACCACCAGAAAGGTAATTTCCACTTACTAAAACCCTAAAACTCTCACAGTGCAACTAGAGATTCTTAAAGGAAAGCAACATTATACCGAGTTCTAAACAAAAGAGACAGTGAACACTTATCCAGTTGACAACTGATTAGTAAGACATATATCCAGGCTCTGCAGTCAGCAGAAGCAGAACTAGAAGAGGAAAGAGGCAACAACTCCTGTCTTGAGTGCACAAAAGGGAAGTACAAGTTTATAACAGGAGTATTATGAAATCTGTCCAGGTTTCAAGCACTCAAACTGTATATATAGGTAATCAACGAGTTTCAACTACCAGCTGCCAACAAAAGCTTATCTTTTAGGCAGAAATGGAGTGACACCAAGGAATCCACCCAGTTTTTATTGTCTATTCTCACAACCTATGATTTTTGGGAATGGGGAACACCCATTGATTGCATGACTTGAGCGCACCTGAATTCTAGCTAAAGACAGGACAGGAAGAAAGTGTAAGCAGCTCATCCAAAAAGGAAAGCACCCAGCAGTTCTCAGATCCAAGTACTAACCTTGAAAGGAAGCACCAGTGTCTACACACCTGCCCTCAGCAATCATTATCCAAGGTGGAGATGAGACAGACTCTACAGTACTGCTGTACAGGAAGACTCTCCAGTAAAGTAGGGACTGAAAAGCCAAGTGAAGGGAGTTTTGACATACAAACTGTTACTGAGATGTGAGGAACCACTATAGCAAAGTCAAACCAGTAACCAGGAAGGTTTCATGACTATTTAACTACTAAAAATGGCAGTCTGAATGTAACAGGACTCTATCAAAACTGTTTTCAAAACCACAATGACACCTTAGTAGGAAGCAACTGCTCCATCTAGAAGAGAGAATTTATATCCCATGTCTATGGACAGTGCAAATAGAGAAAATATTTGGTTCAATTGACAAGGCCAGAACATACTCATTTTTCAGGAAGTCTGCATCAACATGACAGAGAAGGAAAAATCCTCCCTTTAACTGTTGTTAAACAGGCATGATCTTCCACTGAAATGTTTCTTCACTCCAGAGGATTGTGTTACACGCGTGAACCACTGGAACTATCTAATCGGAAACCACTGTTACATGCGTGAACACCTAGAATTATTTAATCAGGAACCGTTGTTACACGCGTGAACACCTGGAACTAACCAATCAGAAACCGCTGTTACACGCGTGAACACCTGGAACTATCCAATCAGAAAACGCTCTTACACGTCTGAACACCTGTAACTATCCAATCGGAAACCGCTGTTACACGCGTGAACACCTGGAACTATCCAATCAGGAACCGTTGTTACACGCGTGAACACCTGGAACTATCCAATCAGAAACCGCTGTTACACGCGTGAACCACTGGAACTATCCAATGGGAAACCGCTGTTACACGCGTGAACACCTGGAACTATCCAATCAGAAACCGCTGTTACACGCGTGAAAACCTGGAACTATGCAATCAGAAACAGCTGTTACACGCGTGAACACCTGGAACTATACAATCAGAAACCGCTGTTACACGCGTGAACACCTGGAACTATCCAATCAGAAAACGCTCTTACACGTCTGAACACCTGTAACTATCCAATCGGAAACCGCTGTTACACGCGTGAACACCTGGAACTATCCAATCAGGAACCGTTGTTACACGCGTGAACACCTGGAACTATCCAATCAGAAACCGCTGTTACACGCGTGAACACCTGGAATTATCCAATCGGAAACCGCTGTTACACGCGTGAACACCTGGAACTATCCAATCAGAAACCGCTGTTACACGCGTGAAAACCTGGAACTATGCAATCAGAAACAGCTGTTACACGCGTGAACACCTGGAACTATCCAATCAGAAACCGCTCCTACACGTCTGAACACCTGTAACTATCCAATCGGAAACCGCTGTTACACGCGTGAACACCTGGAACTATCCAATCAGGAACCGTTGTTACACGCGTGAACACCTATAACTATCCAATGGGAAACCGCTGTTAAACGCGTGAACACCTGGAACTATCCAATCAGAAACCGCTGTTACACGCGTGAACACCTGGAACTATCCAATCAGAAACCGCTCCTACACGTCTGAACACCTATATCTATCCAATCGGAAACCGCTGTTACATGCGTGAACACCTGGAACTATCCAATCAGAAACCGCTCTTACACGTCTGAACACCTGTAACTATCCAATCAGAAACCGCTGTTACACGTCTGAACACCTGGAACTATCCAATCAGGAACCGTTGTTACACGCGTGAACACCTGGAACTATCCAATCAGAAACCCCTGTTACACGCGTGAACCACTGGAACTATCCAATGGGAAACCGGTGTTACACGCGTGAACACCTGGAACTATCCAATCAGAAACCGCTGTTACACGCGTGAACACCTTGAACTATCCAATCAGAAACCGCTGTTACATGCGTGAACACCTGGAACTATGTAATCAGGAACCGCTGTTACACCCGTGAACACCTGGAACTAACCAATCAGAAACCGCTGTTACATGCGTGAACACCCGGAACTATCCAATCAGAAACCGCTGTTACACGCGTGAACCACTGGAACTATCCAATGGGAAACCGCTGTTACACGCGTGAACACCTGGAACTATCCAATCAGAAACCACTGTTACACCCGTGAACACCTGGAACTAAGCAATCAGAAACCACTGTTACACGCGTGAACACCTGGAACTATGCAATCAGAAACAGCAGTTACACGCGTGAACACCTGGAACTATCCAATCAGAAACCGCTGTTACACGCGTGAACACCTGGAACTATCCAATCAGAAACTGCTGTTACACGTCTGAACACCTGGAACTATCCAATCAGAAACCGCTCTTACACGTCTGAACACCTGTAACTATCCAATCGGAAACCGCTGTTACAGGCGTGAACACCTGGAACTATCCAATCAGGAACCGTTGTTACACGCGTGAACCACTGGAACTATCCAATGGGAAACCACTGTTACACGTTTGAACACCAGGAACTATCCAATCAGAAACCACTGATAGTTCCAGATGTTCACACATTTAACAGCGGTTTCTGATTGGATAGTTCCAGGTGTTCAGACGTGTAACAACGGTTCCTGATTGGATAGTTCCAGGTGTTCAGACGTGTAACAGCGGTTTCCGATTGGATAGTTATAGGTCTTCAGACGTGTAAGAGCGGTTTCTGATTGGATAGTTCCAGGTGTTCACGCGTTTAACAGCGGTTTCTGATTGGATAGTTCCAGGTGTTCACGCGTGTAACAGCGGTTTCTGATTGGATAGATCCAGGTGTTCACGCGTGTAACAGCGGTTTCCCATTGGATAGTTATAGGTGTTCACGCGTGTAACACCTGTTTCTGATTGCATAGTTCCAGGTGTTCACGCGTGTAACAGCGGTTTCTGATTGGATAGTTCCAGGTGTTCACGCGTGTAACAGCGGTTTCTGATTGGATAGTTCCAGTGGTTCACGCGTGTAACAGCGGTTTCTGATTGGATAGTTCCAGGTGTTCACGCGTGTAACAACGGTTCCTGATTGGATAGTTCCAGGTGTTCACGCGTGTAACAGCGGTTTCCGATTGGATAGTTACAGGTGTTCAGACGTGTAACAGCGGTTTCTGATTGGATAGTTACAGGTGTTCACGCGTGTAACAGCGGTTTCTAATAGGATAGTTCCAGGTGTTCACGCGTGTAACAGCGGTTTCCGATTGGATAGTTCCGGGTGTTCACGCGTGTAACAGCGGTTTCCCATTGGATAGTTCCAGTGGTTCACGCGTGTAACAGCGGTTTCTGATTGGATAGTTCCAGGTGTTCACGCGTGTAACAGCGGTTTCCGATTGGATAGTTCCAGGTGTTCACGTGTGTAACAGCGGTTTCCGATTGGATAATTCCAGGTGTTCACACGTGTAACAGCGGTTTCTGATTGGATAGTTCCAGGTGTTCACGTGTGTAACAGTGGTTTCTGATTGGATAGTTCCAGGTGTTCAGACGTGTAACAGTGCTTTCTGATTGGATAGTTCCAGGTGTTCAGACGTGTAACAGTGGTTTCTGATTGGATATTTCCAGGTGTTCACGCATGTAACAGCGGTTTCCGATTGGATAGTTCTAGTGGTTCACGCGTGTAACAGTGGTTTCCGATTGGATAGTTCTAGGTGTTCACGCTTGTAACATCGCATTTTGATTGGATAGTTCCAGGGGTTCACGCATGTAACAGCGGTTTCCGATTGGATAGTTCTAGTGGTTCACACGTGTAACAGCGGTTTCCGATTGGATAGTTCCAGGTGTTCAGACGTGTAAGAATGGTTTCTGATTGGATAGTTCCAGGTGTTCAGACGTGTAAAAGTGATATTTTAGACACAATAAGGCTGATGTTTTAAGCACAATAAGGATGGTGTTTAAACACAGTGAGGTTGGTGTTTAAGTTGTTACCAAAATGAAACTTTGAGGCCTTATGCATAGTGCGTGATGCTTGGTATTAACTATTTGCCATGAACTGTGGCACGTACAAAGCATTTGGAAAAGGTATAGAAGTGATGATGATGTGACAATAAATTGGAGCTGATGCACATCAGATTGGTGTCTGGTCACTCCCGTTTCGCGCAACAAAGAAGAAGAAGAACCCCTGCACAAAGAAAAAGAAACCCTGCAGAACAGGCTGCCCAGAGGGCTTGTGGAGTCTCCTTCCTTGGAGGATTTCAGCACAAGCCTGGACACTTTCTTGTGCGACCTGATCTAGGTGACCTGAATTCTGGGGGAGGGGGTTGCTCTAGATGATCTCTAATGGTCCCTTCCAACCCCTACCACTCTAGGATTCTATGATGTCACACAGTCTAGATGCAGTACCCAGATGTGCTGTGATGTCACAGAGCACTGTTGCAGCATCCAGAGGTGATGTGATGTAATAGAAACTGTTGCCATGCCCACGTCTGCTGTGATGTCACAGAGTCTCATTTCAGTGCCCAGATCCTATGTGAAATCTCAGAGCACTGTGCGTCCAGTGTCCAGACGTCCTGTGATGTCACAGAGCACTATTGCAGTGCCCAGATGTGCTGTCATATCACACAGCCCTGCTGCAAAGCCCAGATGTGCTGTTGCGTTATATAGTCCTATTGCAGTGCACACGTCTTATGATGTCACAGAGTACTGTTGCCTTTCCCAGATGTGCTGTGATGTCACAGAGCACTGTTGCACTGCCTAGTACTAGGACGTCGCAGAACCCCACAACAGTGTCTGGATGTGATGTGATGTTAAACACTCTTGTTGCAGTGCCCAGATTTTCTGTGATGTCCTACAGCCACGTTCCAGTGCCTAGATATGCTATGATGTCATGGAGCAGTGTAGCACTGCCCAGATGTGCTGTGATGTCACACGGCCCTGTTGCAGGGCCCAGATGTGCTATGATGTCACAGAGCAGTGTAGTGGTGCCCAGATGTGCTGTGATGCAATACACACAGCACAACCTCTGCAATGCCCACATCTCCTGCAGTGTCACACAGCCATGTTGCAGTACCTAGTTGTGCTGTGATGTCACAGAGCACTGTTGCAGTGACAACGTCTGCTGTGATGCCACAGAAACCCGTTTCAGTGCCTAGATATGATGTGAAGTCTTAGAGCACTGCTACAGTGCCCAAAAGTGCTGTCATGTCACACAGCGCCGCTGCAAAGCCCAGATGGGCTGTTGTATTACACACTCCTGTTGCAGTGCGCACCTGTGCTGTGATGTCACAGAGCACTCTTGCAGTGTTCAGTTGCGCTGTGATGTCAAACGTCCGCGGAAGAGGAAGACGGAGCACTGGAACAGGTTGCCCACAGGGCTTGTGGAGTCTCCTTCCTTGGAGGATTTCAGCATAAGCCTGGACACGTTCCTGTGCGACCTGATCTATGTGAACTTGATTCTGGAGGAGGGGGTTGGTCTAGATGATATCTAATGGTCCATTCCAACCCCTACCATTCTAGGATTCTATGATGTCACACAGCCTGGATGCAGTACCCACATGTGCTGTGATGGCACAGAGCACTGTTAGAGTGTCCAGAGGTGATGTGATGTTATAGAGCACTTTTGCCATGCCCACGTCTGCTGTGATGTCACAGAGTCTCTCTGCAATTGCCACATGTGCGGCAATGTCACTGAACCCCATTGCAGTGCCCACGTGTGCTGTGATGTCCCCATGTAGTCTATCAGCCAGCACTGTGTCACATTTGCAGCTGCTTTCCTGAGGGAACTATCTCCATTCCCACTCACTGGGACTCCTCAGCTCCCATTGAACCGACATGTTGTCGGTTAAGCTCTACCACTGAGTATGGGAGCTACAAGAAAGCAGGAAGGCAGACTCCACCTATAGTGGTAAGTAGGTGTGGTAGTTTGAGCCTGGCTGGATGCTGTTCCTCTCCACTTCCCATCAGCCGCGATGTCCGGCCACCTCCCGAGAAGCATGGCTGCGGTACGCGTAGCGGTTGCTTTGGGAAGGCCAGAAATGAATCTCGCCTCCCCTTCCTGCTCCTCTCCCCCAGTTTATATTACTGAGCTGACGTCATAGGGTATGGAATATCTCCTTGGTCAGCCTGGGTCAGCTGTCCTGGCCATAGTCCCTCCCAAGATCATGCCCACCCACAGCTATTGGTGAAGGTGGGGGAGGGAGTGCTGGAGGGACAGCCCTGATGCTGTGCGAGCGGTAGTCATAATAGTGATATCAACAGTAAGCACAGCACTGCAGGAGCTGCTGTGGAAAATCACTACCATCCCAGACCCACTACAGACAGTCACAGGAATGCAGACATATTACAAACACTATTGTTTCTGTGTTCAAACGAAACACACAGTCAGTAATATCAATCATGAAAACATCTCCTTAATTGTAGCATTCTTTTTTCATAAAGTGTATGCTCAAAAAACCTTGTAAACTCTTACAAGGGCTCCAAGTTTGCTGCATGTCCAATATGTTCATGTGGCTGCACAGCTTCTGAAGTTGTGTTCTATGTTCTGCATTGTCAGTTCCCAGACCTCTAGGCAAAACCTCAGATTGAACGTCGTATTCGTTAACTGACATCTTCAAGTCTGGAAGCCTGGTAACCCGGACCTTGGATGACAAAACACACCAAGTTGAAACCATAACTCATCAGTAGTCTAACTCTAAGCTACTCTAAGTGAAGCTTTAAACATGTACCCATTTATTGATACCTGTAAGTAATTGGTTTTCTCCCAATGTCCCAACAGGCACGTTCCCATGTTTAATTCTTCTCTAGATATTGCCATCTTTTTCATCATAATAGTGTCGTAAGGAACTCGTAGTCAACTCCATGTAACACAACCAAGAGAGCAACCAAGTAAACAATCCGAGCCCTGATTACACAAGTTACAGCTGAAATACACACCACACAGAATAACTTCCTAGACCAAAATAGAAGAAGAAAACTGCTGGGGGGACATAGATAAATTCTAAACAAGAACAAAAACATGGCAATCCGAAAAAGGCTGAGATGTGCCATATAGAAAAGGAAGCTGCTAAGGAGAATTACTTCCAGTAATTCCCCGTTTCCACTTTATTTTTCATCTGAAATTGACTGAATGGTCAGATGGAAAACAGCATCACACATTCCAAAACACTAACTAACTGTACTCTTGGACAGGACCAAGCAGCCACAAGAGGCACGTCACGATCCAGAGATGGAGGGGTGGCCTTTCTGATGAACTTGTCCAGACAATTAAAAAATAACCAACTCTTTAAGCAAAACTCATCTCTAAGTCAATCTCCTACCAACAAGGTTTTGGGAGAATAGGAGAATGCTGAGAGGAAACACTCATTGCATGGAGGGCTGTTACCTTCTAGTCAGTCTTACCCAGAAGAATATTTGCCAGTGCCTTTATTACAGGCCAGGGAACTGACAGAACAATACAAACATGGCACTGACTAATATTTTCTTTTCAGGAAAACCTGAAGAGTTGACTCTGAGAAAACCAATAATTAAAACAATTTCATCTCATGCCTGAGATTATTGCCATGAGAAGTTATCTCAGTTTACCACAGAATGGCTGTGGCTGGAATGGCCCTCTGGAGATAATTTCATCCAAACTCCCTGCTCAAGCAGGGACACCTAGAATCATGTGCCCAGGACCACATCCTGGTTGCTTCTGCTTATTTCCAAGGACAGAGACTCTCCAGTCTCTGAGAAACCTGTTCCAGGGGTCAGACGCCACCACACTAAATTATCCAACAGTATTACCTGAATACCGTGTGGAATCAAATTGAACTTGGAACGGACAGAAGCAAAGAAAAGAACAGGTGCTCTTGGTAAAGGAGTTTAGATACAAATATTTTGTAATGCTGCAATTCTATACCTCCCATTGGGTCAATCCCAGTTGTGTTTCCCAAGGTCAGTACTACTTTTGCTTTGTGTAGTTCTCCTTTAACTGTTTGATGAATAGAATTAGTTACCTAAGGAAAAAAAGTCACTGCACTTGAGGTGAATTCCAACTTAACTTTACAATAACTGCAATGGAACAAATCGTCCAAGCTTAAAAATGACACGAGTATTAAACAAATAAAACTAGATTTTGTTACTCATTAAGGAAGGAGCTTCCTGAATGGGACACTACTCAAACACAGTTTCATTTACAGAGGCTACCCTTCCCCCGTTGAATCCCCACAGATGCAAAAGCAGCAATAACGTTTTCTGGAAGAAGATACTGAATTCAGAAGAATTGAAGAAAAAAAAATCCCATAAATCTCACTTGATTTTGCAGGAAAACAAACCAAGAAAGCTGACTTCTCAGAATCTGGCCAATAGTAGATATTTCTTGTCAATACTAATGAGGAGTTAAATTTGAAAACTAACTTTGCAGTTCATTACTGCTTTCTTACAGAAAATAACACACAAAGAGAAATAAAAGAACATACCATTGAAAATCTGATAAATATTACCTTTGGGTTCCACTCAAGTTCATTACCAATGGGTGTCACTCTACAAAGTCCCCAGCCTGAGGTGGCAGACACTGAAACTTGGCAGGTGAGTGAAGCAGCTGGTAACTTTGGACTTGACATGTTCTGCCTTCATCTATATAGTTAATTTTGACACTACAGAACATATTTTCCTTCTCTTTTGGGGAAATATCTAGCACCTGAGACCTTCAGAGTTGGAGAGGAAACAAAGAAGTATTATAGTTGTAAAGTTTCTTCACCTACTTGTGTCTAAAAGAGATTAAACTTTCACAGCACAATGTTCAGTGGTGTGTATGTGGAGCCATTCTGGCTTCCCTTCAGCACAGGCAGCATGGGAGAGCTTTTTAAAGAACAATTTGTACAGCAGAGATTTTTTTGCTAGTTTTGATGGTGGGTTAACTTTAACTTAGCAGTAAAAGTTCTAAACTACTTTGTATTAAAAAGTGCACATGAATAATTTAAACCAAAACAAATCCACATTTTTACCTGTGAACAACTGTTTTCTGACACAAACCATGAAATGCCAGCTTCTCCACATTTTTAACAGCAATCTTATTACCAGGTTGCTTAAAATACCCATTAATTCCTTCAGCAAGAATTCTCTACTGGTCCTTCTGCTGATCTACTCTTCGACCAAAGTAGTTTGTTGCATTTACAACGTGGAGAGGCAGAATCTGAAAGCATAAAATAGGTTATAAAAAAGACAACTGATGGTTTCTTAGGTTAATGAGACGTTTTCATATTGAAGATGACCTACCTCTTTCCAGCCTAAAGAGATGACAAATACTGCTGTACACATGCATTTCAGAAGATGATGACCTCTTATTACTCCAAAGATTAGGAATAATCCTGAATGAATGAATCCTTATGAATGGTAACTGTCCATAGCCCAGTCCAGACTGGACTCAAGTTTATAGAGCAAGATCTATTAGATCTTGGAGGTATTCCACTTAAATGAACACTAGTGAACTACAGTATTACCTGTCAAGCTACTAACCACTAAGGCATTTCACATCATCCAAGCTTAATTGTAAGTGGTCTCCAACCTTACAATGAGATTTAGAAGAACTGACTGGGGAAGCGTGACGCCTTCCCTCTTTTTGCACGGAAAATGCTTGACATAAGCTATCAAGAACACCAAGTCACAAAATGCTGGGTGCATTTCATCCGAAGGCTCATGCTAGGCACAAGTACTGAGATACAGCTGAGTGTATGAGGCCAGACAGAAAAGACCACCAGAAAGGTAATTTCCACTTACTAAAACCCTAAAACTCTCACAGTGCAACTAGAGATTCTTAAAGGAAAGCAACATTATACCGAGTTCTAAACAAAAGAGACAGTGAACACTTATCCAGTTGACAACTGATTAGTAAGACATATATCCAGGCTCTGCAGTCAGCAGAAGCAGAACTAGAAGAGGAAAGAGGCAACAACTCCTGTCTTGAGTGCACAAAAGGGAAGTACAAGTTTATAACAGGAGTATTATGAAATCTGTCCAGGTTTCAAGCACTCAAACTGTATATATAGGTAATCAACGAGTTTCAACTACCAGCTGCCAACAAAAGCTTATCTTTTAGGCAGAAATGGAGTGACACCAAGGAATCCACCCAGTTTTTATTGTCTATTCTCACAACCTATGATTTTTGGGAATGGGGAACACCCATTGATTGCATGACTTGAGCGCACCTGAATTCTAGCTAAAGACAGGACAGGAAGAAAGTGTAAGCAGCTCATCCAAAAAGGAAAGCACCCAGCAGTTCTCAGATCCAAGTACTAACCTTGAAAGGAAGCACCAGTGTCTACACACCTGCCCTCAGCAATCATTATCCAAGGTGGAGATGAGACAGACTCTACAGTACTGCTGTACAGGAAGACTCTCCAGTAAAGTAGGGACTGAAAAGCCAAGTGAAGGGAGTTTTGACATACAAACTGTTACTGAGATGTGAGGAACCACTATAGCAAAGTCAAACCAGTAACCAGGAAGGTTTCATGACTATTTAACTACTAAAAATGGCAGTCTGAATGTAACAGGACTCTATCAAAACTATTTTCAAAACCACAATGACACCTTAGTAGGAAGCAACTGCTCCATCTAGAAGAGAGAATTTATATCCCATGTCTATGGACAGTGCAAATAGAGAAAATATTTGGTTCAATTGACAAGGCCAGAACATACTCATTTTTCAGGAAGTCTGCATCAACATGACAGAGAAGGAAAAATCCTCCCTTTAACTCTTGTTAAACAGGCATGATCTTCCACTGCAATGTTTCTTCACTCCAGAGGATTGTGTTACACGCGTGAACCACTGGAACTATCTAATCGGAAACCACTGTTACATGCGTGAACACCTAGAATTATTTAATCAGGAACCGTTGTTACACGCGTGAACACCTGGAACTAACCAATCAGAAACCGCTGTTACACGCGTGAACACCTGGAACTATCCAATCAGAAAACGCTCTTACACGTCTGAACACCTGTAACTATCCAATCGGAAACCGCTGTTACACGCGTGAACACCTGGAACTATCCAATCAGGAACCGTTGTTACACGCGTGAACACCTGGAACTATCCAATCAGAAACCGCTGTTACACGCGTGAACCACTGGAACTATCCAATGGGAAACCGCTGTTACACGCGTGAACACCTGGAACTATCCAATCAGAAACCGCTGTTACACGCGTGAAAACCTGGAACTATGCAATCAGAAACAGCTGTTACACGCGTGAACACCTGGAACTATCCAATCAGAAACCGCTCCTACACGTCTGAACACCTGTAACTATCCAATCGGAAACCGCTGTTACACGCGTGAACACCTGGAACTATCCAATCAGGAACCGTTGTTACACGCGTGAACACCTATAACTATCCAATGGGAAACCGCTGTTAAACGCGTGAACACCTGGAACTATCCAATCAGAAACCGCTGTTACACGCGTGAACACCTGGAACTATCCAATCAGAAACCGCTCCTACACGTCTGAACACCTATAACTATCCAATCGGAAACCGCTGTTACATGCGTGAACACCTGGAACTATCCAATCAGAAACCGCTCTTACACGCGTGAACACCTGGAACTATCCAATCAGGAACCGTTGTTACACGCGTGAACACCTGGAACTATCCAATCAGAAACCCCTGTTACACGCGTGAACCACTGGAACTATCCAATGGGAAACCGGTGTTACACGCGTGAACACCTGGAACTATCCAATCAGGAACCGTTGTTACACGCGTGAACACCTGGAACTATCCAATCAGAAACCACTGTTACACGTCTGAACAACAGGAACTATCCAATCAGAAACCACTGTTACACCCGTGAACACCTGGAACTAACCAATCAGAAACCACTGTTACACGCGTGAACACCCGGAACTATCCAATCGGAAACCGCTGTTACACGCGTGAACACCTGGAACTATGCAATCAGGAACCGCTGTTACACGCGTGAACACCTGGAACTATGTAATCAGGAACCGCTGTTACACGCGTGAACACCTGGAACTATCCAATCAGAAACCGCTCCTACACGCCTGAACACCTATAACTATCCAATCGGAAACCGCTGTTACATGCGTGAACACCTGGAACTATCCAATCAGAAACCGCTCTTACACGTCTGAACACCTGTAACTATCCAATCAGAAACCGCTGTTACACCCGTGAACACCTGGAACTAACCAATCAGAAACCACTGTTACACGCGTGAACACCTGGAACTATGCAATCAGAAACAGCAGTTACACGCGTGAACACCTGGAACTATCCAATCAGAAACCGCTGTTACATGCGTGAACACCTGGAACTATCCAATCAGAAACTGCTGTTACACGTCTGAACACCTGGAACTATCCAATCAGAAACCGCTCTTACACGTCTGAACACCTGTAACTATCCAATCGGAAACTGCTGTTACAGGCGTGAACACCTGGAACTATCCAATCAGGAACCGTTGTTACACGCGTGAACCACTGGAACTATCCAATGGGAAACCACTGTTACACGTCTGAACACCAGGAACTATCCAATCAGAAACCACTGATAGTTCCAGATGTTCACACATTTAACAGCGGTTTCTGATTGGATAGTTCCAGGTGTTCAGACGTGTAACAACGGTTCCTGATTGGATAGTTCCAGGTGTTCAGACGTGTAACAGCGGTTTCCGATTGGATAGTTATAGGTCTTCAGACGTGTAAGAGCGGTTTCTGATTGGATAGTTCCAGGTGTTCACGCGTTTAACAGCGGTTTCTGATTGGATAGTTCCAGGTGTTCACGCGTGTAACAGCGGTTTCCCATTGGATAGTTATAGGTGTTCACGCGTGTAACACCTGTTTCTGACTGCATAGTTCCAGGTGTTCACGCGTGTAACAGCGGTTTCTGATTGGATAGTTCCAGGTGTTCACGCGTGTAACAGCGGTTTCTGATTGGATAGTTCCAGTGGTTCACGCGTGTAACAGCGGTTTCTGATTGGATAGTTCCAGGTGTTCACGCGTGTAACAACGGTTCCTGATTGGATAGTTCCAGGTGTTCACGCGTGTAACAGCGGTTTCCGATTGGATAGTTACAGGTGTTCAGACGTGTAACAGCGGTTTCTGATTGGATAGTTACAGGTGTTCACGTGTGTAACAGCGGTTTCCGATTGGATAGTTCCGGGTGTTCACGCGTGTAACAGCGGTTTCTGATTGGATAGTTCCAGGTATTCAGACGTGTAACAGTGCTTTCTGATTGGATAGTTCCAGGTGTTCAGACGTGTAACAGTGGTTTCTGATTGGATATTTCCAGGTGTTCACGCATGTAACAGCGGTTTCCGATTGGATAGTTCTAGTGGTTCACGCGTGTAACAGTGGTTTCCGATTGGATAGTTCTAGGTGTTCACGCTTGTAACATCGCATTTTGATTGGATAGTTCCAGGGGTTCACGCATGTAACAGCGGTTTCCGATTGGATAGTTCTAGTGGTTCACACGTGTAACAGCGGTTTCCGATTGGATAGTTCCAGGTGTTCAGACGTGTAAGAATGGTTTCTGATTGGATAGTTCCAGGTGTTCAGACGTGTAAAAGTGATATTTTAGACACAATAAGGCTGATGTTTTAAGCACAATAAGGATGGTGTTTAAACACAGTGAGGTTGGTGTTTAAGTTGTTACCAAAATGAAACTTTGAGGCCTTATGCATAGTGCGTGATGCTTGGTATTAACTATTTGCCATGAACTGTGGCACGTACAAAGCATTTGGAAAAGGTATAGAAGTGATGATGATGTGACAATAAATTGGAGCTGATGCACATCAGATTGGTGTCTGGTCACTCCCGTTTCGCGCAACAAAGAAGAAGAAGAACCCCTGCACAAAGAAAAAGAAACCCTGCAGAACAGGCTGCCCAGAGGGCTTGTGGAGTCTCCTTCCTTGGAGGATTTCAGCACAAGCCTGGACACTTTCTTGTGCGACCTGATCTAGGTGACCTGAATTCTGGGGGAGGGGGTTGCTCTAGATGATCTCTAATGGTCCCTTCCAACCCCTACCACTCTAGGATTCTATGATGTCACACAGTCTAGATGCAGTACCCAGATGTGCTGTGATGTCACAGAGCACTGTTGCAGCATCCAGAGGTGATGTGATGTAATAGAAACTGTTGCCATGCCCACGTCTGCTGTGATGTCACAGAGTCTCATTTCAGTGCCCAGATCCTATGTGAAATCTCAGAGCACTGTGCGTCCAGTGTCCAGACGTCCTGTGATGTCACAGAGCACTATTGCAGTGCCCAGATGTGCTGTCATATCACACAGCCCTGCTGCAAAGCCCAGATGTGCTGTTGCGTTATATAGTCCTATTGCAGTGCACACGTCTTATGATGTCACAGAGTACTGTTGCCTTTCCCAGATGTGCTGTGATGTCACAGAGCACTGTTGCACTGCCTAGTACTAGGACGTCGCAGAACCCCACAACAGTGTCTGGATGTGATGTGATGTTAAACACTCTTGTTGCAGTGCCCAGATTTTCTGTGATGTCCTACAGCCACGTTCCAGTGCCTAGATATGCTATGATGTCATGGAGCAGTGTAGCACTGCCCAGATGTGCTGTGATGTCACACGGCCCTGTTGCAGGGCCCAGATGTGCTATGATGTCACAGAGCAGTGTAGTGGTGCCCAGATGTGCTGTGATGCAATACACACAGCACAACCTCTGCAATGCCCACATCTCCTGCAGTGTCACACAGCCATGTTGCAGTACCTAGTTGTGCTGTGATGTCACAGAGCACTGTTGCAGTGACAACGTCTGCTGTGATGCCACAGAAACCCGTTTCAGTGCCTAGATATGATGTGAAGTCTTAGAGCACTGCTACAGTGCCCAAAAGTGCTGTCATGTCACACAGCGCCGCTGCAAAGCCCAGATGGGCTGTTGTATTACACACTCCTGTTGCAGTGCGCACCTGTGCTGTGATGTCACAGAGCACTCTTGCAGTGTTCAGTTGCGCTGTGATGTCAAACGTCCGCGGAAGAGGAAGACGGAGCACTGGAACAGGTTGCCCACAGGGCTTGTGGAGTCTCCTTCCTTGGAGGATTTCAGCATAAGCCTGGACACGTTCCTGTGCGACCTGATCTATGTGAACTTGATTCTGGAGGAGGGGGTTGGTCTAGATGATATCTAATGGTCCATTCCAACCCCTACCATTCTAGGATTCTATGATGTCACACAGCCTGGATGCAGTACCCACATGTGCTGTGATGGCACAGAGCACTGTTAGAGTGTCCAGAGGTGATGTGATGTTATAGAGCACTTTTGCCATGCCCACGTCTGCTGTGATGTCACAGAGTCTCTCTGCAATTGCCACATGTGCGGCAATGTCACTGAACCCCATTGCAGTGCCCACGTGTGCTGTGATGTCCCCATGTAGTCTATCAGCCAGCACTGTGTCACATTTGCAGCTGCTTTCCTGAGGGAACTATCTCCATTCCCACTCACTGGGACTCCTCAGCTCCCATTGAAATACCACATGTTGTCGGTTAAGCTCTACCACTGAGTATGGGAGCTACAAGAAAGCAGGAAGGCAGACTCCACCTATAGTGGTAAGTAGGTGTGGTAGTTTGAGCCTGGCTGGATGCTGTTCCTCTCCACTTCCCATCAGCCGCGATGTCCGGCCACCTCCCGAGAAGCATGGCTGCGGTACGCGTAGCGGTTGCTTTGGGAAGGCCAGAAATGAATCTCGCCTCCCCTTCCTGCTCCTCTCCCCCAGTTTATATTACTGAGCTGACGTCATAGGGTATGGAATATCTCCTTGGTCAGCCTGGGTCAGCTGTCCTGGCCATAGTCCCTCCCAAGATCATGCCCACCCACAGCTATTGGTGAAGGTGGGGGAGGGAGTGCTGGAGGGACAGCCCTGATGCTGTGCGAGCGGTAGTCATAATAGTGATATCAACAGTAAGCACAGCACTGCAGGAGCTGCTGTGGAAAATCACTACCATCCCAGACCCACTACAGACAGTCACAGGAATGCAGACATATTACAAACACTATTGTTTCTGTGTTCAAACGAAACACACAGTCAGTAATATCAATCATGAAAACATCTCCTTAATTGTAGCATTCTTTTTTCATAAAGTGTATGCTCAAAAAACCTTGTAAACTCTTACAAGGGCTCCAAGTTTGCTGCATGTCCAATATGTTCATGTGGCTGCACAGCTTCTGAAGTTGTGTTCTATGTTCTGCATTGTCAGTTCCCAGACCTCTAGGCAAAACCTCAGATTGAACGTCGTATTCGTTAACTGACATCTTCAAGTCTGGAAGCCTGGTAACCCGGACCTTGGATGACAAAACACACCAAGTTGAAACCATAACTCATCAGTAGTCTAACTCTAAGCTACTCTAAGTGAAGCTTTAAACATGTACCCATTTATTGATACCTGTAAGTAATTGGTTTTCTCCCAATGTCCCAACAGGCACGTTCCCATGTTTAATTCTTCTCTAGATATTGCCATCTTTTTCATCATAATAGTGTCGTAAGGAACTCGTAGTCAACTCCATGTAACACAACCAAGAGAGCAACCAAGTAAACAATCCGAGCCCTGATTACACAAGTTACAGCTGAAATACACACCACACAGAATAACTTCCTAGACCAAAATAGAAGAAGAAAACTGCTGGGGGGACATAGATAAATTCTAAACAAGAACAAAAACATGGCAATCCGAAAAAGGCTGAGATGTGCCATATAGAAAAGGAAGCTGCTAAGGAGAATTACTTCCAGTAATTCCCCGTTTCCACTTTATTTTTCATCTGAAATTGACTGAATGGTCAGATGGAAAACAGCATCACACATTCCAAAACACTAACTAACTGTACTCTTGGACAGGACCAAGCAGCCACAAGAGGCACGTCACGATCCAGAGATGGAGGGGTGGCCTTTCTGATGAACTTGTCCAGACAATTAAAAAATAACCAACTCTTTAAGCAAAACTCATCTCTAAGTCAATCTCCTACCAACAAGGTTTTGGGAGAATAGGAGAATGCTGAGAGGAAACACTCATTGCATGGAGGGCTGTTACCTTCTAGTCAGTCTTACCCAGAAGAATATTTGCCAGTGCCTTTATTACAGGCCAGGGAACTGACAGAACAATACAAACATGGCACTGACTAATATTTTCTTTTCAGGAAAACCTGAAGAGTTGACTCTGAGAAAACCAATAATTAAAACAATTTCATCTCATGCCTGAGATTATTGCCATGAGAAGTTATCTCAGTTTACCACAGAATGGCTGTGGCTGGAATGGCCCTCTGGAGATAATTTCATCCAAACTCCCTGCTCAAGCAGGGACACCTAGAATCATGTGCCCAGGACCACATCCTGGTTGCTTCTGCTTATTTCCAAGGACAGAGACTCTCCAGTCTCTGAGAAACCTGTTCCAGGGGTCAGACGCCACCACACTAAATTATCCAACAGTATTACCTGAATACCGTGTGGAATCAAATTGAACTTGGAACGGACAGAAGCAAAGAAAAGAACAGGTGCTCTTGGTAAAGGAGTTTAGATACAAATATTTTGTAATGCTGCAATTCTATACCTCCCATTGGGTCAATCCCAGTTGTGTTTCCCAAGGTCAGTACTACTTTTGCTTTGTGTAGTTCTCCTTTAACTGTTTGATGAATAGAATTAGTTACCTAAGGAAAAAAAGTCACTGCACTTGAGGTGAATTCCAACTTAACTTTACAATAACTGCAATGGAACAAATCGTCCAAGCTTAAAAATGACACGAGTATTAAACAAATAAAACTAGATTTTGTTACTCATTAAGGAAGGAGCTTCCTGAATGGGACACTACTCAAACACAGTTTCATTTACAGAGGCTACCCTTCCCCCGTTGAATCCCCACAGATGCAAAAGCAGCAATAACGTTTTCTGGAAGAAGATACTGAATTCAGAAGAATTGAAGAAAAAAAAATCCCATAAATCTCACTTGATTTTGCAGGAAAACAAACCAAGAAAGCTGACTTCTCAGAATCTGGCCAATAGTAGATATTTCTTGTCAATACTAATGAGGAGTTAAATTTGAAAACTAACTTTGCAGTTCATTACTGCTTTCTTACAGAAAATAACACACAAAGAGAAATAAAAGAACATACCATTGAAAATCTGATAAATATTACCTTTGGGTTCCACTCAAGTTCATTACCAATGGGTGTCACTCTACAAAGTCCCCAGCCTGAGGTGGCAGACACTGAAACTTGGCAGGTGAGTGAAGCAGCTGGTAACTTTGGACTTGACATGTTCTGCCTTCATCTATATAGTTAATTTTGACACTACAGAACATATTTTCCTTCTCTTTTGGGGAAATATCTAGCACCTGAGACCTTCAGAGTTGGAGAGGAAACAAAGAAGTATTATAGTTGTAAAGTTTCTTCACCTACTTGTGTCTAAAAGAGATTAAACTTTCACAGCACAATGTTCAGTGGTGTGTATGTGGAGCCATTCTGGCTTCCCTTCAGCACAGGCAGCATGGGAGAGCTTTTTAAAGAACAATTTGTACAGCAGAGATTTTTTTGCTAGTTTTGATGGTGGGTTAACTTTAACTTAGCAGTAAAAGTTCTAAACTACTTTGTATTAAAAAGTGCACATGAATAATTTAAACCAAAACAAATCCACATTTTTACCTGTGAACAACTGTTTTCTGACACAAACCATGAAATGCCAGCTTCTCCACATTTTTAACAGCAATCTTATTACCAGGTTGCTTAAAATACCCATTAATTCCTTCAGCAAGAATTCTCTACTGGTCCTTCTGCTGATCTACTCTTCGACCAAAGTAGTTTGTTGCATTTACAACGTGGAGAGGCAGAATCTGAAAGCATAAAATAGGTTATAAAAAAGACAACTGATGGTTTCTTAGGTTAATGAGACGTTTTCATATTGAAGATGACCTACCTCTTTCCAGCCTAAAGAGATGACAAATACTGCTGTACACATGCATTTCAGAAGATGATGACCTCTTATTACTCCAAAGATTAGGAATAATCCTGAATGAATGAATCCTTATGAATGGTAACTGTCCATAGCCCAGTCCAGACTGGACTCAAGTTTATAGAGCAAGATCTATTAGATCTTGGAGGTATTCCACTTAAATGAACACTAGTGAACTACAGTATTACCTGTCAAGCTACTAACCACTAAGGCATTTCACATCATCCAAGCTTAATTGTAAGTGGTCTCCAACCTTACAATGAGATTTAGAAGAACTGACTGGGGAAGCGTGACGCCTTCCCTCTTTTTGCACGGAAAATGCTTGACATAAGCTATCAAGAACACCAAGTCACAAAATGCTGGGTGCATTTCATCCGAAGGCTCATGCTAGGCACAAGTACTGAGATACAGCTGAGTGTATGAGGCCAGACAGAAAAGACCACCAGAAAGGTAATTTCCACTTACTAAAACCCTAAAACTCTCACAGTGCAACTAGAGATTCTTAAAGGAAAGCAACATTATACCGAGTTCTAAACAAAAGAGACAGTGAACACTTATCCAGTTGACAACTGATTAGTAAGACATATATCCAGGCTCTGCAGTCAGCAGAAGCAGAACTAGAAGAGGAAAGAGGCAACAACTCCTGTCTTGAGTGCACAAAAGGGAAGTACAAGTTTATAACAGGAGTATTATGAAATCTGTCCAGGTTTCAAGCACTCAAACTGTATATATAGGTAATCAACGAGTTTCAACTACCAGCTGCCAACAAAAGCTTATCTTTTAGGCAGAAATGGAGTGACACCAAGGAATCCACCCAGTTTTTATTGTCTATTCTCACAACCTATGATTTTTGGGAATGGGGAACACCCATTGATTGCATGACTTGAGCGCACCTGAATTCTAGCTAAAGACAGGACAGGAAGAAAGTGTAAGCAGCTCATCCAAAAAGGAAAGCACCCAGCAGTTCTCAGATCCAAGTACTAACCTTGAAAGGAAGCACCAGTGTCTACACACCTGCCCTCAGCAATCATTATCCAAGGTGGAGATGAGACAGACTCTACAGTACTGCTGTACAGGAAGACTCTCCAGTAAAGTAGGGACTGAAAAGCCAAGTGAAGGGAGTTTTGACATACAAACTGTTACTGAGATGTGAGGAACCACTATAGCAAAGTCAAACCAGTAACCAGGAAGGTTTCATGACTATTTAACTACTAAAAATGGCAGTCTGAATGTAACAGGACTCTATCAAAACTGTTTTCAAAACCACAATGACACCTTAGTAGGAAGCAACTGCTCCATCTAGAAGAGAGAATTTATATCCCATGTCTATGGACAGTGCAAATAGAGAAAATATTTGGTTCAATTGACAAGGCCAGAACATACTCATTTTTCAGGAAGTCTGCATCAACATGACAGAGAAGGAAAAATCCTCCCTTTAACTGTTGTTAAACAGGCATGATCTTCCACTGAAATGTTTCTTCACTCCAGAGGATTGTGTTACACGCGTGAACCACTGGAACTATCTAATCGGAAACCACTGTTACATGCGTGAACACCTAGAATTATTTAATCAGGAACCGTTGTTACACGCGTGAACACCTGGAACTAACCAATCAGAAACCGCTGTTACACGCGTGAACACCTGGAACTATCCAATCAGAAAACGCTCTTACACGTCTGAACACCTGTAACTATCCAATCGGAAACCGCTGTTACACGCGTGAACACCTGGAACTATCCAATCAGGAACCGTTGTTACACGCGTGAACACCTGGAACTATCCAATCAGAAACCGCTGTTACACGCGTGAACCACTGGAACTATCCAATGGGAAACCGCTGTTACACGCGTGAACACCTGGAACTATCCAATCAGAAACCGCTGTTACACGCGTGAAAACCTGGAACTATGCAATCAGAAACAGCTGTTACACGCGTGAACACCTGGAACTATACAATCAGAAACCGCTGTTACACGCGTGAACACCTGGAACTATCCAATCAGAAAACGCTCTTACACGTCTGAACACCTGTAACTATCCAATCGGAAACCGCTGTTACACGCGTGAACACCTGGAACTATCCAATCAGGAACCGTTGTTACACGCGTGAACACCTGGAACTATCCAATCAGAAACCGCTGTTACACGCGTGAACACCTGGAATTATCCAATCGGAAACCGCTGTTACACGCGTGAACACCTGGAACTATCCAATCAGAAACCGCTGTTACACGCGTGAAAACCTGGAACTATGCAATCAGAAACAGCTGTTACACGCGTGAACACCTGGAACTATCCAATCAGAAACCGCTCCTACACGTCTGAACACCTGTAACTATCCAATCGGAAACCGCTGTTACACGCGTGAACACCTGGAACTATCCAATCAGGAACCGTTGTTACACGCGTGAACACCTATAACTATCCAATGGGAAACCGCTGTTAAACGCGTGAACACCTGGAACTATCCAATCAGAAACCGCTGTTACACGCGTGAACACCTGGAACTATCAAATCAGAAACCGCTCCTACACGTCTGAACACCTATATCTATCCAATCGGAAACCGCTGTTACATGCGTGAACACCTGGAACTATCCAATCAGAAACCGCTCTTACACGTCTGAACACCTGTAACTATCCAATCAGAAACCGCTGTTACACGTCTGAACACCTGGAACTATCCAATCAGGAACCGTTGTTACACGCGTGAACACCTGGAACTATCCAATCAGAAACCCCTGTTACACGCGTGAACCACTGGAACTATCCAATGGGAAACCGGTGTTACACGCGTGAACACCTGGAACTATCCAATCAGAAACCGCTGTTACACGCGTGAACACCTTGAACTATCCAATCAGAAACCGCTGTTACATGCGTGAACACCTGGAACTATGTAATCAGGAACCGCTGTTACACCCGTGAACACCTGGAACTAACCAATCAGAAACCGCTGTTACATGCGTGAACACCCGGAACTATCCAATCAGAAACCGCTGTTACACGCGTGAACCACTGGAACTATCCAATGGGAAACCGCTGTTACACGCGTGAACACCTGGAACTATCCAATCAGAAACCACTGTTACACCCGTGAACACCTGGAACTAACCAATCAGAAACCACTGTTACACGCGTGAACACCTGGAACTATGCAATCAGAAACAGCAGTTACACGCGTGAACACCTGGAACTATCCAATCAGAAACCGCTGTTACACGCGTGAACACCTGGAACTATCCAATCAGAAACTGCTGTTACACGTCTGAACACCTGGAACTATCCAATCAGAAACCGCTCTTACACGTCTGAACACCTGTAACTATCCAATCGGAAACCGCTGTTACAGGCGTGAACACCTGGAACTATCCAATCAGGAACCGTTGTTACACGCGTGAACCACTGGAACTATCCAATGGGAAACCACTGTTACACGTTTGAACACCAGGAACTATCCAATCAGAAACCACTGATAGTTCCAGATGTTCACACATTTAACAGCGGTTTCTGATTGGATAGTTCCAGGTGTTCAGACGTGTAACAACGGTTCCTGATTGGATAGTTCCAGGTGTTCAGACGTGTAACAGCGGTTTCCGATTGGATAGTTATAGGTCTTCAGACGTGTAAGAGCGGTTTCTGATTGGATAGTTCCAGGTGTTCACGCGTTTAACAGCGGTTTCTGATTGGATAGTTCCAGGTGTTCACGCGTGTAACAGCGGTTTCTGATTGGATAGATCCAGGTGTTCACGCGTGTAACAGCGGTTTCCCATTGGATAGTTATAGGTGTTCACGCGTGTAACACCTGTTTCTGATTGCATAGTTCCAGGTGTTCACGCGTGTAACAGCGGTTTCTGATTGGATAGTTCCAGGTGTTCACGCGTGTAACAGCGGTTTCTGATTGGATAGTTCCAGTGGTTCACGCGTGTAACAGCGGTTTCTGATTGGATAGTTCCAGGTGTTCACGCGTGTAACAACGGTTCCTGATTGGATAGTTCCAGGTGTTCACGCGTGTAACAGCGGTTTCCGATTGGATAGTTACAGGTGTTCAGACGTGTAACAGCGGTTTCTGATTGGATAGTTACAGGTGTTCACGCGTGTAACAGCGGTTTCTAATAGGATAGTTCCAGGTGTTCACGCGTGTAACAGCGGTTTCCGATTGGATAGTTCCGGGTGTTCACGCGTGTAACAGCGGTTTCCCATTGGATAGTTCCAGTGGTTCACGCATGTAACAGCGGTTTCTGATTGGATAGTTCCAGGTGTTCACGCGTGTAACAGCGGTTTCCGATTGGATAGTTCCAGGTGTTCACGTGTGTAACAGCGGTTTCCGATTGGATAATTCCAGGTGTTCACACGTGTAACAGCGGTTTCTGATTGGATAGTTCCAGGTGTTCACGTGTGTAACAGTGGTTTCTGATTGGATAGTTCCAGGTGTTCAGACGTGTAACAGTGCTTTCTGATTGGATAGTTCCAGGTGTTCAGACGTGTAACAGTGGTTTCTGATTGGATATTTCCAGGTGTTCACGCATGTAACAGCGGTTTCCGATTGGATAGTTCTAGTGGTTCACGCGTGTAACAGTGGTTTCCGATTGGATAGTTCTAGGTGTTCACGCTTGTAACATCGCATTTTGATTGGATAGTTCCAGGGGTTCACGCATGTAACAGCGGTTTCCGATTGGATAGTTCTAGTGGTTCACACGTGTAACAGCGGTTTCCGATTGGATAGTTCCAGGTGTTCAGACGTGTAAGAATGGTTTCTGATTGGATAGTTCCAGGTGTTCAGACGTGTAAAAGTGATATTTTAGACACAATAAGGCTGATGTTTTAAGCACAATAAGGATGGTGTTTAAACACAGTGAGGTTGGTGTTTAAGTTGTTACCAAAATGAAACTTTGAGGCCTTATGCATAGTGCGTGATGCTTGGTATTAACTATTTGCCATGAACTGTGGCACGTACAAAGCATTTGGAAAAGGTATAGAAGTGATGATGATGTGACAATAAATTGGAGCTGATGCACATCAGATTGGTGTCTGGTCACTCCCGTTTCGCGCAACAAAGAAGAAGAAGAACCCCTGCACAAAGAAAAAGAAACCCTGCAGAACAGGCTGCCCAGAGGGCTTGTGGAGTCTCCTTCCTTGGAGGATTTCAGCACAAGCCTGGACACTTTCTTGTGCGACCTGATCTAGGTGACCTGAATTCTGGGGGAGGGGGTTGCTCTAGATGATCTCTAATGGTCCCTTCCAACCCCTACCACTCTAGGATTCTATGATGTCACACAGTCTAGATGCAGTACCCAGATGTGCTGTGATGTCACAGAGCACTGTTGCAGCATCCAGAGGTGATGTGATGTAATAGAAACTGTTGCCATGCCCACGTCTGCTGTGATGTCACAGAGTCTCATTTCAGTGCCCAGATCCTATGTGAAATCTCAGAGCACTGTGCGTCCAGTGTCCAGACGTCCTGTGATGTCACAGAGCACTATTGCAGTGCCCAGATGTGCTGTCATATCACACAGCCCTGCTGCAAAGCCCAGATGTGCTGTTGCGTTATATAGTCCTATTGCAGTGCACACGTCTTATGATGTCACAGAGTACTGTTGCCTTTCCCAGATGTGCTGTGATGTCACAGAGCACTGTTGCACTGCCTAGTACTAGGACGTCGCAGAACCCCACAACAGTGTCTGGATGTGATGTGATGTTAAACACTCTTGTTGCAGTGCCCAGATTTTCTGTGATGTCCTACAGCCACGTTCCAGTGCCTAGATATGCTATGATGTCATGGAGCAGTGTAGCACTGCCCAGATGTGCTGTGATGTCACACGGCCCTGTTGCAGGGCCCAGATGTGCTATGATGTCACAGAGCAGTGTAGTGGTGCCCAGATGTGCTGTGATGCAATACACACAGCACAACCTCTGCAATGCCCACATCTCCTGCAGTGTCACACAGCCATGTTGCAGTACCTAGTTGTGCTGTGATGTCACAGAGCACTGTTGCAGTGACAACGTCTGCTGTGATGCCACAGAAACCCGTTTCAGTGCCTAGATATGATGTGAAGTCTTAGAGCACTGCTACAGTGCCCAAAAGTGCTGTCATGTCACACAGCGCCGCTGCAAAGCCCAGATGGGCTGTTGTATTACACACTCCTGTTGCAGTGCGCACCTGTGCTGTGATGTCACAGAGCACTCTTGCAGTGTTCAGTTGCGCTGTGATGTCAAACGTCCGCGGAAGAGGAAGACGGAGCACTGGAACAGGTTGCCCACAGGGCTTGTGGAGTCTCCTTCCTTGGAGGATTTCAGCATAAGCCTGGACACGTTCCTGTGCGACCTGATCTATGTGAACTTGATTCTGGAGGAGGGGGTTGGTCTAGATGATATCTAATGGTCCATTCCAACCCCTACCATTCTAGGATTCTATGATGTCACACAGCCTGGATGCAGTACCCACATGTGCTGTGATGGCACAGAGCACTGTTAGAGTGTCCAGAGGTGATGTGATGTTATAGAGCACTTTTGCCATGCCCACGTCTGCTGTGATGTCACAGAGTCTCTCTGCAATTGCCACATGTGCGGCAATGTCACTGAACCCCATTGCAGTGCCCACGTGTGCTGTGATGTCCCCATGTAGTCTATCAGCCAGCACTGTGTCACATTTGCAGCTGCTTTCCTGAGGGAACTATCTCCATTCCCACTCACTGGGACTCCTCAGCTCCCATTGAAATACCACATGTTGTCGGTTAAGCTCTACCACTGAGTATGGGAGCTACAAGAAAGCAGGAAGGCAGACTCCACCTATAGTGGTAAGTAGGTGTGGTAGTTTGAGCCTGGCTGGATGCTGTTCCTCTCCACTTCCCATCAGCCGCGATGTCCGGCCACCTCCCGAGAAGCATGGCTGCGGTACGCGTAGCGGTTGCTTTGGGAAGGCCAGAAATGAATCTCGCCTCCCCTTCCTGCTCCTCTCCCCCAGTTTATATTACTGAGCTGACGTCATAGGGTATGGAATATCTCCTTGGTCAGTCTGGGTCAGCTGTCCTGGCCATAGTCCCTCCCAAGATCATGCCCACCCACAGCTATTGGTGAAGGTGGGGGAGGGAGTGCTGGAGGGACAGCCCTGATGCTGTGCGAGCGGTAGTCATAATAGTGATATCAACAGTAAGCACAGCACTGCAGGAGCTGCTGTGGAAAATCACTACCATCCCAGACCCACTACAGACAGTCACAGGAATGCAGACATATTACAAACACTATTGTTTCTGTGTTCAAACGAAACACACAGTCAGTAATATCAATCATGAAAACATCTCCTTAATTGTAGCATTCTTTTTTCATAAAGTGTATGCTCAAAAAACCTTGTAAACTCTTACAAGGGCTCCAAGTTTGCTGCATGTCCAATATGTTCATGTGGCTGCACAGCTTCTGAAGTTGTGTTCTATGTTCTGCATTGTCAGTTCCCAGACCTCTAGGCAAAACCTCAGATTGAACGTCGTATTCGTTAACTGACATCTTCAAGTCTGGAAGCCTGGTAACCCGGACCTTGGATGACAAAACACACCAAGTTGAAACCATAACTCATCAGTAGTCTAACTCTAAGCTACTCTAAGTGAAGCTTTAAACATGTACCCATTTATTGATACCTGTAAGTAATTGGTTTTCTCCCAATGTCCCAACAGGCACGTTCCCATGTTTAATTCTTCTCTAGATATTGCCATCTTTTTCATCATAATAGTGTCGTAAGGAACTCGTAGTCAACTCCATGTAACACAACCAAGAGAGCAACCAAGTAAACAATCCGAGCCCTGATTACACAAGTTACAGCTGAAATACACACCACACAGAATAACTTCCTAGACCAAAATAGAAGAAGAAAACTGCTGGGGGGACATAGATAAATTCTAAACAAGAACAAAAACATGGCAATCCGAAAAAGGCTGAGATGTGCCATATAGAAAAGGAAGCTGCTAAGGAGAATTACTTCCAGTAATTCCCCGTTTCCACTTTATTTTTCATCTGAAATTGACTGAATGGTCAGATGGAAAACAGCATCACACATTCCAAAACACTAACTAACTGTACTCTTGGACAGGACCAAGCAGCCACAAGAGGCACGTCACGATCCAGAGATGGAGGGGTGGCCTTTCTGATGAACTTGTCCAGACAATTAAAAAATAACCAACTCTTTAAGCAAAACTCATCTCTAAGTCAATCTCCTACCAACAAGGTTTTGGGAGAATAGGAGAATGCTGAGAGGAAACACTCATTGCATGGAGGGCTGTTACCTTCTAGTCAGTCTTACCCAGAAGAATATTTGCCAGTGCCTTTATTACAGGCCAGGGAACTGACAGAACAATACAAACATGGCACTGACTAATATTTTCTTTTCAGGAAAACCTGAAGAGTTGACTCTGAGAAAACCAATAATTAAAACAATTTCATCTCATGCCTGAGATTATTGCCATGAGAAGTTATCTCAGTTTACCACAGAATGGCTGTGGCTGGAATGGCCCTCTGGAGATAATTTCATCCAAACTCCCTGCTCAAGCAGGGACACCTAGAATCATGTGCCCAGGACCACATCCTGGTTGCTTCTGCTTATTTCCAAGGACAGAGACTCTCCAGTCTCTGAGAAACCTGTTCCAGGGGTCAGACGCCACCACACTAAATTATCCAACAGTATTACCTGAATACCGTGTGGAATCAAATTGAACTTGGAACGGACAGAAGCAAAGAAAAGAACAGGTGCTCTTGGTAAAGGAGTTTAGATACAAATATTTTGTAATGCTGCAATTCTATACCTCCCATTGGGTCAATCCCAGTTGTGTTTCCCAAGGTCAGTACTACTTTTGCTTTGTGTAGTTCTCCTTTAACTGTTTGATGAATAGAATTAGTTACCTAAGGAAAAAAAGTCACTGCACTTGAGGTGAATTCCAACTTAACTTTACAATAACTGCAATGGAACAAATCGTCCAAGCTTAAAAATGACACGAGTATTAAACAAATAAAACTAGATTTTGTTACTCATTAAGGAAGGAGCTTCCTGAATGGGACACTACTCAAACACAGTTTCATTTACAGAGGCTACCCTTCCCCCGTTGAATCCCCACAGATGCAAAAGCAGCAATAACGTTTTCTGGAAGAAGATACTGAATTCAGAAGAATTGAAGAAAAAAAAATCCCATAAATCTCACTTGATTTTGCAGGAAAACAAACCAAGAAAGCTGACTTCTCAGAATCTGGCCAATAGTAGATATTTCTTGTCAATACTAATGAGGAGTTAAATTTGAAAACTAACTTTGCAGTTCATTACTGCTTTCTTACAGAAAATAACACACAAAGAGAAATAAAAGAACATACCATTGAAAATCTGATAAATATTACCTTTGGGTTCCACTCAAGTTCATTACCAATGGGTGTCACTCTACAAAGTCCCCAGCCTGAGGTGGCAGACACTGAAACTTGGCAGGTGAGTGAAGCAGCTGGTAACTTTGGACTTGACATGTTCTGCCTTCATCTATATAGTTAATTTTGACACTACAGAACATATTTTCCTTCTCTTTTGGGGAAATATCTAGCACCTGAGACCTTCAGAGTTGGAGAGGAAACAAAGAAGTATTATAGTTGTAAAGTTTCTTCACCTACTTGTGTCTAAAAGAGATTAAACTTTCACAGCACAATGTTCAGTGGTGTGTATGTGGAGCCATTCTGGCTTCCCTTCAGCACAGGCAGCATGGGAGAGCTTTTTAAAGAACAATTTGTACAGCAGAGATTTTTTTGCTAGTTTTGATGGTGGGTTAACTTTAACTTAGCAGTAAAAGTTCTAAACTACTTTGTATTAAAAAGTGCACATGAATAATTTAAACCAAAACAAATCCACATTTTTACCTGTGAACAACTGTTTTCTGACACAAACCATGAAATGCCAGCTTCTCCACATTTTTAACAGCAATCTTATTACCAGGTTGCTTAAAATACCCATTAATTCCTTCAGCAAGAATTCTCTACTGGTCCTTCTGCTGATCTACTCTTCGACCAAAGTAGTTTGTTGCATTTACAACGTGGAGAGGCAGAATCTGAAAGCATAAAATAGGTTATAAAAAAGACAACTGATGGTTTCTTAGGTTAATGAGACGTTTTCATATTGAAGATGACCTACCTCTTTCCAGCCTAAAGAGCTGACAAATACTGCTGTACACATGCATTTCAGAAGATGATGACCTCTTATTACTCCAAAGATTAGGAATAATCCTGAATGAATGAATCCTTATGAATGGTAACTGTCCATAGCCCAGTCCAGACTGGACTCAAGTTTATAGAGCAAGATCTATTAGATCTTGGAGGTATTCCACTTAAATGAACACTAGTGAACTACAGTATTACCTGTCAAGCTACTAACCACTAAGGCATTTCACATCATCCAAGCTTAATTGTAAGTGGTCTCCAACCTTACAATGAGATTTAGAAGAACTGACTGGGGAAGCGTGACGCCTTCCCTCTTTTTGCACGGAAAATGCTTGACATAAGCTATCAAGAACACCAAGTCACAAAATGCTGGGTGCATTTCATCCGAAGGCTCATGCTAGGCACAAGTACTGAGATACAGCTGAGTGTATGAGGCCAGACAGAAAAGACCACCAGAAAGGTAATTTCCACTTACTAAAACCCTAAAACTCTCACAGTGCAACTAGAGATTCTTAAAGGAAAGCAACATTATACCGAGTTCTAAACAAAAGAGACAGTGAACACTTATCCAGTTGACAACTGATTAGTAAGACATATATCCAGGCTCTGCAGTCAGCAGAAGCAGAACTAGAAGAGGAAAGAGGCAACAACTCCTGTCTTGAGTGCACAAAAGGGAAGTACAAGTTTATAACAGGAGTATTATGAAATCTGTCCAGGTTTCAAGCACTCAAACTGTATATATAGGTAATCAACGAGTTTCAACTACCAGCTGCCAACAAAAGCTTATCTTTTAGGCAGAAATGGAGTGACACCAAGGAATCCACCCAGTTTTTATTGTCTATTCTCACAACCTATGATTTTTGGGAATGGGGAACACCCATTGATTGCATGACTTGAGCGCACCTGAATTCTAGCTAAAGACAGGACAGGAAGAAAGTGTAAGCAGCTCATCCAAAAAGGAAAGCACCCAGCAGTTCTCAGATCCAAGTACTAACCTTGAAAGGAAGCACCAGTGTCTACACACCTGCCCTCAGCAATCATTATCCAAGGTGGAGATGAGACAGACTCTACAGTACTGCTGTACAGGAAGACTCTCCAGTAAAGTAGGGACTGAAAAGCCAAGTGAAGGGAGTTTTGACATACAAACTGTTACTGAGATGTGAGGAACCACTATAGCAAAGTCAAACCAGTAACCAAGAAGGTTTCATGACTATTTAACTACTAAAAATGGCAGTCTGAATGTAACAGGACTCTATCAAAACTGTTTTCAAAACCACAATGACACCTTAGTAGGAAGCAACTGCTCCATCTAGAAGAGAGAATTTATATCCCATGTCTATGGACAGTGCAAATAGAGAAAATATTTGGTTCAATTGACAAGGCCAGAACATACTCATTTTTCAGGAAGTCTGCATCAACATGACAGAGAAGGAAAAATCCTCCCTTTAACTGTTGTTAAACAGGCATGATCTTCCACTGCAATGTTTCTTCACTCCAGAGGATTGTGTTACACGCGTGAACCACTGGAACTATCTAATCGGAAACCGCTGTTACACGCGTGAACACCTGGAACTATCCAATCAGGAACCGCTGTTACACGCGTGAACACCTAGAATTATTTAATCAGGAACCGTTGTTACACGCGTGAACACCTGGAACTAACCAATCAGAAACCGCTGTTACACGCGTGAACACCTGGAACTATCCAATCAGAAAACGCTCTTACACGTCTGAACACCTGTAACTATCCAATCGGAAACCGCTGTTACACGCGTGAACACCTGGAACTATCCAATCAGGAACCGTTGTTACACGCGTGAACACCTGGAACTATCCAATCAGAAACCGCTGTTACACGCGTGAACCACTGGAACTATCCAATGGGAAACCGCTGTTACACGCGTGAACACCTGGAACTATCCAATCAGAAACCGCTGTTACACGCGTGAAAACCTGGAACTATGCAATCAGAAACAGCTGTTACACGCGTGAACACCTGGAACTATCCAATCAGAAACCGCTCCTACACGTCTGAACACCTGTAACTATCCAATCGGAAACCGCTGTTACACGCGTGAACACCTGGAACTATCCAATCAGGAACCGTTGTTACACGCGTGAACACCTATAACTATCCAATGGGAAACCGCTGTTAAACGCGTGAACACCTGGAACTATCCAATCAGAAACCGCTGTTACACGCGTGAACACCTGGAACTATCCAATCAGAAACCGCTCCTACACGTCTGAACACCTATAACTATCCAATCGGAAACCGCTGTTACATGCGTGAACACCTGGAACTATCCAATCAGAAACCCCTGTTACACGCGTGAACCACTGGAACTATCCAATGGGAAACCGGTGTTACACGCGTGAACACCTGGAACTATCCAATCAGAAACCGCTGTTACACGCGTGAACACCTTGAACTATCCAATCAGAAACCGCTGTTACATGCGTGAACACCTGGAACTATCCAATCAGAAACCGCTGTTACACGCGTGAACACCTGGAACTATCCAATCAGAAACCACTGTTACACGTCTGAACAACAGGAACTATCCAATCAGAAACCACTGTTACACCCGTGAACACCTGGAACTATGCAATCAGGAACCGCTGTTACACACGTGAACCACTGGAACTATCCAATCAGAAACCGCTCCTACACGTCTGAACACCTGTAACTATCCAATCGGAAACCGCTGTTACATGCGTGAACACCTGGAACTATCCAATCAGAAACCACTGTTACACACGTGAACACCTGGAACTATCCAATGGGAAACCGCTGTTACACGCGTGAACACCTGGAACTATCCAATCAGAAACCACTGTTACACCCGTGAACACCTGGAACTAACCAATCAGAAACCGCTGTTACACGTCTGAACAACAGGAACTATCCAATCAGAAACCACTGTTACACCCGTGAACACCTGGAACTAACCAATCAGAAACCACTGTTACACGCGTGAACACCTGGAACTATGCAATCAGAAACAGCAGTTACACGCGTGAACACCTGGAACTATCAAATCAGAAACCGCTGTTACACGCGTGAACACCTGGATCTATCCAATCAGAAACTGCTGTTACACGTCTGAACACCTGGAACTATCCAATCAGAAACCGCTCTTACACGTCTGAACACCTGTAACTATCCAATCGGAAACCGCTGTTACACGCGTGAACACCTGGAACTATCCAATCAGGAACCGTTGTTACACGCGTGAACCACTGGAACTATCCAATGGGAAACCACTGTTACACGTCTGAACACCAGGAACTATCCAATCAGAAACCACTGATAGTTCCAGATGTTCACACATTTAACAGCGGTTTCTGATTGGATAGTTCCAGGTGTTCAGACGTGTAAGAGCGGTTTCTGATTGGATAGTTCCAGGTGTTCAGACGTGTAAGAGCGGTTTCTGATTGGATAGTTCCAGGTGTTCACGCGTGTAACAGCGGTTTCCAATTGGATAGTTCCAGGTGTTCACGCGTGTAACAACGGTTCCTGATTGGATAGTTCCAGGTGTTCAGACGTGTAACAGCGGTTTCCGATTGGATAGTTATAGGTCTTCAGACGTGTAAGAGCGGTTTCTGATTGGATAGTTCCAGGTGTTCACGCGTTTAACAGCGGTTTCTGATTGGATAGTTCCAGGTGTTCACGCGTGTAACAGCGGTTTCCCATTGGATAGTTATAGGTGTTCACGCGTGTAACACCTGTTTCTGATTGCATAGTTCCAGGTGTTCACGCGTGTAACAGCGGTTTCTGATTGGATAGTTCCAGGTGTTCACGCGTGTAACAGCGGTTTCTGATTGGATAGTTCCAGTGGTTCACGCGTTTAACAGCGGTTTCCCATTGGATAGTTATAGGTGTTCACGCGTGTAACAGCGGTTTCTAATAGGATAGTTCCAGGTGTTCACGCGTGTAACAGTGGTTTCCGATTGGATAGTTCCGGGTGTTCACGCGTGTAACAGCGGTTTCCCATTGGATAGTTCCAGTGGTTCACGCGTGTAACAGCGGTTTCTGATTGGATAGTTCCAGGTGTTCACGCGTGTAACAGCGGTTTCCGATTGGATAGTTCCAGGTGTTCACGTGTGTAACAGCGGTTTCCGATTGGATAGTTCCAGGTGTTCACACGTGTAACAGCGGTTTCTGATTGGATAGTTCCAGGTGTTCACGTGTGTAACAGTGGTTTCTGATTGGATAGTTCCAGGTATTCAGACGTGTAACAGTGCTTTCTGATTGGATAGTTCCAGGTGTTCAGACGTGTAACAGTGGTTTCTGATTGGATATTTCCAGGTGTTCACGCATGTAACAGCGGTTTCCGATTGGATAGTTCTAGTGGTTCACGCGTGTAACAGTGGTTTCCGATTGGATAGTTCTAGGTGTTCACGCTTGTAACATCGCATTTTGATTGGATAGTTCCAGGGGTTCACGCATGTAACAGCGGTTTCCGATTGGATAGTTCTAGTGGTTCACACGTGTAACAGCGGTTTCCGATTGGATAGTTCCAGGTGTTCAGACGTGTAAGAGTGGTTTCTGATTGGATAGTTCCAGGTGTTCAGACGTGTAAAAGTGATATTTTAGACACAATAAGGCTGATGTTTTAAGCACAATAAGGATGGTGTTTAAACACAGTGAGGTTGGTGTTTAAGTTGTTACCAAAATGAAACTTTGAGGCCTTATGCATAGTGCGTGATGCTTGGTATTAACTATTTGCCATGAACTGTGGCACGTACAAAGCATTTGGAAAAGGTATAGAAGTGATGATGATGTGACAATAAATTGGAGCTGATGCACATCAGATTGGTGTCTGGTCACTCCCGTTTCGCGCAACAAAGAAGAAGAAGAACCCCTGCACAAAGAAAAAGAAACCCTGCAGAACAGGCTGCCCAGAGGGCTTGTGGAGTCTCCTTCCTTGGAGGATTTCAGCACAAGCCTGGACACTTTCTTGTGCGACCTGATCTAGGTGACCTGAATTCTGGGGGAGGGGGTTGCTCTAGATGATCTCTAATGGTCCCTTCCAACCCCTACCACTCTAGGATTCTATGATGTCACACAGTCTAGATGCAGTACCCAGATGTGCTGTGATGTCACAGAGCACTGTTGCAGCATCCAGAGGTGATGTGATGTAATAGAAACTGTTGCCATGCCCACGTCTGCTGTGATGTCACAGAGTCTCATTTCAGTGCCCAGATCCTATGTGAAATCTCAGAGCACTGTGCGTCCAGTGTCCAGACGTCCTGTGATGTCACAGAGCACTATTGCAGTGCCCAGATGTGCTGTCATATCACACAGCCCTGCTGCAAAGCCCAGATGTGCTGTTGCGTTATATAGTCCTATTGCAGTGCACACGTCTTATGATGTCACAGAGTACTGTTGCCTTTCCCAGATGTGCTGTGATGTCACAGAGCACTGTTGCACTGCCTAGTACTAGGACGTCGCAGAACCCCACAACAGTGTCTGGATGTGATGTGATGTTAAACACTCTTGTTGCAGTGCCCAGATTTTCTGTGATGTCCTACAGCCACGTTCCAGTGCCTAGATATGCTATGATGTCATGGAGCAGTGTAGCACTGCCCAGATGTGCTGTGATGTCACACGGCCCTGTTGCAGGGCCCAGATGTGCTATGATGTCACAGAGCAGTGTAGTGGTGCCCAGATGTGCTGTGATGCAATACACACAGCACAACCTCTGCAATGCCCACATCTCCTGCAGTGTCACACAGCCATGTTGCAGTACCTAGTTGTGCTGTGATGTCACAGAGCACTGTTGCAGTGACAACGTCTGCTGTGATGCCACAGAAACCCGTTTCAGTGCCTAGATATGATGTGAAGTCTTAGAGCACTGCTACAGTGCCCAAAAGTGCTGTCATGTCACACAGCGCCGCTGCAAAGCCCAGATGGGCTGTTGTATTACACACTCCTGTTGCAGTGCGCACCTGTGCTGTGATGTCACAGAGCACTCTTGCAGTGTTCAGTTGCGCTGTGATGTCAAACGTCCGCGGAAGAGGAAGACGGAGCACTGGAACAGGTTGCCCACAGGGCTTGTGGAGTCTCCTTCCTTGGAGGATTTCAGCATAAGCCTGGACACGTTCCTGTGCGACCTGATCTATGTGAACTTGATTCTGGAGGAGGGGGTTGGTCTAGATGATATCTAATGGTCCATTCCAACCCCTACCATTCTAGGATTCTATGATGTCACACAGCCTGGATGCAGTACCCACATGTGCTGTGATGGCACAGAGCACTGTTAGAGTGTCCAGAGGTGATGTGATGTTATAGAGCACTTTTGCCATGCCCACGTCTGCTGTGATGTCACAGAGTCTCTCTGCAATTGCCACATGTGCGGCAATGTCACTGAACCCCATTGCAGTGCCCACGTGTGCTGTGATGTCCCCATGTAGTCTATCAGCCAGCACTGTGTCACATTTGCAGCTGCTTTCCTGAGGGAACTATCTCCATTCCCACTCACTGGGACTCCTCAGCTCCCATTGAAATACCACATGTTGTCGGTTAAGCTCTACCACTGAGTATGGGAGCTACAAGAAAGCAGGAAGGCAGACTCCACCTATAGTGGTAAGTAGGTGTGGTAGTTTGAGCCTGGCTGGATGCTGTTCCTCTCCACTTCCCATCAGCCGCGATGTCCGGCCACCTCCCGAGAAGCATGGCTGCGGTACGCGTAGCGGTTGCTTTGGGAAGGCCAGAAATGAATCTCGCCTCCCCTTCCTGCTCCTCTCCCCCAGTTTATATTACTGAGCTGACGTCATAGGGTATGGAATATCTCCTTGGTCAGCCTGGGTCAGCTGTCCTGGCCATAGTCCCTCCCAAGATCATGCCCACCCACAGCTATTGGTGAAGGTGGGGGAGGGAGTGCTGGAGGGACAGCCCTGATGCTGTGCGAGCGGTAGTCATAATAGTGATATCAACAGTAAGCACAGCACTGCAGGAGCTGCTGTGGAAAATCACTACCATCCCAGACCCACTACAGACAGTCACAGGAATGCAGACATATTACAAACACTATTGTTTCTGTGTTCAAACGAAACACACAGTCAGTAATATCAATCATGAAAACATCTCCTTAATTGTAGCATTCTTTTTTCATAAAGTGTATGCTCAAAAAACCTTGTAAACTCTTACAAGGGCTCCAAGTTTGCTGCATGTCCAATATGTTCATGTGGCTGCACAGCTTCTGAAGTTGTGTTCTATGTTCTGCATTGTCAGTTCCCAGACCTCTAGGCAAAACCTCAGATTGAACGTCGTATTCGTTAACTGACATCTTCAAGTCTGGAAGCCTGGTAACCCGGACCTTGGATGACAAAACACACCAAGTTGAAACCATAACTCATCAGTAGTCTAACTCTAAGCTACTCTAAGTGAAGCTTTAAACATGTACCCATTTATTGATACCTGTAAGTAATTGGTTTTCTCCCAATGTCCCAACAGGCACGTTCCCATGTTTAATTCTTCTCTAGATATTGCCATCTTTTTCATCATAATAGTGTCGTAAGGAACTCGTAGTCAACTCCATGTAACACAACCAAGAGAGCAACCAAGTAAACAATCCGAGCCCTGATTACACAAGTTACAGCTGAAATACACACCACACAGAATAACTTCCTAGACCAAAATAGAAGAAGAAAACTGCTGGGGGGACATAGATAAATTCTAAACAAGAACAAAAACATGGCAATCCGAAAAAGGCTGAGATGTGCCATATAGAAAAGGAAGCTGCTAAGGAGAATTACTTCCAGTAATTCCCCGTTTCCACTTTATTTTTCATCTGAAATTGACTGAATGGTCAGATGGAAAACAGCATCACACATTCCAAAACACTAACTAACTGTACTCTTGGACAGGACCAAGCAGCCACAAGAGGCACGTCACGATCCAGAGATGGAGGGGTGGCCTTTCTGATGAACTTGTCCAGACAATTAAAAAATAACCAACTCTTTAAGCAAAACTCATCTCTAAGTCAATCTCCTACCAACAAGGTTTTGGGAGAATAGGAGAATGCTGAGAGGAAACACTCATTGCATGGAGGGCTGTTACCTTCTAGTCAGTCTTACCCAGAAGAATATTTGCCAGTGCCTTTATTACAGGCCAGGGAACTGACAGAACAATACAAACATGGCACTGACTAATATTTTCTTTTCAGGAAAACCTGAAGAGTTGACTCTGAGAAAACCAATAATTAAAACAATTTCATCTCATGCCTGAGATTATTGCCATGAGAAGTTATCTCAGTTTACCACAGAATGGCTGTGGCTGGAATGGCCCTCTGGAGATAATTTCATCCAAACTCCCTGCTCAAGCAGGGACACCTAGAATCATGTGCCCAGGACCACATCCTGGTTGCTTCTGCTTATTTCCAAGGACAGAGACTCTCCAGTCTCTGAGAAACCTGTTCCAGGGGTCAGACGCCACCACACTAAATTATCCAACAGTATTACCTGAATACCGTGTGGAATCAAATTGAACTTGGAACGGACAGAAGCAAAGAAAAGAACAGGTGCTCTTGGTAAAGGAGTTTAGATACAAATATTTTGTAATGCTGCAATTCTATACCTCCCATTGGGTCAATCCCAGTTGTGTTTCCCAAGGTCAGTACTACTTTTGCTTTGTGTAGTTCTCCTTTAACTGTTTGATGAATAGAATTAGTTACCTAAGGAAAAAAAGTCACTGCACTTGAGGTGAATTCCAACTTAACTTTACAATAACTGCAATGGAACAAATCGTCCAAGCTTAAAAATGACACGAGTATTAAACAAATAAAACTAGATTTTGTTACTCATTAAGGAAGGAGCTTCCTGAATGGGACACTACTCAAACACAGTTTCATTTACAGAGGCTACCCTTCCCCCGTTGAATCCCCACAGATGCAAAAGCAGCAATAACGTTTTCTGGAAGAAGATACTGAATTCAGAAGAATTGAAGAAAAAAAATCCCATAAATCTCACTTGATTTTGCAGGAAAACAAACCAAGAAAGCTGACTTCTCAGAATCTGGCCAATAGTAGATATTTCTTGTCAATACTAATGAGGAGTTAAATTTGAAAACTAACTTTGCAGTTCATTACTGCTTTCTTACAGAAAATAACACACAAAGAGAAATAAAAGAACATACCATTGAAAATCTGATAAATATTACCTTTGGGTTCCACTCAAGTTCATTACCAATGGGTGTCACTCTACAAAGTCCCCAGCCTGAGGTGGCAGACACTGAAACTTGGCAGGTGAGTGAAGCAGCTGGTAACTTTGGACTTGACATGTTCTGCCTTCATCTATATAGTTAATTTTGACACTACAGAACATATTTTCCTTCTCTTTTGGGGAAATATCTAGCACCTGAGACCTTCAGAGTTGGAGAGGAAACAAAGAAGTATTATAGTTGTAAAGTTTCTTCACCTACTTGTGTCTAAAAGAGATTAAACTTTCACAGCACAATGTTCAGTGGTGTGTATGTGGAGCCATTCTGGCTTCCCTTCAGCACAGGCAGCATGGGAGAGCTTTTTAAAGAACAATTTGTACAGCAGAGATTTTTTTGCTAGTTTTGATGGTGGGTTAACTTTAACTTAGCAGTAAAAGTTCTAAACTACTTTGTATTAAAAAGTGCACATGAATAATTTAAACCAAAACAAATCCACATTTTTACCTGTGAACAACTGTTTTCTGACACAAACCATGAAATGCCAGCTTCTCCACATTTTTAACAGCAATCTTATTACCAGGTTGCTTAAAATACCCATTAATTCCTTCAGCAAGAATTCTCTACTGGTCCTTCTGCTGATCTACTCTTCGACCAAAGTAGTTTGTTGCATTTACAACGTGGAGAGGCAGAATCTGAAAGCATAAAATAGGTTATAAAAAAGACAACTGATGGTTTCTTAGGTTAATGAGACGTTTTCATATTGAAGATGACCTACCTCTTTCCAGCCTAAAGAGATGACAAATACTGCTGTACGCATGCATTTCAGAAGATGATGACCTCTTATTACTCCAAAGATTAGGAATAATCCTGAATGAATGAATCCTTATGAATGGTAACTGTCCATAGCCCAGTCCAGACTGGACTCAAGTTTATAGAGCAAGATCTATTAGATCTTGGAGGTATTCCACTTAAATGAACACTAGTGAACTACAGTATTACCTGTCAAGCTACTAACCACTAAGGCATTTCACATCATCCAAGCTTAATTGTAAGTGGTCTCCAACCTTACAATGAGATTTAGAAGAACTGACTGGGGAAGCGTGACGCCTTCCCTCTTTTTGCACGGAAAATGCTTGACATAAGCTATCAAGAACACCAAGTCACAAAATGCTGGGTGCATTTCATCCGAAGGCTCATGCTAGGCACAAGTACTGAGATACAGCTGAGTGTATGAGGCCAGACAGAAAAGACCACCAGAAAGGTAATTTCCACTTACTAAAACCCTAAAACTCTCACAGTGCAACTAGAGATTCTTAAAGGAAAGCAACATTATACCGAGTTCTAAACAAAAGAGACAGTGAACACTTATCCAGTTGACAACTGATTAGTAAGACATATATCCAGGCTCTGCAGTCAGCAGAAGCAGAACTAGAAGAGGAAAGAGGCAACAACTCCTGTCTTGAGTGCACAAAAGGGAAGTACAAGTTTATAACAGGAGTATTATGAAATCTGTCCAGGTTTCAAGCACTCAAACTGTATATATAGGTAATCAACGAGTTTCAACTACCAGCTGCCAACAAAAGCTTATCTTTTAGGCAGAAATGGAGTGACACCAAGGAATCCACCCAGTTTTTATTGTCTATTCTCACAACCTATGATTTTTGGGAATGGGGAACACCCATTGATTGCATGACTTGAGCGCACCTGAATTCTAGCTAAAGACAGGACAGGAAGAAAGTGTAAGCAGCTCATCCAAAAAGGAAAGCACCCAGCAGTTCTCAGATCCAAGTACTAACCTTGAAAGGAAGCACCAGTGTCTACACACCTGCCCTCAGCAATCATTATCCAAGGTGGAGATGAGACAGACTCTACAGTACTGCTGTACAGGAAGACTCTCCAGTAAAGTAGGGACTGAAAAGCCAAGTGAAGGGAGTTTTGACATACAAACTGTTACTGAGATGTGAGGAACCACTATAGCAAAGTCAAACCAGTAACCAGGAAGGTTTCATGACTATTTAACTACTAAAAATGGCAGTCTGAATGTAACAGGACTCTATCAAAACTGTTTTCAAAACCACAATGACACCTTAGTAGGAAGCAACTGCTCCATCTAGAAGAGAGAATTTATATCCCATGTCTATGGACAGTGCAAATAGAGAAAATATTTGGTTCAATTGACAAGGCCAGAACATACTCATTTTTCAGGAAGTCTGCATCAACATGACAGAGAAGGAAAAATCCTCCCTTTAACTGTTGTTAAACAGGCATGATCTTCCACTGCAATGTTTCTTCACTCCAGAGGATTGTGTTACACGCGTGAACCACTGGAACTATCTAATCGGAAACCGCTGTTACACGCGTGAACACCTGGAACTATCCAATCAGGAACCGCTGTTACACGCGTGAACACCTAGAATTATTTAATCAGGAACCGTTGTTACACGCGTGAACACCTGGAACTAACCAATCAGAAACCGCTGTTACACGCGTGAACACCTGGAACTATCCAATCAGAAAACGCTCTTACACGTCTGAACACCTGTAACTATCCAATCAGAAACCGCTGTTACACGCGTGAACACCTGGAACTATCCAATCAGGAACCGTTGTTACACGCGTGAACACCTGGAACTATCCAATCAGAAACCGCTGTTACACGCGTGAACCACTGGAACTATCCAATGGGAAACCGCTGTTACACGCGTGAACACCTGGAACTATCCAATCAGAAACCGCTGTTACACGCGTGAAAACCTGGAACTATGCAATCAGAAACAGCTGTTACACGCGTGAACACCTGGAACTATCCAATCAGAAACCGCTCCTACACGTCTGAACACCTGTAACTATCCAATCGGAAACCGCTGTTACACGCGTGAACACCTGGAACTATCCAATCAGGAACCGTTGTTACACGCGTGAACACCTATAACTATCCAATGGGAAACCGCTGTTAAACGCGTGAACACCTGGAACTATCCAATCAGAAACCGCTGTTACACGCGTGAACACCTGGAACTATCCAATCAGAAACCGCTCCTACACGTCTGAACACCTATAACTATCCAATCGGAAACCGCTGTTACATGCGTGAACACCTGGAACTATCCAATCAGAAACCGCTCTTACACGTCTGAACACCTGTAACTATCCAATCAGAAACCGCTGTTACACGCGTGAACACCTGGAACTATCCAATCAGAAACCCCTGTTACACGCGTTAACCACTGGAACTATCCAATGGGAAACCGGTGTTACACGCGTGAACACCTGGAACTATCCAATCAGAAACCGCTGTTACACGCGTGAACACCTTGAACTATCCAATCAGAAACCGCTGTTACATGCGTGAACACCTGGAACTATCCAATCAGAAACCGCTGTTACACGCGTGAACACCTGGAACTATCCAATGGGAAACCGCTGTTACACGCGTGAACACCTGGAACTATCCAATCAGAAACCACTGTTACCCGTCTGAACAACAGGAACTATCCAATCAGAAACCACTGTTACACCCGTGAACACCTGGAACTAACCAATCAGAAACCACTGTTACACGCGTGAACACCCGGAACTATCCAATCGGAAACCGCTGTTACACGCGTGAACACCTGGAACTATCCAATCAGAAACCGCTGTTACACGCGTGAACACCTGGAACTATGCAATCAGAAACAGCTGTTACACGCGTGAACACCTATAACTATCCAATCGGAAACCGCTGTTACACGCGTGAACACCTGGAACTATCCAATCAGAAACTGCTGTTACACGTCTGAACACCTGGAACTATCCAATCAGAAACCGCTCTTACACGTCTGAACACCTGTAACTATCCAATCGGAAACCGCTGTTACACGCGTGAACACCTGGAACTATCCAATCAGGAACCGTTGTTACACGCGTGAACACCTGGAACTATCCAATCAGAAACCACTGATAGTTCCAGGTGTTCACACATTTAACAGCGGTTTCTGATTGGATAGTTCCAGGTGTTCAGACGTGTAAGAGCGGTTTCTGATTGGATAGTTCCAGGTGTTCAGACGTGTAAGAGCGGTTTCTGATTGGATAGTTCCAGGTGTTCACGCGTGTAACAGCGGTTTCCAATTGGATAGTTCCTGGTGTTCACACGTGTAACAGCGGTTTCTGATTGGTTAGTTCCAGGTGTTCACGCGTGTAACAATGGTTCCTGATTGGATAGTTCCAGGTGTTCAGACGTGTAACAGCGGTTTCCGATTGGATAGTTATAGGTCTTCAGACGTGTAAGAGCGGTTTCTGATTGGATAGTTCCAGGTGTTCACGCGTTTAACAGCGGTTTCTGATTGGATAGTTCCAGGTGTTCACGCGTGTAACAGCGGTTTCCCATTGGATAGTTATAGGTGTTCACGCGTGTAACACCTGTTTCTGATTGCATAGTTCCAGGTGTTCACGCGTGTAACAGTGGTTTCTGATTGGATAGTTCCAGGTGTTCACGCGTGTAACAGCGGTTTCTGATTGGATAGTTCCAGTGGTTCACGTGTGTAACAGCGGTTTCTGATTGGATAGTTCCAGGTGTTCACGCGTGTAACAACGGTTCCTGATTGGATAGTTCCAGGTGTTCACGCGTGTAACAGCGGTTTCCGATTGGATAGTTACAGGTGTTCAGACGTGTAACAGCGGTTTCTGATTGGATAGTTACAGGTGTTCACGCGTGTAACAGCGGTTTCTAATAGGATAGTTCCAGGTGTTCACGCGTGTAACAGCGGTTTCCGATTGGATAGTTCCGGGTGTTCACGCGTGTAACAGCGGTTTCCCATTGGATAGTTCCAGTGGTTCACGCATGTAACACCGATTTCCGATTGGATAGTTCCACGGGTTCACGCGTGTAACAGCGGTTTCCGATTGGATAGTTCCAGGTGTTCACGCGTGTAACAGTGGTTTCTGATTGGATAGTTCCAGGTGTTCACGCGTGTAACACCGATTTCCGATTGGATAGTTCCACGGGTTCACGCGTGTAACAGCGGTTTCTGATTGGATAGTTACAGGTGTTCACGTGTGTAACAGCGGTTTCCGATTGGATAGTTCCAGGTGTTCACGTGTGTAACAGCGCTTTCCGATTGGATAGTTCCAGGTGTTCACGGGTGTAACAGTGGTTTCTGATTGGATAGTTCCAGGTGTTCACGCGTGTAACACCGGTTTCCGATTGGATTGTTCCAGGTGTTCACAAGTGTAACAGCGGTTTCTGATTGGATAGTTCCAGGTGTTCAGACGTGTAAGAGCGGTTTCTGATTGGATAGTTCCAGGTGTTCACGCGTGTAACAGTGGTTTTTGATTTGATAGTTCCAGGTGTTCACGTGTGTAACAGCGGTTTCTGATTGGATAGTTCCAAGTGTTCACGCGTGTAACAGCGGTGTCCGATTGGATAATTCCAGGTGTTAACGCGTGTAACAACGGTTCCTGATTAGATAGTTCCAGGTGTTCACGCGTGTAACAGCGGTTTCTGATTGGATAGTTCCAGGTGTTCACGCGTGTAACAGCGGTTTCCGATTGGATAGTTATAGGTGTTCAGACGTGTAAGAGCGGTTTCTGATAGGATAGTTCCAGGTGTTCACGCGTGTAACAGCGGTTTCCGATTGGATAGTTCCAGGTGTTCAGACGTGTAAAAGCGGTTTCTGATTGGATAGTTCCAGGTGTTCACGCATGTAACAGCGGTTTCTGATTGGATAGTTCCAGGTGTTCACAAGTGTAACAGCGGTTTCCGATTGGATAGTTCCAGGTGTTCACGCGTGTAACAGCGGTTTCCGATTGGATAGTTCCAGGTGTTCACGCGTGTAACAGCTGTTTCTGATTGGATAGTTCCACTTGTTCACGCGTGTAACAGCGGTTTCCGATTGGATAGTTCCAGGTGTTCACGTGTGTAACAGCGGTTTCCGATTGGATAGTTCCAGGTGTTCACACGTGTAACAGCGGTTTCTGATTGGATAGTTCCAGGTGTTCACGTGTGTAACAGTGGTTTCTGATTGGATAGTTCCAGGTATTCAGACGTGTAACAGTGCTTTCTGATTGGATAGTTCCAGGTGTTCAGACGTGTAACAGTGGTTTCTGATTGGATATTTCCAGGTGTTCACGCATGAACAGCGGTTTCCGATTGGATAGTTCTAGTGGTTCACGCGTGTAACAGTGGTTTCCGATTGGATAGTTCTAGGTGTTCACGCTTGTAACATCGCATTTTGATTGGATAGTTCCAGGGGTTCACGCATGTAACAGCGGTTTCCAATTGGATAGTTCTAGTGGTTCACACGTGTAACAGCGGTTTCCGATTGGATAGTTCCAGGTGTTCAGACGTGTAAGAGTGGTTTCTGATTGGATAGTTCCAGGTGTTCAGACGTGTAAAAGTGATATTTTAGACACAATAAGGCTGATGTTTTAAGCACAATAAGGATGGTGTTTAAACACAGTGAGGTTGGTGTTTAAGTTGTTACCAAAATGAAACTTTGAGGCCTTATGCATAGTGCGTGATGCTTGGTATTAACTATTTGCCATGAACTGTGGCACGTACAAAGCATTTGGAAAAGGTATAGAAGTGATGATGATGTGACAATAAATTGGAGCTGATGCACATCAGATTGGTGTCTGGTCACTCCCGTTTCGCGCAACAAAGAAGAAGAAGAACCCCTGCACAAAGAAAAAGAAACCCTGCAGAACAGGCTGCCCAGAGGGCTTGTGGAGTCTCCTTCCTTGGAGGATTTCAGCACAAGCCTGGACACTTTCTTGTGCGACCTGATCTAGGTGACCTGAATTCTGGGGGAGGGGGTTGCTCTAGATGATCTCTAATGGTCCCTTCCAACCCCTACCACTCTAGGATTCTATGATGTCACACAGTCTAGATGCAGTACCCAGATGTGCTGTGATGTCACAGAGCACTGTTGCAGCATCCAGAGGTGATGTGATGTAATAGAAACTGTTGCCATGCCCACGTCTGCTGTGATGTCACAGAGTCTCATTTCAGTGCCCAGATCCTATGTGAAATCTCAGAGCACTGTGCGTCCAGTGTCCAGACGTCCTGTGATGTCACAGAGCACTATTGCAGTGCCCAGATGTGCTGTCATATCACACAGCCCTGCTGCAAAGCCCAGATGTGCTGTTGCGTTATATAGTCCTATTGCAGTGCACACGTCTTATGATGTCACAGAGTACTGTTGCCTTTCCCAGATGTGCTGTGATGTCACAGAGCACTGTTGCACTGCCTAGTACTAGGACGTCGCAGAACCCCACAACAGTGTCTGGATGTGATGTGATGTTAAACACTCTTGTTGCAGTGCCCAGATTTTCTGTGATGTCCTACAGCCACGTTCCAGTGCCTAGATATGCTATGATGTCATGGAGCAGTGTAGCACTGCCCAGATGTGCTGTGATGTCACACGGCCCTGTTGCAGGGCCCAGATGTGCTATGATGTCACAGAGCAGTGTAGTGGTGCCCAGATGTGCTGTGATGCAATACACACAGCACAACCTCTGCAATGCCCACATCTCCTGCAGTGTCACACAGCCATGTTGCAGTACCTAGTTGTGCTGTGATGTCACAGAGCACTGTTGCAGTGACAACGTCTGCTGTGATGCCACAGAAACCCGTTTCAGTGCCTAGATATGATGTGAAGTCTTAGAGCACTGCTACAGTGCCCAAAAGTGCTGTCATGTCACACAGCGCCGCTGCAAAGCCCAGATGGGCTGTTGTATTACACACTCCTGTTGCAGTGCGCACCTGTGCTGTGATGTCACAGAGCACTCTTGCAGTGTTCAGTTGCGCTGTGATGTCAAACGTCCGCGGAAGAGGAAGACGGAGCACTGGAACAGGTTGCCCACAGGGCTTGTGGAGTCTCCTTCCTTGGAGGATTTCAGCATAAGCCTGGACACGTTCCTGTGCGACCTGATCTATGTGAACTTGATTCTGGAGGAGGGGGTTGGTCTAGATGATATCTAATGGTCCATTCCAACCCCTACCATTCTAGGATTCTATGATGTCACACAGCCTGGATGCAGTACCCACATGTGCTGTGATGGCACAGAGCACTGTTAGAGTGTCCAGAGGTGATGTGATGTTATAGAGCACTTTTGCCATGCCCACGTCTGCTGTGATGTCACAGAGTCTCTCTGCAATTGCCACATGTGCGGCAATGTCACTGAACCCCATTGCAGTGCCCACGTGTGCTGTGATGTCCCCATGTAGTCTATCAGCCAGCACTGTGTCACATTTGCAGCTGCTTTCCTGAGGGAACTATCTCCATTCCCACTCACTGGGACTCCTCAGCTCCCATTGAAATACCACATGTTGTCGGTTAAGCTCTACCACTGAGTATGGGAGCTACAAGAAAGCAGGAAGGCAGACTCCACCTATAGTGGTAAGTAGGTGTGGTAGTTTGAGCCTGGCTGGATGCTGTTCCTCTCCACTTCCCATCAGCCGCGATGTCCGGCCACCTCCCGAGAAGCATGGCTGCGGTACGCGTAGTGGTTGCTTTGGGAAGGCCAGAAATGAATCTCGCCTCCCCTTCCTGCTCCTCTCCCCCAGTTTATATTACTGAGCTGACGTCATAGGGTATGGAATATCTCCTTGGTCAGTCTGGGTCAGCTGTCCTGGCCATAGTCCCTCCCAAGATCATGCCCACCCACAGCTATTGGTGAAGGTGGGGGAGGGAGTGCTGGAGGGACAGCCCTGATGCTGTGCGAGCGGTAGTCATAATAGTGATATCAACAGTAAGCACAGCACTGCAGGAGCTGCTGTGGAAAATCACTACCATCCCAGACCCACTACAGACAGTCACAGGAATGCAGACATATTACAAACACTATTGTTTCTGTGTTCAAACGAAACACACAGTCAGTAATATCAATCATGAAAACATCTCCTTAATTGTAGCATTCTTTTTTCATAAAGTGTATGCTCAAAAAACCTTGTAAACTCTTACAAGGGCTCCAAGTTTGCTGCATGTCCAATATGTTCATGTGGCTGCACAGCTTCTGAAGTTGTGTTCTATGTTCTGCATTGTCAGTTCCCAGACCTCTAGGCAAAACCTCAGATTGAACGTCGTATTCGTTAACTGACATCTTCAAGTCTGGAAGCCTGGTAACCCGGACCTTGGATGACAAAACACACCAAGTTGAAACCATAACTCATCAGTAGTCTAACTCTAAGCTACTCTAAGTGAAGCTTTAAACATGTACCCATTTATTGATACCTGTAAGTAATTGGTTTTCTCCCAATGTCCCAACAGGCACGTTCCCATGTTTAATTCTTCTCTAGATATTGCCATCTTTTTCATCATAATAGTGTCGTAAGGAACTCGTAGTCAACTCCATGTAACACAACCAAGAGAGCAACCAAGTAAACAATCCGAGCCCTGATTACACAAGTTACAGCTGAAATACACACCACACAGAATAACTTCCTAGACCAAAATAGAAGAAGAAAACTGCTGGGGGGACATAGATAAATTCTAAACAAGAACAAAAACATGGCAATCCGAAAAAGGCTGAGATGTGCCATATAGAAAAGGAAGCTGCTAAGGAGAATTACTTCCAGTAATTCCCCGTTTCCACTTTATTTTTCATCTGAAATTGACTGAATGGTCAGATGGAAAACAGCATCACACATTCCAAAACACTAACTAACTGTACTCTTGGACAGGACCAAGCAGCCACAAGAGGCACGTCACGATCCAGAGATGGAGGGGTGGCCTTTCTGATGAACTTGTCCAGACAATTAAAAAATAACCAACTCTTTAAGCAAAACTCATCTCTAAGTCAATCTCCTACCAACAAGGTTTTGGGAGAATAGGAGAATGCTGAGAGGAAACACTCATTGCATGGAGGGCTGTTACCTTCTAGTCAGTCTTACCCAGAAGAATATTTGCCAGTGCCTTTATTACAGGCCAGGGAACTGACAGAACAATACAAACATGGCACTGACTAATATTTTCTTTTCAGGAAAACCTGAAGAGTTGACTCTGAGAAAACCAATAATTAAAACAATTTCATCTCATGCCTGAGATTATTGCCATGAGAAGTTATCTCAGTTTACCACAGAATGGCTGTGGCTGGAATGGCCCTCTGGAGATAATTTCATCCAAACTCCCTGCTCAAGCAGGGACACCTAGAATCATGTGCCCAGGACCACATCCTGGTTGCTTCTGCTTATTTCCAAGGACAGAGACTCTCCAGTCTCTGAGAAACCTGTTCCAGGGGTCAGACGCCACCACACTAAATTATCCAACAGTATTACCTGAATACCGTGTGGAATCAAATTGAACTTGGAACGGACAGAAGCAAAGAAAAGAACAGGTGCTCTTGGTAAAGGAGTTTAGATACAAATATTTTGTAATGCTGCAATTCTATACCTCCCATTGGGTCAATCCCAGTTGTGTTTCCCAAGGTCAGTACTACTTTTGCTTTGTGTAGTTCTCCTTTAACTGTTTGATGAATAGAATTAGTTACCTAAGGAAAAAAAGTCACTGCACTTGAGGTGAATTCCAACTTAACTTTACAATAACTGCAATGGAACAAATCGTCCAAGCTTAAAAATGACACGAGTATTAAACAAATAAAACTAGATTTTGTTACTCATTAAGGAAGGAGCTTCCTGAATGGGACACTACTCAAACACAGTTTCATTTACAGAGGCTACCCTTCCCCCGTTGAATCCCCACAGATGCAAAAGCAGCAATAACGTTTTCTGGAAGAAGATACTGAATTCAGAAGAATTGAAGAAAAAAAATCCCATAAATCTCACTTGATTTTGCAGGAAAACAAACCAAGAAAGCTGACTTCTCAGAATCTGGCCAATAGTAGATATTTCTTGTCAATACTAATGAGGAGTTAAATTTGAAAACTAACTTTGCAGTTCATTACTGCTTTCTTACAGAAAATAACACACAAAGAGAAATAAAAGAACATACCATTGAAAATCTGATAAATATTACCTTTGGGTTCCACTCAAGTTCATTACCAATGGGTGTCACTCTACAAAGTCCCCAGCCTGAGGTGGCAGACACTGAAACTTGGCAGGTGAGTGAAGCAGCTGGTAACTTTGGACTTGACATGTTCTGCCTTCATCTATATAGTTAATTTTGACACTACAGAACATATTTTCCTTCTCTTTTGGGGAAATATCTAGCACCTGAGACCTTCAGAGTTGGAGAGGAAACAAAGAAGTATTATAGTTGTAAAGTTTCTTCACCTACTTGTGTCTAAAAGAGATTAAACTTTCACAGCACAATGTTCAGTGGTGTGTATGTGGAGCCATTCTGGCTTCCCTTCAGCACAGGCAGCATGGGAGAGCTTTTTAAAGAACAATTTGTACAGCAGAGATTTTTTTGCTAGTTTTGATGGTGGGTTAACTTTAACTTAGCAGTAAAAGTTCTAAACTACTTTGTATTAAAAAGTGCACATGAATAATTTAAACCAAAACAAATCCACATTTTTACCTGTGAACAACTGTTTTCTGACACAAACCATGAAATGCCAGCTTCTCCACATTTTTAACAGCAATCTTATTACCAGGTTGCTTAAAATACCCATTAATTCCTTCAGCAAGAATTCTCTACTGGTCCTTCTGCTGATCTACTCTTCGACCAAAGTAGTTTGTTGCATTTACAACGTGGAGAGGCAGAATCTGAAAGCATAAAATAGGTTATAAAAAAGACAACTGATGGTTTCTTAGGTTAATGAGACGTTTTCATATTGAAGATGACCTACCTCTTTCCAGCCTAAAGAGATGACAAATACTGCTGTACGCATGCATTTCAGAAGATGATGACCTCTTATTACTCCAAAGATTAGGAATAATCCTGAATGAATGAATCCTTATGAATGGTAACTGTCCATAGCCCAGTCCAGACTGGACTCAAGTTTATAGAGCAAGATCTATTAGATCTTGGAGGTATTCCACTTAAATGAACACTAGTGAACTACAGTATTACCTGTCAAGCTACTAACCACTAAGGCATTTCACATCATCCAAGCTTAATTGTAAGTGGTCTCCAACCTTACAATGAGATTTAGAAGAACTGACTGGGGAAGCGTGACGCCTTCCCTCTTTTTGCACGGAAAATGCTTGACATAAGCTATCAAGAACACCAAGTCACAAAATGCTGGGTGCATTTCATCCGAAGGCTCATGCTAGGCACAAGTACTGAGATACAGCTGAGTGTATGAGGCCAGACAGAAAAGACCACCAGAAAGGTAATTTCCACTTACTAAAACCCTAAAACTCTCACAGTGCAACTAGAGATTCTTAAAGGAAAGCAACATTATACCGAGTTCTAAACAAAAGAGACAGTGAACACTTATCCAGTTGACAACTGATTAGTAAGACATATATCCAGGCTCTGCAGTCAGCAGAAGCAGAACTAGAAGAGGAAAGAGGCAACAACTCCTGTCTTGAGTGCACAAAAGGGAAGTACAAGTTTATAACAGGAGTATTATGAAATCTGTCCAGGTTTCAAGCACTCAAACTGTATATATAGGTAATCAACGAGTTTCAACTACCAGCTGCCAACAAAAGCTTATCTTTTAGGCAGAAATGGAGTGACACCAAGGAATCCACCCAGTTTTTATTGTCTATTCTCACAACCTATGATTTTTGGGAATGGGGAACACCCATTGATTGCATGACTTGAGCGCACCTGAATTCTAGCTAAAGACAGGACAGGAAGAAAGTGTAAGCAGCTCATCCAAAAAGGAAAGCACCCAGCAGTTCTCAGATCCAAGTACTAACCTTGAAAGGAAGCACCAGTGTCTACACACCTGCCCTCAGCAATCATTATCCAAGGTGGAGATGAGACAGACTCTACAGTACTGCTGTACAGGAAGACTCTCCAGTAAAGTAGGGACTGAAAAGCCAAGTGAAGGGAGTTTTGACATACAAACTGTTACTGAGATGTGAGGAACCACTATAGCAAAGTCAAACCAGTAACCAGGAAGGTTTCATGACTATTTAACTACTAAAAATGGCAGTCTGAATGTAACAGGACTCTATCAAAACTGTTTTCAAAACCACAATGACACCTTAGTAGGAAGCAACTGCTCCATCTAGAAGAGAGAATTTATATCCCATGTCTATGGACAGTGCAAATAGAGAAAATATTTGGTTCAATTGACAAGGCCAGAACATACTCATTTTTCAGGAAGTCTGCATCAACATGACAGAGAAGGAAAAATCCTCCCTTTAACTGTTGTTAAACAGGCATGATCTTCCACTGCAATGTTTCTTCACTCCAGAGGATTGTGTTACACGCGTGAACCACTGGAACTATCTAATCGGAAACCGCTGTTACACGCGTGAACACCTGGAACTATCCAATCAGGAACCGCTGTTACACGCGTGAACACCTAGAATTATTTAATCAGGAACCGTTGTTACACGCGTGAACACCTGGAACTAACCAATCAGAAACCGCTGTTACACGCGTGAACACCTGGAACTATCCAATCAGAAAACGCTCTTACACGTCTGAACACCTGTAACTATCCAATCGGAAACCGCTGTTACACGCGTGAACACCTGGAACTATCCAATCAGGAACCGTTGTTACACGCGTGAACACCTGGAACTATCCAATCAGAAACCGCTGTTACACGCGTGAACCACTGGAACTATCCAATGGGAAACCGCTGTTACACGCGTGAACACCTGGAACTATCCAATCAGAAACCGCTGTTACACGCGTGAAAACCTGGAACTATCCAATCAGAAACAGCTGTTACACGCGTGAACACCTGGAACTATCCAATCAGAAACCGCTCCTACACGTCTGAACACCTGTAACTATCCAATCGGAAACCGCTGTTACACGCGTGAACACCTGGAACTATCCAATCAGAAACCGCTCCTACACGTCTGAACACCTATAACTATCCAATCGGAAACCGCTGTTACATGCGTGAACACCTGGAACTATCCAATCAGAAACCGCTCTTACACGTCTGAACACCTGTAACTATCCAATCAGAAACCGCTGTTACACGCGTGAACACCTGGAACTATCCAATCAGGAACCGTTGTTACACGCGTGAACACCTGGAACTATCCAATCAGAAACCCCTGTTACACGCGTGAACCACTGGAACTATCCAATGGGAAACCGGTGTTACACGCGTGAACACCTGGAACTATCCAATCAGAAACCGCTGTTACACGCGTGAACACCTTGAACTATCCAATCAGAAACCGCTGTTACATGCGTGAACACCTGGAACTATCCAATCAGAAACCGCTGTTACACGCGTGAACCACTGGAACTATCCAATGGGAAACCGCTGTTACACGCGTGAACACCTGGAACTATCCAATCAGAAACCACTGTTACACATCTGAACAAAAGGAACTATCCAATCAGAAACCACTGTTACACCCGTGAACACCTGGAACTAACCAATCAGAAACCACTGTTACACGCGTGAACACCCGGAACTATCCAATCGGAAACCGCTGTTACACGCGTGAACACCTGGAACTATCCAATCAGAAACCGCTGTTACACGCGTGAACACCTGGAACTATGCAATCAGAAACCACTGTTACACGCGTGAACACCTGGAACTATCCAATCGGAAACAGCTGTTACACGCGTGAACACCTATAACTATCCAATCAGAAACTGCTGTTACACGTCTGAACACCTGGAACTATCCAATCAGAAACCGCTCTTACACGTCTGAACACCTGTAACTATCCAATCGGAAACCGCTGTTACACGCGTGAACACCTGGAACTATCCAATCAGGAACCGTTGTTACACGCGTGAACACCTGGAACTATCCAATCAGAAACCGCTGTTACACGCGTGAACCACTGGAACTATCCAATGGGAAACCGCTGTTACACGCGGGAACACCTGGAACTATCCAATCAGAAACCACTGTTACACGTCTGAACACCAGGAACTATCCAATCAGAAACCACTGATAGTTCCAGGTGTTCACACATTTAACAGCGGTTTCTGATTGGATAGTTCCAGGTGTTCAGACGTGTAACAGCGGTTTCTGATTGGTTAGTTCCAGGTGTTCACGCGTGTAACAACGGTTCCTGATTGGATAGTTCCAGGTGTTCAGACGTGTAACAGCGGTTTCCGATTGGATAGTTATAGGTCTTCAGACGTGTAAGAGCGGTTTCTGATTGGATAGTTCCAGGTGTTCACGCGTTTAACAGCGGTTTCTGATTGGATAGTTCCAGGTGTTCACGCGTGTAACAGCGGTTTCCCATTGGATAGTTCCAGTGGTTCACGCGTGTAACACCTGTTTCTGATTGCATAGTTCCAGGTGTTCACGCGTGTAACAGCGGTTTCTGATTGGATAGTTCCAGGTGTTCACGCGTGTAACAGCGGTTTCTGATTGGATAGTTCCAGTGGTTCACGCGTGTAACAGCGGTTTCTGATTGGATAGTTCCAGGTGTTCACGCGTGTAACAACGGTTCCTGATTGGATAGTTCCAGGTGTTCACGCGTGTAACAGCGGTTTCCGATTGGATAGTTACAGGTGTTCAGACGTGTAACAGCGGTTTCTGATTGGATAGTTACAGGTGTTCACGCGTGTAACAGCGGTTTCTAATAGGATAGTTCCAGGTGTTCACGCGTGTAACAGCGGTTTCCGATTGGATAGTTCCGGGTGTTCACGGGTGTAACAGTGGTTTCTGATTGGATAGTTCCTGGTGTTCAGACGTGTAACAGCGGTTTCTGATTGGATAGTTCCAGGTGTTCACGCGTGTAACAACGATTCCTGATTGGATAGTTCCAGGTGTTCACGCGTGTAACAGCGGTTTCCGATTGGATAGTTACAGGTGTTCACGCGTGTAACAGCGGTTTCTGATTGGATAGTTCCAGGTGTTCACGTGTGTAACAGTGGTTTCTGATTGGATAGTTCCAGGTGTTCACGCGTGTAACACCGATTTCCGATTGGATAGTTCCACGGGTTCACGCGTGTAACAGCGGTTTCCGATTGGATAGTTCCAGGTGTTCACGCGTGTAACAGTGGTTTCTGATTGGATAGTTCCAGGTGTTCACGCGTGTAACACCGATTTCCGATTGGATAGTTCCAAGGGTTCACGCGTGTAACAGCAGTTTCTGATTGGATAGTTACAGGTGTTCACGTGTGTAACAGCGGTTTCCGATTGGATAGTTCCAGGTGTTCACACATTTAACAGTGGTTTCCAATTGGATAATTCCAGGTGTTCAGACGTGTAACAGCGGTTTCTGATTTGAGAGTTCCAGGTGTTCAAGCGTGTAACAGCGGTTTCTGATTTGATAGTTCCAGGTGTTCACGCGTGTAACAGCGGATTCTGATTGGATAGATCCAGGTGTTCACGCGTGTAACAGCGGTTTCCGATTGGATAGTTATAGGTGTTCACGCGTGTAACAGTGGTTTCTGATTGGTTAGTTCCAGGTGTTCACGGGTGTAACAGTGGTTTCTGATTGGATAGTTCCTGGTGTTCACACGTGTAACAGCGGTTCCTGATTGGATAGTTCCAGGTGTTCACACGTTTAACAGCGGTTTCCGATTGGATAATTCCAGGTGTTCAGACGTGTAACAGCGGTTTCTGTTTGGATAGTTCTAGGTGTTCAGATGTGTAACAGCGGTTTCTGATTGGATAGTTCCAGGTGTTCACGCGTGTAACAGCGGTTTCCGATTGGATAGTTATAGGTGTTCACGCGTGTAACAGCTGTTTCTGATTGCATAGTTCCAGGTGTTCACACGTGTAACAGCGGTTTTTGATTGGATAGTACCAGGTGTTCAAGCGTGTAACAGCGGTTTCCGATTGGATAGTTCCGGGTGTTCACGCGTGTAACAGTGGTTTCTGATTGGTTAGTTCCAGGTGTTCACGGGTGTAACAGTGGTTTCTGATTGGATAGTTCCTGGTGTTCAGACGTGTAACAGTGGTTTCTGATTGGATAGTTCCAGGTGTTACCGCGTGTAACAGCGGTTTCCCATTGGATAGTTCCAGTGGGTCACGCGTGTAACAGCGGTTTCTGATTGGATAGTTCCAGGTGTTCACGCGTGTAACAGCGGTTTCTGATTGGATAGTTCCAGGTGTTGACGCATGTAACAGCGGTTTCTGATTGGATAGCTCCAGTTGTTCACGCGTGTAACAGCGGTTTCTGATTGGATAGTTCCAGGTGTTCACGGTTGTAACAACGGTTCCTGATGGGATAGTTCCAGGTGTTCACGCGTGTAACAGCGGTTTCCGATTGGATAGTTACAGGTGTTCACGCGTGTAACAGCGGTTTCTGATTCGATAGTTCCAGGTGTTCACGCGTGTAACAGCGGTTTCCGATTGGATAGTTATAGGTGTTCAGACGTGTAAGAGCGGTTTCTGATAGGATAGTTCCAGGTGTTCACGCGTGTAACAGCGGTTTCTGATTGGATAGTTCCAGGTGTTCATGCGTGTAACAGTGGTTTCTCATTGGATAGTTCCAGGTGTTCACGCGTGTAACAGCGGTTTCCGATTGGATAGTTCCAGGTGTTCAGACGTGTAAGAGCGGTTTCTGATTGGATAGTTCCAGGTGCTCAGACGTGTAACAGCGGTTTCTGATTGGATAGTTCCAGGTGTTCACGCGTGTAACAGCGGTTTCCGACTGGATAGTTATAGGTGTTCACGCGTGTAACAGCTGTTTCTGATTGGATAGTTCCAGTGGTTCACGCGTGTATCAGCGGTTTCTGATTGGATAGTTCCAGGTGTTCACGCGTGTAACAGCGGTTTCCGATTGGATAGTTCCGGGTGTTCACACGTGTAACAGCGGTTTCTGATTGGTTAGTTCCAGGTGTTCACGGGTATAACAGTGGTTTCTGATTGGATAGTTCCTGGTGTTCAGACGTGTAACAGTGGTTTCTGATTGGATAGTTCCAGGTGTTCACGCGTGTAACAGCGGTTTCCCATTGGATAGTTCCAGTGGTTTACGCGTGTAACAGCGGTTTCTGATTAGATAGTTCCAGGTGTTCACGCATGTAACAGCGGTTTATGATTGGATAGTTCCAGGTGTTCACGCGTGTAACAGCGGTTTCTGATTGGATAGTTCGAGGTGTTCACGCGTGTAACAGCGGTTTCCCATTGGATAGTTGCAGTGGTTCACGCGTGTAACAGCGGTTTCTGATTGGATAGTTCCAGGTGTTCACGTGTGTAACAACGGTTCCTGATTGGATAGTTCCAGGTGTTCAGACGTGTAACAGCGGTTTCCGATTGGATAGTTATAGGTCTTCAGACGTGTAAGAGCGGTTTCTGATTGGATAGTTCCAGGTGTTCACGCGTTTAACAGCGGTTTCTGATTGGATAGTTCCAGGTGTTCACGCGTGTAACAGCGGTTTCCCATTGGATAGTTATAGGTGTTCAAGCGTGTAACACCTGTTTCTGATTGCATAGTTCCAGGTGTTCACGCGTGTAACAGCGGTTTCTGATTGCATAGTTCCAGGTGTTCACGCGTGTAACAGCGGTTTCTGATTGGATAGTTCCAGTGGTTCACGCGTGTAACAGCGGTTTCTGATTGGATAGTTCCAGGTGTTCACGTGTGTAACAACGGTTCCTGATTGGATAGTTCCAGGTGTTCACGCGTGTAACAGCGGTTTCCGATTGGATAGTTCCGGGTGTTCACGCGTGTAACAGCGGTTTCTGATTGGTTAGTTCCAGGTGTTCACGGGTGTAACAGTGGTTTCTGATTGGATAGTTCCTGGTGTTCAGACGTGTAACAGTGGTTTCTGATTGGATAGTTCCATGTGTTCACGCGTGTAACAGCGGTTTCCCATTGGATAGTTCCAGTGGTTCACGCGTGTAACAGCGTTTTCTGATTGGATAGTTCCAGGTGTTCACGCATGTAACAGCGGTTTCTGATTGGATAGCTCCAGTTGTTCACGCGTGTAACAGCGGTTTCTGATTGGATAGTTCCAGGTGTTCACGCGTGTAACAACGGTTCCTGATTGGATAGTTCCAGGTGTTCACGCGTGTAACAGCGGTTTCCGATTGGATAGTTACAGGTGTTCACGCGTGTAACAGCGGTTTCTGATTGGATAGTTCCAGGTGTTCACGTGTGTAACAACGGTTCCTGATTGGATAGTTCCAGGTGTTCACGTGTGTAACAACGGTTCCTGATTGGATAGTTCCAGGTGTTCACGCGTGTAACAGCGGTTTCCCATTGGATAGTTCCAGGTGTTCAGACGTGTAAGAGTGGGTTCTGATTGGATAGTTCCAGGTGCTCAGACGTGTAACAGCGGTTTCTGATTGGATAGTTCCAGGTGTTCACGCGTGTAACAGCTGTTTCTGATTGGATAGTTCCAGGTGGTCAAGCGTGTAACAGCGGTTTCCGATTGGATAGTTCCAGGTGTTCACACATTTAACAGTGGTTTCCGATTGGATAATTCCAGGTGTTCAGATGTGTAACAGCGGTTTCTGATTTGAGAGTTCCAGGTGTTCAAGCGTGCAACAGCGGTTTCTGATTTGATAGTTCCAGGTGTTCACGCGTGTAACAGCGGATTATGATTGGATAGATCCAGGTGTTCACGCGTGTAACAGCGGTTTTCGATTGGATAGTTATAGGTGTTCACGCGTGTAACAGCTGTTTCTGATTGCATAGTTCCAGGTGTTCACACATGTAACAGCGGTTTCTGATTGGATAATTCCAGGTGTTCAAGCGTGTAACAGCGGTTTCCGATTGGATAGTTCCGGGTGTTCACATGTGTAACAGCGGTTTCTGATTGGATAGTTCCAGGTGTTCAAGCGTGTAACAGCGGTTTCTGATTGGATAGCTCCAGTTGTTCACGCGTGTAACAGCGGTTTCCCATTGGATAGTTCCAGTGGTTCACGCGTGTAACAGCGGTTTCTGATTGGATAGTTCCAGGTGTTCACGCATGTAACAGCGGTTTCTGATTGGATAGCTCCAGTTGTTCACGCGTGTAACAGCGGTTTCTGATTGGATAGTTCCAGGTGTTCACGCGTGTAACAACGGTTCCTGATTGGATAGTTCCAGGTGTTCACGCGTGTAACAGCGGTTTCCGATTGGATAGTTACAGGTGTTCACGCGTGTAACAGCGGTTTCTGATTGGATAGTTCCAGGTGTTCACGTGTGTAACAACGGTTCCTGATTGGATAGTTCCAGGTGTTCACGTGTGTAACAACGGTTCCTGATTGGATAGTTCCAGGTGTTCACGCGTGTAACAGCGGTTTCCCATTGGATAGTTCCAGGTGTTCAGACGTGTAAGAGTGGGTTCTGATTGGATAGTTCCAGGTGCTCAGACGTGTAACAGCGGTTTCCGATTGGATAGTTATAGGTGTTCACGCGTGTAACAGCTGTTTCTGATTGGATAGTTCCAGGTGGTCAAGCGTGTAACAGCGGTTTCCGATTGGATAGTTCCAGGTGTTCACACATTTAACAGTGGTTTCCGATTGGATAATTCCAGGTGTTCAGATGTGTAACAGCGGTTTCTGATTTGAGAGTTCCAGGTGTTCAAGCGTGCAACAGCGGTTTCTGATTTGATAGTTCCAGGTGTTCACGCGTGTAACAGCGGATTATGATTGGATAGATCCAGGTGTTCACGCGTGTAACAGCGGTTTTCGATTGGATAGTTATAGGTGTTCACGCGTGTAACAGCTGTTTCTGATTGCATAGTTCCAGGTGTTCACACATGTAACAGCGGTTTCTGATTGGATAATTCCAGGTGTTCAAGCGTGTAACAGCGGTTTCCGATTGGATAGTTCCGGGTGTTCACATGTGTAACAGCGGTTTCTGATTGGATAGTTCCAGGTGTTCAAGCGTGTAACAGCGGTTTCCAATTGGATAGTTCCGGGTGTTGACGCGTGTAACAGTGGTTTCTGATTGGTTAGTTCCAGGTGTTCACGGGTGTAACAGTGGTTTCTGATTGGATAGTTCCTGGTGTTCACACGTGTAACAGCGGTTCCTGATTGGATAGTTCCAGGTGTTCACACGTTTAACAGTGGTTTCCGATTGGATAGTTCCAGGTGTTCAGACGTGTAACAGCGGTTTCCGATTGGATAGTTACAGGTGTTCAGACGTGTAACAGCGGTTTCTGATTGGATAGTTCCAGGTGTTCACGCGTGTAACAGCGGTTTCCGATTGGATAGTTATAGGTGTTCAGACGTGTAAGAGCGGTTTCTGATTGGATAGTTCCAGGTGTTCACGCGTGTAACAGCGGTTTCTGATTGGATAGTTCCAGGTGTTCACGCGTGTAACAACGGTTCCTGATTAAATAGTTCTAGGTGTTAACGCGTGTAACAGCGGTTCCTGATTGGATAGTTCCAGGTGTTCACGCGTGTAACAGCGGTTTCTGATTGGATAGTTCCAGGTGTTCACACGTGTAACAGCGGTTCCTGATTGGATAGTTCCAGGTGTTCACACATTTAACAGTGGTTTCCGATTGGATAATTCCAGGTGTTCAGACGTGTAACACCGGTTTCTGATTTGATAGTTCCTGGTGTTCACGCGTGTAACAGCGGTTTCCGATTGGATAGTTCCGGGTGTTTACGCGTGTAAGAGCGGTTTCTGATTGGATAGTTCCAGGTGTTCACACATTTAACAGTGGTTTCCGATTGGATAATTCCAGGTGTTCAGACGTGTAACAGCGGTTTCTGATTGGTTAGTTCCAGTTGGTCACGGGTGTAACAGTGGTTTCTGATTGGATAGTTCCTGGTGTTCAGACGTGTAACAGTGGTTTCTGATTGGATAGTTCCAGGTGTTCCCGCGTGTAACAACTGTTTCTGATTGCATAGTTCCAGTGGTTCACGCGTGTAACAGCGGTTTCTGATTGGATAGTTCCAGGTGTTCACGCGTGTAACAACGGTTCCTGATTGGATAGTTCCAGGTGTTCACGCGTGTAACAGCGGTTTCCGATTGGATAGTTCCAGGTGTTCAGACGTGTAAGAGCGGTTTCTGATTGGATAGTTCCAGGTGTTCAGACGTGTAACAGCGGTTTCTGATTGGAGAGTTCCAGGTGTTCACGCGTGTAACAGCGGTTTCCGATTGGATCGTTATAGGTGTTCACGCGTGTAACAGTGGTTTCTGATTGCATAGTTCCAGGTGTTCACGCGTGTATCAGCGGTTTCTGATTGGATAGTTCCAGGTGTTCACGCGTGTAACAGCGGTTTCCGATTGGATAGTTTCGGGTGTTCACGCGTGTAACAGCGGTTTCTGATTGGTTAGTTCCAGGTGTTCACGGGTGTAACAGTGGTTTCTGATTGGATAGTTCCTGGTGTTCAGACGTGTAACAGTGGTTTCTGATTAGATAGTTCCAGGTGTTCACGCATGTAACAGCGGTTTATGATTGGATAGGTCCAGGTGTTCACGCGTGTAACAGCGGTTTCTGATTGGATAGTTCCAGGTGTTCACGCGTGTAACAGCTATTTCCCATTGGATAGTTCCAGTGGTTCACGCGTGTAACAGCGGTTTCTGATTGGATAGTTCCAGGTGTTCACGCGTGTAACAACGGTTCCTGATTGGATAGTTCCAGGTGTTCAGACGTGTAACAGCAGTTTCCGATTGGATAGTTATAGGTCTTCAGATGTGTAAGAGCGGTTTCTGATAGGATAGTTCCAGGTGTTCATGCGTTTAACAGCGGTTTCTGATTGGATAGTTCCAGGTGTTCACGCGTGTAACAGCGGTTTCCCATTGGATAGTTATAGGTGTTCACGCGTGTAACACCTGTTTCTGATTGCATAGTTCCAGGTGTTCACGCGTGTAACAGCGGTTTCTGATTGGATAGTTCCAGGTGTTCACGCGTGTAACAGCGGTTTCTGATTGGATAGTTCCAGTGGTTCACGTGTGTAACAGCGGTTTCTGATTGGATAGTTCCAGGTGTTCACGCGTGTAACAACGGTTCCTGATTGGATAGTTCCAGGTGTTCACGCGTGTAACAGCGGTTTCCGATTGGATAGTTCCAGGTGTTCACGCGTGTAACAGCGGTTTCCGATTGGATAGTTCCGGGTGTTCACGCGTGTAACAGCGGTTTCTGATTGGTTAGTTCCAGGTGTTCACGGGTGTAACAGTGGTTTCTGATTGGATAGTTCCTGGTGTTCAGACGTGTAACAGTGGTTTCTGATTGGATAGTTCCATGTGTTCACGCGTGTAACAGCGGTTTCCCATTGGATAGTTCCAGTGGTTCACGCGTGTAACAGCGGTTTCTGATTGGATAGTTCCAGGTGTTCACGCATGTAACAGCGGTTTCTGATTGGATAGCTCCAGTTGTTCACGCGTGTAACAGCGGTTCCTGATTGGATAGTTCCAGGTGTTCACGCGTGTAACAGCGGTTTCCGATTGGATAGTTCCAGGTGTTCACGCGTGTAACAGCGGTTTCCGATTGGATAGTTATAGGTGTTCAGACGTGTAAGAGCGGTTTCTGATAGGATAGTTCCAGGTGTTCACGCGTGTAACAGCGGTTTCTGATTGGATAGTTCCAGGTGTTCACGTGTGTAACAACGGTTCCTGATTGGATAGTTCCAGGTGTTCACGCGTGTAACAGCGGTTTCCGATTGGATAGTTCCAGGTGTTCAGACGTGTAAGAGCGGTTTCTGATTGGATAGTTCCAGGTGCTCAGACGTGTAACAGCGGTTTCCGATTGGATAGTTATAGGTGTTCACGCGTGTAACAGCTTTTTCTGATTGCATAGTTCCAGGTGTTCACGCGTGTATCAGCGGTTTCTGATTGGATAGTTTCAGGTGTTCACGCGTGTAACAGCGGTTTCCGATTGGATAGTTCCAGGTGTTCACGCGTGTAACAGCGGTTTCTGATTGGTTAGTTCCAGGTGTTCACGGGTGTAACAGTGGTTTCTGATTGGATAGTTCCTGGTGTTCAGACGTGTAACAGTGGTTTCTGATTGGATAGTTCCAGGTGTTCACGCGTGTAACAGTGGTTTCCCATTGGATAGTTCCAGTGGTTCACGCGTGTAACAGCGGTTTCTGATTAGATATTTCCAGGTGTTCACGCATGTAACAGCGGTTTATGATTGGATAGTTCCAGGTGTTCACGCGTGTAACAGCGGTTTCTGATTGGATAGTTCCAGGTGTTCACACGTGTAACAGCGGTTTCCCATTGGATAGTTCCAGTGGTTCACGCGTGTAACAGTGGTTTCTGATTGGATAGTTCCTGGTGTTCAGACGTGTAACAGTGGTTTCTGATTGGATAGTTCCATGTGTTCACGCGTGTAACAGCGGTTTCCCATTGGATAGTTCCAGTGGTTCACGCGTGTAACAGCGGTTTCTGATTGGATAGTTCCAGGTGTTCACGCATGTAACAGCGGTTTCTGATTGGATAGTTCCAGGTGTTCACGCGTGTAACAGCGGTTTCCCATTGGATAGTTATAGGTGTTCACGCGTGTAACAACTGTTTCTGATTGCATAGTTCCAGGTGTTCACGCGTGTAACAGCGGTTTCTGATTGGATATTTCCAGGTGTTCCCGCGTGTAACAGCGGTTTCTGATTGTATAGTTCCAGTGGTTCACGCGTGTAACAGCGGTTTCTGATTGGATAGTTCCAGGTGTTCACGCGTGTAACAACGGTTCCTGATTGGACAGTTTCAGGTGTTCACGCGTGTAACAGCGGTTTCCGATTGGATAGTTCCAGGTGTTCAGACGTGTAACAGTGGTTCCTGATTGGATAGTTCCAGGTGTTCACGCGTGTAACAGTCGTTTCTGATTGGATAGTTCCAGGTGGTCACGTGTGTAACAGCAGTTTCCGATTGGATAGTTCCAGGTGTTCACGCCTGTGACAACGTTTTCCGATTGGACAGTTCCAGGTGTTCACGCGTGTAATAACGGTTCCTGATTGGATAGTTCCATGTGTTCACACGTGTAACATCGGTTTCCGATTGGATAGTTCCAGGTGTTCAGACGTGTAACAGCGGTTTCCGATTGGATAGTTCCAGGTGTTCACGCGTGTAACATTGGTTTCCGATTGGATAGTTCCAGGTGTTCAGACGTGTAGCAGCGGTTTCCGATTGGATAGTTCCAGGGGTTCACGCGTGTAACAGCTATTTCCGATTGGATAGTTCCAGGCGTTCTCGCGTGTAACAGCGGTTTCCGATTGGATAGATCCAGGTGTTCACGCGTGTAACAGCGGTTTCCGATTTGATAGTTCCAGGTGTTCAGACATGTAACAGTGGTTTCTGATTGGATAGTTCCAGGTGTTCACGCGTGTAACAGCGGTTTCTAATTTGATAGTTCCAGGTGTTCACGCGTGTAACAGTGGTTTCCGATTGGATAGTTCCAGGTGTTCACGCGTGTAACACCGGTTTCCGATTGGATAGTTCCAGGTATTCACGTGTGTAACACCGGTTTCCGATTGGATAGTTCCAGGTGTTCAAACCTGTAACAGCGGTCTGATTGGATAGTTCCAGGTGGTCACGCGTGTAACAGTGGTTTCCGATTGGATAATTCCAGTTGTTCAGATGTGTAAAAGTCGTTTCTGATTGGTTAGTTCCAGGTGTTTAGACGTGTAAAAGTGGTTTCTGATTGGTTAGTTCCAGGTGTTCAGACGTGTAACAGTGGTTCCTGATTGGATAGTTCCAGGTGTTCACGCGTGTAACAGCGGTTTCCGATTGGATAGTTCCAGGGGTTCACGCGTGTAATAGTCGTTTCTGATTGGATAGTTCCAGGTGGTCACGTGTGTAACAGCGGTTTCCGATTGGATAGTTCCAGGTTGTTCACGCCTGTGACAACGGTTTCCGATTGGATAGTTCCAGGTGTTCACGTGTGTAACAGTGGTTTCCGATTGGATAGTTCCAGGTGTTCACGCGTGTAACAGTAGTTTCTGATTGGATAGTTCCAGGTGTTCACGCGTGTAACACCGGTTTCCAATTGCATAGTTCCAGGCGTTCACGCGTGTAACAGCGGTTTCCGATTGAATAGTTCCAGGTGTTCACGCGTGTAACAGCGGTTTCCGATTTGATAGTTCCAGGTGTTCACGCGTGTAACAGTGGTTTCTGATTGGATAGTTCCAGGTGTTCACGTGTGTAACAGCGGTTTCCGATTGGATAGTTCCAGGTGTTCAGACCTGTAACAGCGGTCTGATTGGATAGTTCCAGGTGTTCACGCGTGTAACAGCGGTTTCCGATTGGATAGTTCCAGGTATTCACACGTGTAACAGCGGTTTCTCATTGGATAGTTCCAGGTGTTCACGCGTGTAACAGCGGTTTCCGATTGGATAGTTCCATGTGTTCAAGTGTGTAACAGTGGTTTCTGATTGGATAGTTCCAGGTGTTCAGACGTGTAACAGTGGTTTCTGATTGGATAGTTCCAGGTGTTGAGACGTGTAACAGTGGTTTCTGATTGGATAGTTCCAGGTGTTCACGCGTGTAACAGCGGTTTCCCATTGGATAGTTCCACTGGTTCACGCGTGTAACAGCGGTTTCTGATTGGATAGTTCCAGGTGTTCACGCATGTAACAGCGGTTTATGATTGGATAGTTCCAGGTGTTCACGCGTGTAACAGCGGTTTCTGATTGGATAGTTCCAGGTGTTCACGCGTGTAACAGCGGTTTCCCATTGGATAGTTGCAGTGGTTCACGCGTGTAACAGCGGTTTCTGATTGGATAGTTCCAGGTGTTCACGCGTGTAACAACGGTTCCTGATTGGATAGTTCCAGGTGTTCAGACGTGTAACAGCGGTTTCCGATTGGATAGTTATAGGTCTTCAGACGTGTAAGAGCGGTTTCTGATTGCATAGTTCCAGGTGTTCACGCGTTTAACAGCGGTTTCTGATTGGATAGTTCCAGGTGTTCACGCGTGTAACAGCGGTTTCCCATTGGATAGTTATAGGTGTTAAAGCGTGTAACACCTGTTTCTGATTGCATAGTTCCAGGTGTTCACGCGTGTAACAGCGGTTTCTGATTGCATAGTTCCAGGTGTTCACGCGTGTAACAGCGGTTTCTGATTGGATAGTTCCAGTGGTTCACGCGTGTAACAGCGGTTTCTGATTGGATAGTTCCAGGTGTTCACGCGTGTAACAACGGTTCCTGATTGGATAGTTCCAGGTGTTCACGCGTGTAACAGCGGTTTGCGATTGGATAGTTCCAGGTGTTCACGCGTGTAACAGCGGTTTCCGATTGGATAGTTCCGGGTGTTCACGCGTGTAACAGCGGTTTCTGATTGGTTAGTTCCAGGTGTTCACGGGTGTAACAGTGGTTTCTGATTGGATAGTTCCTGGTGTTCAGACGTGTAACAGTGGTTTCTGATTGGATAGTTCCATGTGTTCACGCGTGTAACAGCGGTTTCCGATTGGATAGTTCCAGTGGTTCACGCGTGTAACAGCGGTTTCTGATTGGATAGTTCCAGGTGTTCACGCATGTAACAGCGGTTTCTGATTGGATAGTTCCAGGTGTTCACGCGTGTAACAACGGTTCCTGATTGGATAGTTCCAGGTGTTCACGCGTGTAACAGCGGTTTCCGAGTGGATAGTTCCAGGTGTTAACGCGTGTAACAGCGGTTTCCGATTGGATAGTTATAGGTGTTCAGACGTGTAAGAGCGGTTTCTGATAGGATAGTTCCAGGTGTTCACGCGTGTAACAGCGGTTTCTGATTGGATAGTTCCAGGTGTTCACGTGTGTAACAACGGTTCCTGATTGGATAGTTCCAGGTGTTCACGCGTGTAACAGCGGTTTCCGATTGGATAGTTCCAGGTGCTCAGACGTGTAACAGCGGTTTCCGATTGGATAGTTATAGGTGTTCACGCGTGTAACAGCTGTTTCTGATTGCATAGTTCCAGGTGTTCACGCGTGTATCAGCGGTTTCTGATTGGATAGTTCCAGGTGTTCACGCGTGTAACAGCGGTTTCCGATTGGATAGTTCCAGGTGTTCACGCGTGTAACAGCGGTTTCTGATTGGTTAGTTCCAGGTGTTCACGGGTGTAACAGTGGTTTCTGATTGGATAGTTCCTGGTGTTCAGACGTGTAACAGTGGTTTCTGATTGGATAGTTCCAGGTGTTCACGCGTGTAACAGCGGTTTCCCATTGGATAGTTCCAGTGGTTCACGCGTGTAACAGCGGTTTCTGATTAGATATTTCCAGGTGTTCACGCATGTAACAGCGGTTTATGATTGGATAGTTCCAGGTGTTCACGCGTGTAACAGCGGTTTCTGATTGGATAGTTCCAGGTGTTCACACGTGTAACAGCGGTTTCCCATTGGATAGTTCCAGGTGTTCACGCGTGTAACAACGGTTCCTGATTGGATAGTTCCAGGTGTTCAGACGTGTAACAGCGGTTTGCGATTGGATAGTTATAGGTCTTCAGACGTGTAACAGCGGTTTCTGATTGGATAGTTCCAGGTGTTCACGCGTTTAACAGCGGTTTCTGATTGGATAGTTCCAGGTGTTCATGCGTGTAACAGCGGTTTCCCATTGGATAGTTATAGGTGTTCACGCGTGTAACAACTGTTTCTGATTGCATAGTTCCAGGTGTTCACGCGTGTAACAGCGGTTTCTGATTGGATATTTCCAGGTGTTCCCGCGTGTAACAGCGGTTTCTGATTGGATAGTTCCAGTGGTTCACGCGTGTAACAGCGGTTTCTGATTGGATAGTTCCAGGTGTTCACGCGTGTAACAACGGTTCCTGATTGGACAGTTTCAGGTGTTCACGCGTGTAACAGCGGTTTCCGATTGGTTAGTTCCAGGTGTTCAGACGTGTTACAGTGGTTCCTGATTGGATAGTTCCAGGTGTTCACGCGTGTAACAGTCGTTTCTGATTGGTTAGTTCCAGGTGGTCACGTGTGTAACAGCGGTTTCCGATTGGATAGTTCCAGGTGTTCACGCCTGTGACAACGTTTTCCGATTGGATAGTTCCAGGTGTTCACGCGTGTAATAACGGTTCCTGATTGGATAGTTCCATGTGTTCACACGTGTAACATCGGTTTCCGATTGGATAGTTCCAGGTGTTCAGACGTGTAACAGCGGTTTCCGATTGGATAGTTCCAGGTGTTCACGCGTGTAACATTGGTTTCCGATTGGATAGTTCCAGTGGTTCACGCGTGTAACAGCGGTTTCCGATTGGATAGTTCCAGGGGTTCACGCGTGTAACAGCTATTTCCGATTGGATAGTTCCAGGCGTTCACGCGTGTAACAGCGGTTTCCGATTGGATAATTCTAGGTGTTCAGACGTGTAAAAGTGGTTTCCGATTGGATAGTTCCAGGTGTTCACGCGTGTAACAGTAGTTTCTGATTGGATAGTTCCAGGTGTTCAGACGTGTAACAGTGGTTTCTGATTGGATAGTTCCAGGTGTTCAGACCTGTAACAGTGGTTTCTGATTTGATAGTTCCAGGTGTTCACGTGTGTAACAGCGGTTTCCGATTGGATACTTCCAGGTGTTCACGCGTGTAACAGTGGTTTCTGATTGGATAGTTCCAGGTGTTCACGCGTGTAACACCGGTTTCCGATTGGGTATTTCAAGGTGTTCACGCGTGTAACAGTCATTTCTGATTGGATAGTTCCAGGTGGTCACGTGTGTAACAGCGGTTTCCGATTGGATAGTTCCAGGTGTTCACGCCTGTGACAACGGTTTCCGATTGGATAGTTCCAGGTGTTCACGTGTGTCACAGCGGTTTCCGATTGGATAGTTCCAGGTGTTCACGCGTGTAACAGCGCTTTCCGATTTGATAGTTCCAGGTGTTCACGCGTGTAACAGTGGTTTCTGAATGGATAGTTCCAGGTGTTCATGCCTGTAACAGCGGTTTCCGATTGGTTAGTTCCAGGTGTTCACGCGTGTAACAGCGGTTTCTGATTGGATAGTTCCAGCTGTTCAGACGTGTAACAGTGGTTTCTGATTGGATAGTTCCAGGTGTTCAGACGTGTAACAGTGGTTTCTGATTGGATAGTTCCAGGTGTTCACGCGTGTAATAATGGTTCCTGATTGGATAGTTCCAGGTGTTCACACGTGTAACAGTGGTTTCCGATTGGATAGTTCCAGGTGTTCAGACGTGTAACAGCGGTTTCCGATTGGATAGTTCCAGGTGTTCACGTGTGTAACAGTGGTTTCTGATTGGATAGTTCCAGGTGTTCACGTGTGTAACACCGGTTTTCGATTGCATAGTTCCAGGGGTTCACGCGTGTAACAGTCGTTTCTGATTGGATAGTTCCAGGTGTTCAGACGTGTAACAGTGGTTTCCGATTTGATAGTTCCAGGTGTTCAGACATGTAACAGTGGTTCTGATTGGATAGTTCCAGGTGTTCAGACATGTAACAGCGGTTTCTAATTGGATAGTTCCAGGTGTTCACGCGTGTAACAGCGCTTTCCGATTTGATAGTTCCAGGTGTTCACGCGTGTAACAGTGGTTTCTGAATGGATAGTTCCAGGTGTTCATGCCTGTAACAGCGGTTTCCGATTGGTTAGTTCCAGGTGTTCACGCGTGTAACAGCGGTTTCCGATTGGATAGTTATAGGTGTTCACGCGTGTAACAGCGGTTTCTAATTGGATAGTTCCAGGTGTTCACGCGTGTAACAGCGCTTTCCGATTTGATAGTTCCAGGTGTTCACGCGTGTAACAGTGGTTTCTGAATGGATAGTTCCAGGTGTTCATGCCTGTAACAGCGGTTTCCGATTGGTTAGTTCCAGGTGTTCACGCGTGTAACAGCGGTTTCCGATTGGATAGTTATAGGTGTTCACGCGTGTAACAGTGGTTTCTGATTGGATAGTTCCAGGTGTTCACGCGTGTAATACCGGTTTCCGATTGCATAGTTTCAGGGGTTGAGACGTGTAACTGTGGTTTCTGATTGGATAGTTCCAGGTGTTCAGACGTGTAACATTGTTTTTCGATTGGATAGTTCCAGGTGTTCACAGGTGTAACAGCGGTTTCTGATTGGATAGTTCCAGGTGTTCACGCGTGTAACAACGGTTCCTGATTGGATAGTTCCAGTGGTTCACGCGTGTAACACCGGTTTCCGATTGGATAGTTCCAGGTGTTCACGTGTGTAACAGCGGTTTCCGATTGGATAATTCTAGGTGTTCACGCGTTTGACACCGATTTCTGATTGTATAGTTCCAGGTGGTCACGCGTGTAACAGTGGTTTCTGATTGGTTAGTTACAGGTGTTCAGACGTGTAAAAGTGGTTTCTGATTGGTTAGTTCCAGGTGTTCAGACGTGTAACAGTGGTTCCTGATTGGATAGTTCCAGGTGGTCACGCGCGTAACAGCGGTTTCCGATTGGATAGTTCCAGGTATTCACACGTGTAACAGCGGTTTCTCATTGGATAGTTCCAGGTGTTCACGCGTGTAACACCGGTTTCCGATTCGCTAGTTCCAGGTGTTCACACCTGTAACAGTGGTTTCTGATTGGATAGTTCCAGGTGTTCACGCGTGTAACACCGGTTTCCGATTAGGTAGTTCCAGGTGTTCACGCGTGTAACAGTCGTTTCTGATTGGATAGTTCCAGGTGGTCACGTGTGTAACAGCGGTTTCCGATTGGATAGTTCCAGGTGTTCACGCCTGTGACAACGTTTTCCGATTGGATAGTTCCAGGTGTTCAGGCGTGTAATAACGGTTCCTGATTGGATAGTTCCAGGTGTTCATGCGTGTAACAGTAGTTTCTGATTGGATAGTTCCAGGTGTTCAGACGTGTAACAGTGGTTTCTGATTGGATAGTTCCAGGTGTTCAGACGTGTAACAGCAGTTTCCGATTGGATAGTTCCAGGGGTTCACGCGTCTAACAGCTATTTCCAATTGGATAGTTCCAGGTGTTCACGTGTGTAACAGCGGTTTCCGATTGGATAGTTCCAGGTGTTCACGCGTGTAACAGTAGTTTCTGATTGGATAGTTCCAGGTGTTCAGACGTGTAACAGTGGTTTCTGATTGGATAGTTCCAGGTGTTCACGCGTGTAATAATGGTTCCTGATTGGATAGTTCCAGGTGTTCACACGTGTAATAGTGGTTTCAGATTGGATAGTTCCAGGTGTTCAGACGTGTAACAGCGGTTTCCGAATGGATAGTTCCAGGTGTTCACGCGTGTAACAGCGGTTTCCGATTGGATAGTTCCAGGGGTTCAAGCGTGTAACAGCTATTTCCGATTGGATAGTTCCAGGTGTTCACGCGTGTAACAGCGGTTTCCGATTGGATAGTTCCACTGTTCACGCGTGTAACAGAGGTTTCTGATTGGATACTTCCAGGTGTTCACGCGTGTAACAGTGGTTTTTGATTGGATAGTTCCAGGTGTTCACGCGTGTAACAGCGGTTTCCGATTGGATAGTTCCAGGTGTTCACGCGTGTAACAGTGGTTTCTTATTGGATAGTTCCAGGTGTTCACGCGTGTAACACCGGTTTCCGATTGCATAGTTCCAGGGGTTCACGCGTGTAACAGTGGTTTCGGATTGGATAGTTCCAGGTGTTCAGACGTGTAACAGTGGTTTCTGATTGGATAGTTCCAGGTGTTCAGACGTGTAACAGCGGTTGCCAATTGGATAGTTCCAGGTGTTCAGACGTGTAACATTGTTTTTCGATTGGATAGTTCCAGGTGTTCACAAGTGTAACAGCGGTTTCTGATTGGATATTTCCAGGTGTTCACGCGTGTAACTACGGTTCCTGATTGGATAGTTCCAGGTGTTCACACGTGTAACACCGGTTTCCGATTGGATAGTTCCAGGTGTTGACGCGTGTAACAGCGGTTTCCGATTGGATAGTTCCAGGGGTTCAAGCGTGTAACAGCTATTTCCGATTGGATAGTTCCAGGTATTCACGCGTGTAACACCGGTTTCCGATTGGATAGTTCCAGGTGTTCAGACCTGTAACAGCGGTCTGGTTGGATAGTTCCAGGTGGTCACGCGTGTAACAGTGGTTTCCGATTGGATAGTTCCAGGTGTTCAGACGTGTAAAAGTCGTTTCTGATTGGTTAGTTCCAGGTGTTTAGACGTGTAAAAGTGGTTTCTGATTGGTTAGTTCCAGGTGTTCAGACGTGTAACAGTGGTTCCTGATTGGATAGTTCCAGGTGTTCACGCGTGTAACAGTCGTTTCTGATTGGGTAGTTCCAGGTGGTCACGTGTGTAACAGCGGTTTCCGATTGGATAGTTCCAGGTGTTCACGCGTGTAACAGCGGTTTCCGATTTGATAGTTCCAGGTGTTCAGACGTGTAACAGTGGTTTCTGATTGGATAGTTCCAGGTGTTCACGTGTGTAACAGCGGTTTCCGATTGGATAGTTCCAGGTGTTCAGACCTGTAACAGCGGTCTGATTGGATAGTTCCAGGTGTTCACGTGTGTAACAGCGGTTTCCGATTGGATAGTTCCAGGTGTTCAGACCTGTAACAGCGGTCTGATTGGATAGTTCCAGGTGTTCACGCGTGTAACACCGGTTTCCGATTGGATAGTTCCTGGTGTTCAAGTGTGTAACAGTGGTTTCTGATTGGATAGTTCCAGGTGTTCACGTGTGTAACACCGGTTTCCGATTGCATAGTTCCAGGGGTTCACGCGTGTAACAGTGGTTTCCGATTGGATAGTTCCAGGTGTTCAGACCTGTAACAGTGGTTTCTGATTGGATAGTTCCAGGTTTCACGTGTGTAACAGCGGTTTCCGATTGGATAGTTCCAGGTGTTCACGCGTGTAACAGTGGTTTCTGATTGGATAGTTCCAGTTGTTCACGCGTGTAACACCTGTTTCCGATTGGGTAGTTTCAGGTGTTCACGCGTGTAATAGCGGTTTCCGATTGGATAGTTCCAGGTGTTCACGCGTGTAACAGAGGTTTCCGATTGGATAGTTCCAGGTGTTCACGCGTGTAACACCGGTTTCCGATTGGATAGTTCCAGGTGTTCAGACCTGTAACAGCGGTCTGATTGGATAGTTCCAGTTGTTCACGTGTGTAACAGCGGTTTCCGATTGGATAATTCTAGGTGTTCACGCGTTTGACAGCGATTTTTGCGATTGGATAGTTCCAGGTGTTAACGCGTGTAACAGCGGTTTCCAATTGGATAGTTCCAGGCGTTCACGCGTGTAACACCGGTTTCCGATTGGATAGTTCCAGGTGTTTACGCGTGTAACAGTGGTTTCCGATTTGATAGTTCCAGGTGTTCAGACATGTAACAGTGGTTTCTGATTGGATAGTTCCAGGTGTTCACGCTTGTAAAAGCGGTTTCTGATTGGATAGTTCCAGGTGTTTACGCGTGTAACAGCGGTTTCTGATTGGATAGTTCCAGGTGTTCAGACGTGTAACAGTGGTTTCTGATTAGATAGTTCCAGGTGTTCAGACGTGTAACAGCGGTTTCCGATTGGATAGTTCCAGGTGTTCACGCGTGTAACAGCGGTTTCCGATTGCATAGTTCCAGGTGTTCACGCGTGTAACAGCGGTTTCTGATTGGATAGTTCCAGGTGTTCACGCGTGTAACAGCGGTTTCTGATTGGATAGTTCCAGGTGCTCACGCGTGTAACAGCGTTTTCCGATTGGATAGTTCCAGGGGTTCACGCGTGTAACAGCGGTTTCCGATTGGATAGTTCCAGGGGTTCACGCGTGTAACAGTGATTTCTGATTGGATAGTTCCAGGTGTTCACACGTGTAACAGCGGTTTCTGATTGGATAGTTCCAATTGTTCAGACGTGTAACAATGGTTTCTGATTGGATAGTTCCAGGTGTTCACGTGTGTAACAGCGGTTTCTGATTGGATAGTTCCAGGTGTTCAGACGTGTAACAGCGGTTTCTGATTGGATAATTCCAGGTGTTCACGCGTGTAATAATGGTTCCTGATTGGATAGTTCCAGGTGTTCACACGTGTAACAGCGGTTCCTGATTGGATAGTTCCAGGTGTTCACACGTGTAACAGCGGTTTCTGATTGGATAGATCCAGGTGTTCACGCGTGTAACAGTGGTTTCTGATTGGATAGTTCCAGGTGTTCACGCGTGTAACAGTGGTTTCCGATTGGATAGTTCCAGCAGTTCAGACGTGTAACACCGGTTTCTGATTGGATAGTTCCAGGTGTTCACGCGTGTAACAGTGGTTTCTGATTGGATAGTTCCAGCAGTTCAGACGTGTAACACCGGTTTCTGATTGGATAGTTCCAGGTGTTCAGACGTGTAACAGTGGTTTCTGATTTGATAGTTAAAGCAGTTCAGACGTGTAACAGTGGTTTCTGATTGGATAGTTCCAGGTGTTCAGACGTGTAACAGTGGTTTCCGATTGGATAGTTCCAGGTGTTCACGCGTGTAACAACGCTTCCTGATTGGATAGTTCCAGGTGTTCACACGTGTAACAGTGGTTTCCGATTGGATAGTTCCAGGTGTTCAGACGTGTAACAGTGGTTTCTGATTGGATAGTTCCAGCAGTTCAGACGTGTAACAGTGGTTTTTGATTGGATAGTTCAAGGTGTTCACGCGTGTAACACTGGTTTCCCATTGGATAGTTCCAGCTGTTCACGCGTGTAACAGCGGTTTTCAATTGGATAGTTTTAGGGGTTCAGACGTGTAACAGTGGTTTCTGATTGGATAGTTCCAGGTGTTCAGACGTGTAACAGTGGTTTCCGATTTGATAGTTCCAGGTGTTCAGACATGTAACAGTGGTTCTGATTGGATAGTTCCAGGTGTTCAGACATGTAACAGCGGTTTCTAATTGGATAGTTCCAGGTGTTCACGCGTGTAACAGCGCTTTCCGATTTGATAGTTCCAGGTGTTCACGCGTGTAACAGTGGTTTCTGAATGGATAGTTCCAGGTGTTCATGCCTGTAACAGCGGTTTCCGATTGGTTAGTTCCAGGTGTTCACGCGTGTAACAGCGGTTTCCGATTGGATAGTTATAGGTGTTCACGCGTGTAACAGCGGTTTCTAATTGGATAGTTCCAGGTGTTCACGCGTGTAACAGCGCTTTCCGATTTGATAGTTCCAGGTGTTCACGCGTGTAACAGTGGTTTCTGAATGGATAGTTCCAGGTGTTCATGTCTGTAACAGCGGTTTCCGATTGGTTAGTTCCAGGTGTTCACGCGTGTAACAGCGGTTTCCGATTGGATAGTTATAGGTGTTCACGCGTGTAACAGTGGTTTCTGATTGGATAGTTCCAGGTGTTCACGCGTGTAACACCGGTTTCCGATTGCATAGTTTCAGGGGTTGAGACGTGTAACTGTGGTTTCTGATTGGATAGTTCCAGGTGTTCAGACGTGTAACATTGTTTTTCGATTGGATAGTTCCAGGTGTTCACAGGTGTAACAGCGGTTTCTGATTGGATAGTTCCAGGTGTTCACGCGTGTAACAACGGTTCCTGATTGGATAGTTCCAGTGGTTCACGCGTGTAACAGCGGTTTCCGATTGGATAGTTCCAGGTGTTCACGTGTGTAACAGCAGTTTCCGATTGGATAATTCTAGGTGTTCACGCGTTTGACACCGATTTCTGATTGTATAGTTCCAGGTGGTCACGCGTGTAACAGTGGTTTCTGATTGGTTAGTTACAGGTGTTCAGACGTGTAAAAGTGGTTTCTGATTGGTTAGTTCCAGGTGTTCAGACGTGTAACAGTGGTTCCTGATTGGATAGTTCCAGGTGTTCACGCGTGTAACAGCGGTTTCCGATTGGATAGTTCCAGGTATTCACACGTGTAACAGCGGTTTCTCATTGGATAGTTCCAGGTGTTCACGCGTGTAACACCGGTTTCCGATTCGCTAGTTCCAGGTGTTCACACCTGTAACAGTGGTTTCTGATTGGATAGTTCCAGGTGTTCACGCGTGTAACACCGGTTTCCGATTAGGTAGTTCCAGGTGTTCACGCGTGTAACAGTCGTTTCTGATTGGATAGTTCCAGGTGGTCACGTGTGTAACAGCGGTTTCCGATTGGATAGTTCCAGGTGTTCACGCCTGTGACAACGTTTTCCGATTGGATAGTTCCAGGTGTTCAGGCGTGTAATAACGGTTCCTGATTGGATAGTTCCAGGTGTTCATGCGTGTAACAGTAGTTTCTGATTGGATAGTTCCAGGTGTTCAGACGTGTAACAGTGGTTTCTGATTGGATAGTTCCAGGTGTTCAGACGTGTAACAGCGGTTTCCGATTGGATAGTTCCAGGGGTTCACGCGTCTAACAGCTATTTCCAATTGGATAGTTCCAGGTGTTCACGTGTGTAACAGCGGTTTCCGATTGGATAGTTCCAGGTGTTCACGCGTGTAACAGTAGTTTCTGATTGGATAGTTCCAGGTGTTCAGACGTGTAACAGTGGTTTCTGATTGGATAGTTCCAGGTGTTCACGCGTGTAATAATGGTTCCTGATTGGATAGTTCCAGGTGTTCACACGTGTAATAGTGGTTTCAGATTGGATAGTTCCAGGTGTTCAGACGTGTAACAGCGGTTTCCGAATGGATAGTTCCAGGTGTTCACGCGTGTAACAGCGGTTTCCGATTGGATAGTTCCAGGGGTTCAAGCGTGTAACAGCTATTTCCGATTGGATAGTTCCATGCGTTCACGCGTGTAACAGCGGTTTCCGATTGGATAGTTCCACTGTTCACGCGTGTAACAGAGGTTTCTGATTGGATACTTCCAGGTGTTCACGCGTGTAACAGCGGTTTCCGATTGGATAGTTCCAGGTGTTCACGCGTGTAACAGTGGTTTCTGATTGGATAGTTCCAGGTGTTCACGCGTGTAACACCGGTTTCCGATTGCATAGTTCCAGGGGTTCACGCGTGTAACAGTGCTTTCGGATTGGATAGTTCCAGGTGTTCAGACGTGTAACAGTGGTTTCTGATTGGATAGTTCCAGGTGTTCAGACGTGTAACAGCGGTTGCCAATTGGATAGTTCCAGGTGTTCAGACGTGTAACATTGTTTTTCGATTGGATAGTTCCAGGTGTTCACAAGTGTAACAGCGGTTTCTGATTGGATATTTCCAGGTGTTCACGCGTGTAACTACGGTTCCTGATTGGATAGTTCCAGGTGTTCACACGTGTAACAGCGGTTTCCGATTGGATAGTTCCAGGTGTTGACGCGTGTAACACCGGTTTCCGATTGGATAGTTCCAGGTATTCACGCGTGTAACACCGGTTTCCGATTGGATAGTTCCAGGTGTTCAGACCTGTAACAGCGGTTTCCGATTTGATAGTTCCAGGTGTTCAGACGTGTAACAGTGGTTTCTGATTGGATAGTTCCAGGTGTTCACGTGTGTAACAGCGGTTTCCGATTGGATAGTTCCAGGTGTTCAGACCTGTAACAGCGGTCTGATTGGATAGTTCCAGGTGGTCACGCGCGTAACAGCGGTTTCCGATTGGATAGTTCCAGGTATTCACACGTGTAACAGCGGTTTCTCATTGGATAGTTCCAGGTCTTCATGCGTGTAACACCGGTTTCCGATTGGATAGTTCCTGGTGTTCAAGTGTGTAACAGTGGTTTCTGATTGGATAGTTCCAGGTGTTCACGTGTGTAACACCGGTTTCCGATTGCATAGTTCCAGGGGTTCACGCGTGTAACAGTGGTTTCTGATTGGATAGTTCCAGGTGTTCAGACGTGTAACAGTGGTTTCTGATTGGATAGTTCCAGGTGTTCAGACCTGTAACAGTGGTTTCTGATTGGATAGTTCCAGGTGTTCACGTGTGTAACACCGGTTTCCGATTGGATACTTCCAGGTGTTCACGCGTGTAACAGTGGTTTCTGATTGGATAGTTCCAGGTGTTCACGCGTGTAACACCGGTTTCCGATTGGGTATTTCCAGGTGTTCACGCGTGTAACAGTCATTTCTGATTGGATAGTTCCAGGTGGTAACGTGTGTAACAGCGGTTTCTGATTGGATAGTTCCAGGTGTTCACGCCTGTGACAACGGTTTCCGATTGGATAGTTCCAGGTGTTCACGTGTGTAACAGCGGTTTCCGATTGGATAATTCTAGGTGTTCACGCGTTTGACAGCGATTTTTGCGATTGGATAGTTCCAGGTGTTAACGCGTGTAACAGCGGTTTCCAATTGGATAGTTCCAGGCGTTCACGCGTGTAACACCGGTTTCCGATTGGATAGTTCCAGGTGTTTACGCGTGTAACAGTGGTTTCCGATTTGATAGTTCCAGGTGTTCAGACATGTAACAGTGGTTTCTGATTGGATAGTTCCAGGTGTTCACGCTTGTAAAAGCGGTTTCTGATTGGATAGTTCCAGGTGTTTACGCGTGTAACAGCGGTTTCTGATTGGATAGTTCCAGGTGTTCAGACGTGTAACAGTGGTTTCTAATTAGATAGTTCCAGGTGTTCAGACGTGTAACAGCGGTTTCCGATTGGATAGTTCCAGGTGTTCACGCGTGTAACAGCGGTTTCCGATTGCATAGTTCCAGGTGTTCACGCGTGTAACAGCGGTTTCTGATTGGATAGTTCCAGGTGTTCACGCGTGTAACAGCGGTTTCCGATTGGATAGTTATAGGTGTTCACGCGTGTAACAGCGGTTTCTAATTGGATAGTTCCAGGTGTTCACGCGTGTAACAGCGCTTTCCGATTTGATAGTTCCAGGTGTTCACGCGTGTAACAGTGGTTTCTGAATGGATAGTTCCAGGTGTTCATGCCTGTAACAGCGGTTTCCGATTGGTTAGTTCCAGGTGTTCACGCGTGTAACAGCGGTTTCTGATTGGATAGTTATAGGTGTTCACGCGTGTAACAGTGGTTTCTGATTGGATAGTTCCAGGTGTTCACGCGTGTAACACCGGTTTCCGATTGCATAGTTTCAGGGGTTGAGACGTGTAACTGTGGTTTCTGATTGGATAGTTCCAGGTGTTCAGACGTGTAACATTGTTTTTCGATTGGATAGTTCCAGGTGTTCACAGGTGTAACAGCGGTTTCTGATTGGATAGTTCCAGGTGTTCACGCGTGTAACAACGGTTCCTGATTGGATAGTTCCAGTGGTTCACGCGTGTAACACCGGTTTCCGATTGGATAGTTCCAGGTGTTCACGTGTGTAACAGCAGTTTCCGATTGGATAATTCTAGGTGTTCACGCGTTTGACACCGATTTCTGATTGTATAGTTCCAGGTGGTCACGCGTGTAACAGTGGTTTCTGATTGGTTAGTTACAGGTGTTCAGACGTGTAAAAGTGGTTTCTGATTGGTTAGTTCCAGGTGTTCAGACGTGTAACAGTGGTTCCTGATTGGATAGTTCCAGGTGTTCACGCGTGTAACAGCGGTTTCCGATTGGATAGTTCCAGGTATTCACACGTGTAACAGCGGTTTCTCATTGGATAGTTCCAGGTGTTCACGCGTGTAACACCGGTTTCCGATTCGCTAGTTCCAGGTGTTCACACCTGTAACAGTGGTTTCTGATTGGATAGTTCCAGGTGTTCACGCGTGTAACACCGGTTTCCGATTAGGTAGTTCCAGGTGTTCACGCGTGTAACAGTCGTTTCTGATTGGATAGTTCCAGGTGGTCACGTGTGTAACAGCGGTTTCCGATTGGATAGTTCCAGGTGTTCACGCGTGTAACAGTAGTTTCTGATTGGATAGTTCCAGGTGTTCAGACGTGTAACAGTGGTTTCTGATTGGATAGTTCCAGGTGTTCACGCGTGTAATAATGGTTCCTGATTGGTTAGTTCCAGGTGTTCACACGTGTAATAGTGGTTTCAGATTGGATAGTTCCAGGTGTTCAGACGTGTAACAGCGGTTTCCGAATGGATAGTTCCAGGTGTTCACGCGTGTAACAGCGGTTTCCGATTGGATAGTTCCAGGGGTTCAAGCGTGTAACAGCTATTTCCGATTGGATAGTTCCAGGCGTTCACGCGTGTAACAGCGGTTTCCGATTGGATAGTTCCACTGTTCACGCGTGTAACAGAGGTTTCTGATTGGATACTTCCAGGTGTTCACGCATGTAACAGTGGTTTCTGATTGGATAGTTCCAGGTGTTCACGCGTGTAACACCGGTTTCCGATTGCATAGTTCCAGGGGTTCACGCGTGTAACAGTGGTTTCGGATTGGATAGTTCCAGGTGTTCAGACGTGTAACAGTGGTTTCTGATTGGATAGTTCCAGGTGTTCAGACGTGTAACAGCGGTTGCCAATTGGATAGTTCCAGGTGTTCAGACGTGTAACATTGTTTTTCGATTGGATAGTTCCAGGTGTTCACAAGTGTAACAGCGGTTTCTGATTGGATATTTCCAGGTGTTCACGCGTGTAACTACGGTTCCTGATTGGATAGTTCCAGGTGTTCACACGTGTAACAGCGGTTTCCGATTGGATAGTTCCAGGTGTTGACGCGTGTAACACCGGTTTCCGATTGGATAGTTCCAGGTATTCACGCGTGTAACACCGGTTTCCGATTGGATAGTTCCAGGTGTTCAGACCTGTAACAGCGGTCTGGTTGGATAGTTCCAGGTGGTCACGCGTGTAACAGTGGTTTCCGATTGGATAGTTCCAGGTGTTCAGACGTGTAAAAGTCGTTTCTGATTGGTTAGTTCCAGGTGTTTAGACGTGTAAAAGTGGTTTCTGATTGGTTAGTTCCAGGTGTTCAGACGTGTAACAGTGGTTCCTGATTGGATAGTTCCAGGTGTTCACGCGTGTAACAGTCGTTTCTGATTGGGTAGTTCCAGGTGGTCACGTGTGTAACAGCGGTTTCCGATTGGATAGTTCCAGGTTGTTCACGCCTGTGACAACGGTTTCCTATGGGATAGTTCCAGGTGTTCACGTGTGAAACAGCGGTTTCCGATTGGATAGTTCCAGGTGTTCATGCGTGTAACAGTAGTTTCTGATTGGATAGTTCCAGGTGTTCACGTGTGTAACACCAGTTTCCGATTGCATAGTTCCAGGCGTTCACGCGTGTAACAGCGGTTTCCGATTGGATAGTTCCAGGTGTTCACGCGTGTAACAGCGGTTTCCGATTTGATAGTTCCAGGTGTTCAGACGTGTAACAGTGGTTTCTGATTGGATAGTTCCAGGTGTTCACGTGTGTAACAGCGGTTTCCGATTGGATAGTTCCAGGTGTTCAGACCTGTAACAGCGGTCTGATTGGATAGTTCCAGGTGTTCACGCGTGTAACAGCGGTTTCCGATTGGATAGTTCCAGGTATTCACACGTGTAACAGCGGTTTCTCATTGGATAGTTCCAGGTCTTCATGCGTGTAACACCGGTTTCCGATTGGATAGTTCCTGGTGTTCAAGTGTGTAACAGTGGTTTCTGATTGGATAGTTCCAGGTGTTCACGTGTGTAACACCGGTTTCCGATTGCACAGTTCCAGGGGTTCACGCGTGTAACAGTGGTTTCTGATTGGATAGTTCCAGGTGTTCAGACGTGTAACAGTGGTTTCTGATTGGATAGTTCCAGGTGTTCAGACCTGTAACAGTGGTTTCTGATTGGATAGTTCCAGGTGTTCACGTGTGTAACACCGGTTTCCGATTGGATACTTCCAGGTGTTCACGCGTGTAACAGTGGTTTCTGATTGGATAGTTCCAGGTGTTCACGCGTGTAACACCGGTTTCCGATTGGGTATTTCCAGGTGTTCACGCGTGTAACAGTCATTTCTGATTGGATAGTTCCAGGTGGTAACGTGTGTAACAGCGGTTTCTGATTGGATAGTTCCAGGTGTTCACGCCTGTGACAACGGTTTCCGATTGGATAGTTCCAGGTGTTCACGTGTGTAACAGCGGTTTCCGATTGGATAATTCTAGGTGTTCACGCGTTTGACAGCGATTTTTGCGATTGGATAGTTCCAGGTGTTAACGCGTGTAACAGCGGTTTCCAATTGGATAGTTCCAGGCGTTCACGCGTGTAACACCGGTTTCCGATTGGATAGTTCCAGGTGTTTACGCGTGTAACAGTGGTTTCCGATTTGATAGTTCCAGGTGTTCAGACATGTAACAGTGGTTTCTGATTGGATAGTTCCAGGTGTTCACGCTTGTAAAAGCGGTTTCTGATTGGATAGTTCCAGGTGTTTACGCGTGTAACAGCGGTTTCTGATTGGATAGTTCCAGGTGTTCAGACGTGTAACAGTGGTTTCTGATTAGATAGTTCCAGGTGTTCAGACGTGTAACAGCGGTTTCCGATTGGATAGTTCCAGGTGTTCACGCGTGTAACAGCGGTTTCCGATTGCATAGTTCCAGGTGTTCACGCGTGTAACAGCGGTTTCTGATTGGATAGTTCCAGGTGTTCACGCGTGTAACAGCGGTTTCTGATTGGATAGTTCCAGGTGCTCACGCGTGTAACAGCGGTTTCCGATTGGATAGTTCCAGGTGTTCACGCGTGTAACAGCGTTTTCCGATTGGATAGTTCCAGGGGTTCACGCGTGTAACAGCGGTTTCCGATTGGATAGTTCCAGGGGTTCACGCGTGTAACAGTGATTTCTGATTGGATAGTTCCAGGTGTTCACGTGTGTAACAGCGGTTTCTGATTGGATAGTTCCAATTGTTCAGACGTGTAACAATGGTTTCTGATTGGATAGTTCCAGGTGTTCACGTGTGTAACAGCGGTTTCTGATTGGATAGTTCCAGGTGTTCAGACGTGTAACAGCGGTTTCTGATTGGATAATTCCAGGTGTTCACGCGTGTAATAATGGTTCCTGATTGGATAGTTCCAGGTGTTCAGACGTGTAACAGCGGTTCCTGATTGGATAGTTCCAGGTGTTCACACGTGTAACAGCGGTTTCTGATTGGATAGATCCAGGTGTTCACGCGTGTAACAGTGGTTTCTGATTGGATAGTTCCAGGTGTTCACGCGTGTAACAGTGGTTTCCGATTGGATAGTTCCAGCAGTTCAGACGTGTAACACCGGTTTCTGATTGGATAGTTCCAGGTGTTCACGCGTGTAACAGTGGTTTCTGATTGGATAGTTCCAGCAGTTCAGACGTGTAACACCGGTTTCTGATTGGATAGTTCCAGGTGTTCAGACGTGTAACAGTGGTTTCTGATTGGATAGTTAAAGCAGTTCAGACGTGTAACAGTGGTTTCTGATTGGATAGTTCCAGGTGTTCAGACGTGTAACAGTGGTTTCTGATTGGATAGTTCCAGGTGTTCACGCGTGTAACAACGCTTCCTGATTGGATAGTTCCAGGTGTTCACACGTGTAACAGTGGTTTCCGATTGGATAGTTCCAGGTGTTCAGACGTGTAACAGTGGTTTTTGATTGGATAGTTCAAGGTGTTCAGACGTGTAACAGTGGTTTCTGATTGGATAGTTCCAGCAGTTCAGACGTGTAACAGTGGTTTTTGATTGGATAGTTCAAGGTGTTCACGCGTGTAACACTGGTTTCCCATTGGATAGTTCCAGCTGTTCACGCGTGTAACAGCGGTTTTCAATTGGATAGTTTTAGGGGTTCAGACGTGTAACAGTGGTTTCTGATTGGATAGTTCCAGGTGTTCACGTGTGTAACAGCGGTTTCCGATTGGATAGTTCCAGGTGTTCACGTGTGTAACAGCGCTTTCCGATTGGATAGTTCCAGGTGTTCACGGGTGTAACAGCGGTTTCTGATTGGATATCTCCAGATGTTCACGCGTGTAACAGCGGTTTCCGATTTGATAGTTCCAGGTGTTCACGTGTGTAACAGCGGTTCCTGATTGGATAGTTCCAGGTGTTCAGACGTGTAACAGTGGTTTCCGATTGGATAGTTCCAGGTGTTCACGTGTGTAACAGCGGGTTCTGATTGGATAGTTCCAGGTGTTCACACGTGTAACAGTGGTTTCTGATTGGAAAGTTCCAGGTGTTCACGCGTGTAACACCGGTTTCCGATTGGATAGTTCCAGGTGTTCACGCGTGTAACAGTGGTTTCTGATTTGATAGTTCCAGGTGTTCACGAGTGTAACAACGGTTTCTGATTGGATAGTTCCAGGTGTTCAAACGTGTAACAGCGGTTTCTGATTGGATAGATCCAGGTGTTCACGCGTGTAACAGTGGTTTCTGATTGGATAGTTCCAGCAGTTCAGACGTGTAACACCGGTTTCTGATTGGATAGTTCCAGGTGTTCAGACGTGTAACAGTGGTTTCTGATTGGATAGTTCCAGCAGTTCACACGTGTAACAGTGGTTTCTGATTGGATAGTTCCAGGTCTTCAGACGTGTAACAGTGGTTTCTGATTGGATAGTTCCAGGTGTTCACGCGTGTAACAACGCTTCCTGATTGGATAGTTCCAGGTGTTCACACGTGTAACAGTGGTTTCCGATTGGATAGTTCCAGGTGTTCACGCGTGTAACAACGCTTCCTGATTGGATAGTTCCAGGTGTTCACACGTGTAATAGTGGTTTCCGATTGGATAGTTCCAGCAGTTCAGACGTGTAACAGTGGTTTCTGATTGGATAGTTCCAGGTGTTCACGCGTGTAACAACGCTTCCTGATTGGATAGTTCCAGGTGTTCACACGTGTAACAGTGGTTTCCGATTGGATAGTTCCAGGTGTTCACGCGTGTAACAACGCTTCCTGATTGGATAGTTCCAGGTGTTCACACGTGTAACAGTGGTTTCCGATTGGATAGTTCCAATTGTTCAGACGTGTAACAATGGTTTCTGATTGGATAGTTCCAGGTGTTCACGTGTGTAACAGCGGTTTCTGATTGGATAGTTCCAGGTGTTCAGACGTGTAACAGCGGTTTCTGATTGGATAATTCCAGGTGTTCACGCGTGTAATAATGGTTCCTGATTGGATAGTTCCAGGTGTTCACGCGTGTAACAACGGTTCCTGATTGGATAGTTCCAGGTGTTCACACGTGTAACAGCGGTTTCTGATTGGATAGATCCAGGTGTTCACGCGTGTAACAGTGGTTTCTGATTGGATAGTTCCAGGGGTTCACGCGTGTAACAGTGGTTTCCGATTGGATAGTTCCAGCAGTTCAGACGTGTAACACCGGTTTCTGATTGGATAGTTCCAGGTGTTCACGCGTGTAACAGTGGTTTCTGATTGGATAGTTCCAGCAGTTCAGACGTGTAACACCGGTTTCTGATTGGATAGTTCCAGGTGTTCAGACGTGTAACAGTGGTTTCTGATTGGATAGTTAAAGCAGTTCAGACGTGTAACAGTGGTTTCTGATTGGATAGTTCCAGGTGTTCAGACGTGTAACAGTGGTTTCTGATTGGATAGTTCCAGGTGTTCACGCGTGTAACAACGCTTCCTGATTGGATAGTTCCAGGTGTTCACACGTGTAACAGTGGTTTCCGATTGGATAGTTCAAGGTGTTCAGACGTGTAACAGTGGTTTCTGATTGGATAGTTCCAGCAGTTCAGACGTGTAACAGTGGTTTTTGATTGGATAGTTCAAGGTGTTCACGCGTGTAACACTGGTTTCCCATTGGATAGTTCCAGCTGTTCACGCGTGTAACAGCGGTTTTCAATTGGATAGTTTTAGGGGTTCAGACGTGTAACAGTGGTTTCTGATTGGATAGTTCCAGGTGTTCAGATGTGTAACAGCGGTTTCTGATTGGATAGTTCCAGGTGTTCAAACGTGTAACACCGGTTTCCGATTGGATAGTTCCAGGTGTTCACGCGTGTAACAGCGGTTTCTGATTGGATATCTCCAGATGTTCACGCGTGTAACAGCGGTTTCCGATTTGATAGTTCCAGGTGTTCAGACGTGTAACAGTGGTTTCTGATTGGATAGTTCCAGGTGTTCACGTGTTTAACAGCGGTTTCTGATTGGATAGTTCCAGGTGTTCACACGTGTAACAGTGGTTTCTGATTGGATAGTTCCAGGTGTTCACGCGTGTAACACCGGTTTCCGATTGGATACTTCCAGGTGTTCACGCGTGTAACAGTGGTTTCTGATTTGATAGTTCCAGGTGTTCACGCGTGTAACAACGGTTTCTGATTGGATAGTTCCAGGTGTTCAAACGTGTAACAGCGGTTTCTGATTGGATAGATCCAGGTGTTCACGCGTGTAACAGTGGTTTCTGATTGGATAGTTCCAGCAGTTCAGACGTGTAACACCGGTTTCTGATTGGATAGTTCCAGGTGTTCAGACGTGTAACAGTGGTTTCTGATTGGATAGTTCCAGCAGTTCACACGTGTAACAGTGGTTTCTGATTGGATAGTTCCAGGTCTTCAGACGTGTAACAGTGGTTTCTGATTGGATAGTTCCAGGTGTTCACGCGTGTAACAACGCTTCCTGATTGGATAGTTCCAGGTGTTCACACGTGTAACAGTGGTTTCCGATTGGATAGTTCCAGGTGTTCACGCGTGTAACAACGCTTCCTGATTGGATAGTTCCAGGTGTTCACACGTGTAACAGTGGTTTCCGATTGGATAGTTCCAGCAGTTCAGACGTGTAACAGTGGTTTCTGATTGGATAGTTCAAGGTGTTCACGCGTGTGACAGTGGTTTCCGATTGGATAGTTCCAGGTGTTCACGCGTGTAACAGCGGTTTCCGATTGGATAGTTTTAGGGGTTCAGACGTGTAACAGTGGTTTCTGATTGGATAGTTCCAGGTGTTCAGATATGTAACAGCGGTTTCTGATTGGATAGTTCCAGGGGTTCACGCGTGTAACAGCGGTTTCCGATTGGATAGTTCCAGGGGTTCACGCGTGTAACAGTGGTTTCTGATTGGATAGTTCCAGGTGTTCACGCCTGTAACACCGGTTTCCGATTGGATAGTTCCAGGTGTTCAAGTGTGTAACATCGGTTTCCGATTGGATAGTTCCAGGTGTTCACGCGTGTAACAGCGGTTTCCGATTTGATAATTCCAGGTGTTCACGCGTGTAACAGCGGTTTCTGATTTGATAGTTCCAGGTGTTCAGACGTGTAACAGTGGTTTCTGATTGGATAGTTCCAGGTGTTCACGTGTGTAACAGCGGTTTCTGATTGGATAGTTCCAGGTGTTCACACGTGTAACAGTGGTTTCTGATTGGATAGTTCCAGGTGTTCACGCGTGTAACAGCGGTTTCCGATTGGATAGTTCCAGGTGTTCACGCGTGTCACAGTGGTTTCTCATTGGATAGTTCCAGGTTGTCACGTGTGTAACAGCGGTTTCTGATTGGATAGTTCATGGTGTTCACGCCTGTAACAGCGGTTTCCGATTGGATAGTTCCAGGTGTTCACGCGTGTAACAGCGGTTTCCAATTGGATAGTTCCAGTGGTTCACGCGTGTAACAGTGGTTTCTGATTGGATAGTTCCAGGTCTTCAGACGTGTAACAGTGGTTTCTGATTAGATAGTTCCAGGTGTTCAGACGTGTAACAGTGGTTTCTGATTGGATATTTCCAGGTGTTCACGTGTGTAACAGCGGTTTCCGATTGCATAGTTCCAGGTGTTCACGCGTGTAACAGCGGTTTCTGATTGGATAGTTCCAATCAGAACTTTTTCACTCAAAACTCCACCAAAACTCCCCTTTTCCCCTCAAATCTCCTCTAAACTCCCACTTTTGCCTCAAAACTTCACCAAAACCTCACTTTTTGGCTCAAAACTCCCCCCAAACCCCCCTTTTTCCTCTCAAAAGCCCCTTTCATCCCTTAAGATCCCCAAATCTCTCCTTTTTCTCCTCAAAACCTTCCTTTTTCCTACTAAAACCCCGCTTTTCCTCTCAAAAACTCCTCTTTTTACCCTTAAGACCCCAAAATCTTCCCTTTTTCCCCTCAAAACCCCCCTTTTATTCCTTAAGACCCCCAAAGTTCCTTTATCCCCTCAAAATCTCCGTTTTTCCCCTCAATGCCCCCTTTTTCCCTTCAATACCCCTTTTATCCCTTAAGATCCCCAAACCTCCCTTTTTTCACCTCAAAACCACTTTTTATCCCATAAGATCCTAAAACTCCCCCTTTTTTGCCCTCAAATCTTGCCTTTTATCCCTTAAGACCCCAAAACCCCTTTTTCCCCCTCAAAACCCCCTTTTTCCCGCCTTTAGACCCAAAGCCGCCCCTTTTCCCCTCAGCTCCAGGCCCCGCCCCTCCCCTCGGCCCGTCCATTTCTCACGGGGGGGGCGAAACAAACCCCCCTCATTTTATACAAAACCTTTATTCTGTAACAGTGTGTGTTGGGGTGGGGGGTCCCCCAAACCTCCCCCCCGCGACCCCCCAACACTGAGAGGGGGGAGCACAGCGGGTGCCAAGGGGACACACACGCATAGGTGCCCCCCCCCCCCCGCCATCATCCCGAGGGCCACAATGCCGCCCCCCCCCCGCCTTAAATCTCTTGATCTACACAATAAATACGGCGAGGGGCGGCTCAGGCGCGGGGGAGGCAGCGGCGGGGCCAGGCCGGGGGGGCACAGGCAGCGGAACGAGCCCGCGGTGTTGAGGCAGCGGCCGGGCTGGCAGGGGGGGGGCCCGAACACTCGTCCACGTCTGGGGAGGGCGGCGGCACAGAAGGGGTTAATGGGGTATTGGGGGGGGGATGGGGAGGGCTCAGGGTGCTGGGGAGGGGGTTTGGGTGCTGGGAGAGGAGGTTTGGAGGGGATTTGGGTGCTGAGGAGGGGGTTTGGGTGCTGAGGGAGTGGGTTTGGGTGCTGGGTTGGGCTCAGGGTGCAGGGGAGGGTCCTCGGGAGGGGATTTGGGTGCTGGGGAGGGGTTTTGGGTACTGGGGGAAGGGCTCAGGGTGCTGGGGAGGGGGTTTGGGTGCTGGGGAAGGAGTTTTGGAGGGGGTCTGGGTGCTGGGGAGGGCTCTGGGTGCTGAGGGAGGGGGTTTGGATGCTGGGGGAGGGGGTTTGGGTGCTGGGGAAGGAGCTAGGGAGGGGATCAGGGTGCTGGGGAGGGGGTTTGGGTGCTGGGGGAGGGCTCAGGATGCTGGGGAGGGGGATAGGGAGGGAATTTGGGTGCCGAGGAGGGAATTTGGGAGGGGTTTGGGTGCTGGGGCAGGGCTCTGGGTGCTGAGGCGGGCTCAGTCTTGAAAGGGGGCTCCTGGTGTTGGGGGGTGGTCAGGGTGCTGGGGGAGGGGTCAGTCTGGTTGGGGGGGGTCAGACTGAAAGGGGGCTCAGGCTGATTTGAGGGAGTCAGGCTGGTTTGGGGGCTCAGGCTGGTGTGGGGGTGTCTGTTTTGGGGGGCTCAATCTGGTGTGGGGGTGTCTGTGTTTTGGGGGGCTCAGGCTGGTTTGTGGGTGTCTGTGTTTTGGAGGGCTCAGGCTAGTTTTGGGGGGCTCCGGCTGGTGTGGGGGTGTCTGTGTTATGGGGGGCTCAGTGTGTTTTGAGGGGCTCAGGCCGGTTTGGGGGTGTCTGTGTTTTGGAGGGCTCAGGCTAGTTTTCGGGGGCTCAGGCCGGTTTGGGGGTGTCTGTGTTTTGTGGGACTCAGGCTGGTTTTGGGGGACAGTGTGTTTTGGGGGCTCAGGCTGGTGTGGGGGTGTCTGTGTTTTGGGGGGCTCAGGCTGGTTTTGGGGGACAGTGTGTTTTGGGGGGCTCAGGCTGGTGTGGGGGTGTCTGTGTTTTGGGGGGCTCAGGCTGGTTTTGGGGGACAGTGTGTTTTGGGGGCTCAGGCTGGTTTTGGGGGACAGTGTGTTTTGGGGGGCTCAGGTTGGTTTGGGGGTGTCTGTGTTTTGGGGGGCTCAGGCTGGTTTTGGGGGACAGTGTGTTTTGGGGGCTCAGGCTGGTGTGGGGGTGTCTGTGTTTTGGGGGGCTCAGGCTGGTTTTGGGGGACAGTGTGTTTTGGGGGGCTCAGGCTGGTGTGGGGGTGTCTGTGTTTTGGGGGGCTCAGGCTGGTATGGGGGTGTCTCACCGACACAGTCGAGCTGCGCCGGGTCCAGCCGGTAGCCGGGGTCGCAGCTGCAGGTGAAACCGTCGGGGAGCCGGACGCAGCGCCCGTGGCGGCACCCACTGAGCACCCCACACTCCTCCCCTGGGGCTGGGGGGGTCAGGCTGGGGGTCAGCACCCCAAAATACACCCCCCCTCCACCCCACCCCCTCCCCAAACTCAGCCTCCTCCTCTTCCTTCTCCTCTTCCTCCTCCACCAAGGCTCCGTGGGCTTAGTAGGACCAGGCGTGGGGGTCGGGGTGGGGGTCAGGGTGGGGGTCGGGGGGTTTATAACGGGGTCCCCGAGGTCGGTGAGGGATGAAAGGTAAAGGGGGGGCCTCAAAATCATCCCCCTCGTACCGGGGGGGGGCGTAAAGAGGATCGTGAGCGCCGATGCCGCCAAGCCCCGCCCCGAAAGAGGAAGGGTCGTATTCGGAACGGGGGGGCAGAGTGGGGGGGCGAGGTGGGGCCCCCCGAAATAGTCGGGGCTGTAAGGGGGGGGTAGGGGGGGCGTAAGGGGGGGAGGTGCTCTAAGGGGGGGGCGACGTAGCCCGGGGAGTGCAGAACGTTGCACAGGAACTCGAAGTCATCTGGGGAGGAGGGAAGGGAGAGAGAGGAGAGAGGGGGGTTATGGGGCACCCCCACACACAGTAAACGGGAATGGGAGGGGGTTGGGGGGCTGGGGAGGGGGTTGGGGTGGGGGTTTGGGTGCTGGGGAGAGGGTTGGGGAGAGTGGCTGAGTGCTGGGGAGGGGGTTGTGGGGGGGTCAGGGTGCTGAGGAGGGGGTAGAGGAGGGAGTTTCGGTGCTGGGGAGGGGGTTGTGGGGGGTCAGGGTGCTGGGTAGGGATGCTGGGGGTGGGCTCAGTGTGCTGGGGAGGGGGTTTGGGTGCTGGGGAGGGGGTTGTGGGGTGGAGTTGGGTGCTGGGGAGGGAGTGTGGGTGCTGGAGGTGGGCTCAGGGTGCTGGGGAGGGGGTTTGGCTGCTGGGGGAGGGCTCTGGGTGCTGTGGAGGGGGTTGGGGAGAGGGCTTGGGTGCTGGGGAGGGGGTTTAGGTGTTGGAGGTGGGCTCAGGGTGCTGGAGAGGGGGTTGGGAAGGGGGTTTGGGTGCTGGGGGTGGGCTCAGGGGGTCTGGGTGTTGGGAGGGGCTTGGGGGGGACAGGGTGCTGGGGAGGGTGTTTGGGTACTAGGGGAGGGCTTTGGGTGCTATGGAGGGGGTTGGGGAGGGGGTTTTGGTGCTGGGGGTGGGCTCTGGGTGCTGGGGAGGGGGTCTGGACACTGGGGTGGGCTCTGGGTGCTGGGAGGGGTGTCAGGGTGCTGAGGGGGAGGGGGATTGGTGCTGGGGGGATAAAAACGGCCCCCAAAGGGGTCGTGAGATGGGGAGGTGGGGGGGCTACGCGCGACCTTCTTAGGCACTTGGGGTCCCATCATGGGGGTGCATGGAGGGGTCAGCTGGATCCCTCCCATCGCCACGGGGTGAGTGGGGGATGTTGAGGGGTCCCTGTGTTAGCGGGGGGGTGCCCCGAGGCTCCCACCTGAGCGGCGCTCGGGGCACAGGGCGCAGTCCACGCCCCAGGCGTGTCCGTACAGGCAGCAGCACTCGCTGTACGGCACCTGCCCGTCCCGCCGCGCCCCCCGCACACCAGGTCCGGCCGCAGCTCCTGCCAGCACACGGCCCGCGCCGCCGCTGCGCGGGGGGCTGCCATCACGCGCCGCGACCACCCCCCGCACAGTGCCACACACCCCCAGATCCGCGCTGGCCCCGCAGAATGCGCTTGGGCACTCCAAAGACTCCCCCGAAAACACCCCAAAACTCCCCCTTTTGTCCCTCGGAACTCCACCAAAACGCAACTTTTTCACTCAAAACTCCACCAAAACTCCCCTTTTCCCCTCAAATCTCCTCTAAACTCCCACTTTTGCCTCAAAACTTCACCAAAACCTCACTTTTTGGCTCAAAACTCCCCCCAAACCCCCCTTTTTCCCCTCAAAAGCCCCTTTCATCCCTTAAGATCCCCAAATCTCTCCTTTTTCTCCTCAAAACCTTCCTTTTTCCTACTAAAACCCCGCTTTTCCTCTCAAAAACTCCTCTTTTAACCCTTAAGACCCCAAAATCTTCCCTTTTTCCCCTCAAAACCCCCCTTTTATTCCTTAAGACCCCCAAAGCCCCCTTATCCCCTCAAAATCTCCGTTTTTCCCCTCAATGCCCCCTTTTTCCCTTCAAAACCCCTTTTATCCCTTAAGATCCCCAAACCTCCCTTTTTTCACCTCAAAACCACTTTTTATCCCATAAGATCCTAAAACTCCCCCTTTTTTGCCCTCAAATCTTGCCTTTTATCCCTTAAGACCCCAAAACCCCTTTTTCCCCCTCAAAACCCCCTTTTTCCCGCCTTTAGACCCAGAGCCGCCCCTTTTCCCCTCAGCGCCAGGCCCCGCCCTTCCCCTCGGCCCGTCCATTTCTCACGGGGGGGGGGCGAAACAAACCCCCCTCATTTTATACAAAACCTTTATTCTGTAACAGTGTGTGTTGGGGTGGGGGGTCCCCCAAACCTCCCCCCCGCGACCCCCCAACACTGAGAGGGGGGAGCACAGCGGGTGCCAAGGGGACACACACGCATAGGTGCCCCCCCCCCCCCGCCATCATCCCGAGGGCCACAATGCCGCCCCCCCCCCGCCTTAAATCTCTTGATCTACACAATAAATACGGCGGGGGGCGGCTCAGGCGCGGGGGAGGCAGCGGCGGGGCCAGGCCGGGGGGGCACAGGCAGCGGAACGAGCCCGCGGTGTTGAGGCAGCGGCCGGGCTGGCAGCGGGGGGGGCCCGAACACTCGTCCACGTCTGGGGAGGGCGGCGGCACAGAAGGGGTTAATGGGGTATTTGGGGGGGGAGGATGGGGAGGGCTCAGGGTGCTGGGGAGGGGGTTTGGGTGCTGGGGGAGGAGGTTTGGAGGGGATTTGGGTGCTGAGGAGGGGGTTTGGGTGCTGAGGGAGTGGGTTTGGGTGCTGGGTTGGGCTCAGGGTGCAGGGGAGGGTCCTCGGGAGGGGATTTGGGTGCTGGGGAAGGAGTTCGGGAGGGGGTTTGGGTGCTGGGGAGGGGTTTTGGGTACTGGGGGAAGGGCTCAGGGTGCTGGGGAGGGGGTTTGGGTGCTGGGGAAGGAGTTTTGGAGGGGGTCTGGGTGCTGGGGAGGGCTCTGGGTGCTGAGGGAGGGGGTTTGGGTGCTGGGGGAGGAGCTAGGGAGGGGATCGGGTGCTGAGGCAGGGGATCAGGGTGCTGGGGAGGGGGAGTTGGGTGCTGGGGAGGGCTGGGTGCTGGGGAAGGAGTTTGGGAGGGGGTTTGGGTGCTGGGGGAAGGCTCTGGGTGCTGTGGAGGGGGTTGGGGAGGGGGCTTGGGTGCTGGGGAGGGGGTTTAGGTGTTGGAGGTGGGCTCAGGGTGCTGGAGAGGGGGTTGGGAAGGGGGTTTGGGTGCTGGGGGTGGGCTCAGGGGGTCTGGGTGTTGGGAGGGGCTTGGGGGGGACAGGGTGCTGGGGAGGGGGTTTGGGTACTAGGGGAGGGCTCTGGGTGCTATGGAGGGGGTTGGGGAGGGGGCTTGGGTGCTGGGGAGGGGGTTTGAGTGCTGGGGGTGGGCTCTGGGTGCTGGGGAGGGGGTCTGGACACTGGGGTGGGCTCTGGGTGCTGGGAAGGGAGTCAGGGTGCTGAGGGGGAGGGGGATTGGTGCTGGGGGGATAAAAACGGCCCCCAAAGGGGTCGTGAGATGGGGGGGTGGGGGGCCACGCGCGACCTTCTTAGTTGGGCACTTGGGGTCCCATCATGGGGGTGCATGGAGGGGTCAGCTGGATCCCTCCCATCGCCACGGGGTAAGTGGGGGATGTTGAGGGGTCCCTGTGTTAGCGGGGGGGTGCCCCGAGGCTCCCACCTGAGCGGCGCTCGGGGCACAGGGCGCAGTCCACGCCCCAGGCGTGTCCGTACAGGCAGCAGCACTCGCTGTACGGCACCTGCCCGTCCCTCCGCGGCTCAGGCGCGGGGGAGGCTCAGGCGCGGGGGAGGCAGCGGCGGGGCCAGGCCGGGGGGGCACAGGCAGCGGAACGAGCCCGCGGTGTTGAGGCAGCGGCCGGGCTGGCAGCGGGGGGGGCCCGAACACTCGTCCACGTCTGGGGAGGGCGGCGGCACAGAAGGGGTTAATGGGGTATTTGGGAGGGGGGGATGGGGAGGGCTCAGGGTGCTGGGGAGGGGGTTTGGGTGCTGGGGGAGGAGGTTTGGAGGGGATTTGGGTGCTGAGGAGGGGGTTTGGGTGCTGAGGGAGTGGGTTTGGGTGCTGGGTTGGGCTCAGGGTGCAGGGGAGGGTCCTCGAAAGAGCACCCAAATCCCCTCCAAGGAAGGGGGCTCTATGGGGGTCACTATGTGGCAGGGGAGGCTCTATGTGCCAGGGGGGGCTCTCTGGGGGTCTTAATGGCTAACTATTTGGCAGTGGGGCCTATGGGTGGTCTCTGGCTCACTATGTGGCAGGGGAGGCTCTATGGGGGTCCCAATGGCTCACTATGTGGCAGGGGGCTCTATGAAGGTCACTATGTGGCAGGGGAGCTCTATGGTGGTCTCCATGGCTCACTATGTGGCAGGGGGCTCTCTGGGGGTCTCAATGGCTCACTATATGGCAGGGGGCTCTATGGGGGTCACTATGTGGCAGGGGGCTCTATGGGGGTCTCCATGGCTTACTATGTGGCAGGGGGGGGCTATGGGGATCTTAATGGTTCACTATATGGCAGGGGGCTCTATGGGGGTCACTATGTGGCAGGGGGCTCTATGGGGATCACTACGTGGCAGGGGGGATCTCTGGGGTCACTATTTGGCAGCGGGGCCTATGGGTGGTCTCCATGGCTCACTATGTGGCAGGGAGGTTCTATGGGGGTCTCTATGGCTCACTATATGGCAGGGGGCTCTATGAGGGTCATTATGTGGCAGGGGAGCTCTATGGGGGTCTCCATGGCTCACTATGTGGAAGGGGGCTCTATGGGCGTCACTATGTGGCAGGGGAGGCTCTATGTGGCAGGGGGGGCTCTATGGGGGTCTTAATGGCTCACTATGTGGCAGGGGAGGCTCTATGGGGGTCCCAATGGCTCACTATGTGGCAGGGGGCTCTATGGGGGTCACTATGTGGCAGGGGAGCTCTATGGTGGTCTCCATGGCTCACTATGTGGCAGGGGGCTCTCTGGGGGTCAGTATGTGGCAGTGGAGGCTCTATGTGGCAGGGGAGGCTCTATGGGGGTCTCAATGGCTGACTATATGGCAAGGGGCTCTATGGGGATCACTATGTGGCAAGGGCTCTATGGGGGTCTCAATGGCTCACTATATGGCAGGAGGCTCTATGGGGGTCACTATGTGGCAGCGGGCTCTATGGGGGTCTAAATGGCTCACTATATGGCAGGGGGCTTTATGAGGGTCACTATGTGGCAGGGGGGCTCTATGGGGGTCTCCATGGCTCACTATGTGGCAGGGGGCTCTCTGGGGGTCACTATGTGGCAGGGGAGGCTCTATGAGGGTCTCTATGTGGCAGTGGGGGTCTATGGGGGGGGTCTCTGGCTCACTATGTGGCAGGGGGGCTCTATGGGGGTCTCAATGGCTCACTATGTGGCAGGGGGGTCTATGGGGGTCTCAATGGCTCACTATGGGGCAGGGGGGTCTATGGGGGTCTCAATGGCTCACTATATGGCAGGGGCTCTATGGGGGTCTCCATGGCTCACTATATGGCAGGGGGCTCTATGGGGTCACTATGTGGCAGGGGGCTCTATGGGGGTCTCTATGTGGCAGGGGGGGTCTATGGGGGGGGTCTCTGGCTCACTGTGGGGCAGGGGGGTCTATGGGGGTCTCAATGGCTCACTATGTGGCAGGGGGGTCTATGGGGGTCTCAATGGCTCACTATATGGCAGGGGGCTCTGTGGGGTCACTATGTGGCAGGGGGAGTCTCTATGGCGGTCTCTCTGGCTCACTATGTTTCAGGGGGATCTATGGGGGCCTCGATGGCTCACTATGTGGCAGGGACGTCTATGGGGGTCGCAGACTCACTATATGGCAGGGGTCTCTATGGGGGTCACTATGTGGCAGGGGAGTCTATGGGGGTGTCTCAATGGCTCACTATATGGCAGCGGGCTCTACGGGAGTCACTATGTGGCAGGGGGCTCTATGGGGGTCTCAATAGCTCACTATGTGGCAGGGGGCTCTATGGGGGTCACTATGTGGCAGGGGAGGCTCTATGGGGGGGTCTCAATGGCTCACTATATGGCAGGGGGCTCTATGGGGGTCACTATGTGGCAGGGGGGGTCTATGGGGGTCTTAATGGCTCACTATATGGCAGGGGGCTCTATGGGGGTCACTATGTGGCAGGGGGCTCTATGGGGGTCTCTGGCTCACTATGTGGCAGAGGGCTCTATGGAGGTCTCAATGGCTCACTATGTGGCAGAGGGGTCTATGGGGGTCTCAATGGCTCACTATATGGCAGGGGGCTCTGTAGGGGTCTTTATGTGGCAGGGGAGCTCTATGGGGGTCTCCATGGCTCACTATGTGGCAGGGGGCTCTTAGGGGCTCACTATGTGGCAGGGGGGGATCTATGGGGTCTCAATGGCTCACTATATGGCAGGGGGGCTCTATGGGGGTCACTATTTGGCAGGGGGTTCTATGGGGGTCTCAATGGCTAACTATTTTGCAGGGGGCTCTATGGGAGTCACTATGTGGCAGGGGAGCTCTATGGGGGTCTCAATGGCTCACTATGTGGCAGGGGGGTCTATGGGGGTCTCTGGATCAATATGTGGCAGGGGGCTCTATGGGGATCACTACGTGGCAGGGGGGCTCTCTGGGGTCACTATTTGGCAGGGGGGCCTATGGGTGGTCTCAATGCCTCACTATGTGGCAGGGAGGGTCTGTGGGGGTCTTAATGGCTCACTATATGGCAGGGGGCTCTATGGGGGTCACTATGTGGCAGGGGGCTCTATGGGGGTCTCTGGCTCACTATGTGGCAGAGAGCTCTATGGAGGTCTCAATGGCTCACTATGTGGCAGAGGGCTTTATGGAGGTCTCAATGGCTCACTATATGGCAGGGGGGCTCTATGGGGGTCACTATGTGGCAGGGGGCTCTATGGGGGTCTTAATGGCTCACTATGTGGCAGAGAGGGACCTATGGGGGGGTCTCTGTGGCATGGGGGTCTATGGGGGTCACTATCTGGCAGGGGGGGCTCTATGGGGGTCTCTATGTGGCAAGGGGGGCTCTATAGGGGTCACTATTTGGCAGGGGGGTCTATGGGGGTCTCAATGGCTAACTATATTGCAGGGGGCTCTATGGGAGTCACTATGTGGCAGGGGAGCTCTATGGGGGTCTCAATGGCTCACTATGTGGCAGGGGGGTCTATGGGGGTCTCAATGGCTCACTATGGGGCAGGGGGGTCTATGGGGGTCTCAGTGGCTCACTATATGGCAGGGGGCTCTATGGGGTCACTATGTGGCAAAGGGCTCTATGGGGGTCTCTATGTGGCAGGGGGGGTCTATGGGGGGGGTGTCTGGCTCACTATATGGCAGGGGAGGCTCTATGGGGGGGTCTCAATGGCTCACTATATGGCAGGGGGCTCTATGGGGGACACTATGTGGCAGGGGGCTCTATGGGGGTCTCCATGGCTTACTATGTGGCAGGGGGGGTCTATGGGGATCTTATTGGCTCACTATATGGCAGGGGGCTCTATGGGGGTCACTATGTGGCAGGGGGCTCTATGGAGGTCTCTGTGGCTCACTATGTGGCAGAGGGGTCTATGGGGGTCTCAATGGCTCACTATGTGGCAGAGGGGTCTATGGGGGTCTCAATGGCTCACTATATGGCAGGGGGCTCTATAGGGGTCTTTATGTGGCAGGGGAGCTCTATGGGGGTCTCCATGGCTCACAATGTGGCCTCTATGGGGGTCACTATGTGGCAGGGGAGCTCTATGGGGGTCTCCATGGCTCACTATGTGGCAGGGGGCTCTCTGGGGGTCACTATGTGGCAGGGGAGGCTCTATGGTGCTCTCTGGCTCACTATGTGGCAGAGAGGGATCTATGGGGGGTCACTGTGGCGGGGGGGGTCTATGGGGGTCACTATCTGGCAGGGGGTCTCTATGGGAGTCACTATGTGGCAGGGCTCTATGGGGGTCTCAATGACTCACTATGTGTCAAGGGGCTCTATGGGGGTCTCTATGTGGCAGGGGGGGATCGATGGGGGTCTCCATGGCTCACTATGTGGCAGGGGGGCTCTATGGGGGTCGCAATGGCTCACTGTATGGCAGGGGGCTCTATGGGGGTCACTATGTGGCAGGGGGGGCTCTATGGGGGTCTCTGGCTCACTATGTGGCAGGGGGCTCTATGAGGGTCTCTATGTGGCAAGGGGGGCTCTATAGGGGTCACTATTTGGCAGGGGGGTCTATGGGGGTCTCAATGGCTAACTATATTGCAGGGGGCTCTATGGGAGTCACTATGTGGCAGGGGAGCTCTATGGGGGTCTCAATGGCTCACTATGTGGCAGGGGGGTCTATGGGGGTCTCAATGGCTCACTATGGGGCAGGGGGGTCTATGGGGGTCTCAGTGGCTCACTATATGGCAGGGGGCTTTATGGGGTCACTATGTGGCAGGGGGCTCTATGGGGTTCTCTATGTGGCAGGGGGGGTCTATGGGGGGGGTGTCTGGCTCACTATATGGCAGGGGAGGCTCTATGGGGGGGTCTCAATGGCTCACTATATGGCAGGGGGCTCTATGGGGGTCACTATGTGGCAGGGGGCTCTATGGGGGTCTCCATGGCTTACTATGTGGCAGGGGGGGTCTATGGGGATCTTAATGGCTCACTATATGGCAGGGGGCTCTATGGGGGTCACTATGTGGCAGGGGGCTCTATGGAGGTCTCAATGGCTCACTATGTGGCAGAGGGGTCTATGGGGGTCTCAATGGCTCACTATATGGCATGGGGCTCTATAGGGGTCACTATGTGGCAGGGGGCTCTTAGGGGCTCACTATGTGGCAGGGGGCATCTATGGGGTCTCAATGGCTCACTGTATGGCAGGGGGGCTCTCTGGGGGTCACTATGTGGCAGGGGTCTCTATGGGGGTCTTAATGGCTCACTATGTGGCAGAGAGGGATCTATGGGGGCTCACTGTGGCATGGGGGTCTATGGGGGTCACTATCTGGCAGGGGGGCCTGTATGGGAGTCTCTATGTGGCAGGGCTCTATGGGGGTCTCCATGGCTTACTATGTGGCAGGGGGGTCTATGGGGGTCTCAATGGCTCCTTATGTGGCAGCGGGGGTCTTTGGGGGTCTCTGGATCACTATGTGGCAGGGGGCTCTATGGGGATCACTACGTGGCAGGGGGGCTCTCTGGGGTCACTATTTGGCAGGGGGGCCTATGGGTGGTCTCCATGGCTCACTATGTGGCAGGGAGGGTCTATGGGGGTCTTAATGGCTCACTATATGGCAGGGGGCTCTATGGGGGTCACTATGTGGCAGGGGGCTCTATGGGGGTCTATGGCTCACTATGTGGCATAGAGCTCTATGGAGGTCTCAATGGCTCACTATGTGGCAGAGGGCTCTATGGAGGTCTCAATGGCTCACTATATGGCAGGGGGGCTCTATGGGGGTCACTATGTGGCAGGGGGCTCTATGGGGATCTTAATGGCTCACTATGTGGCAGAGAGGGATCTATGGGGGGGTCACTGTGGCATGGGGGTCTATGGGGGTCACTATCTGGCAGGAGGGGCTGTATGGGAGTCACTATGTGGCAGGGCTCTATGGGGGTCTCCATGGCTCACTATGTGGCAGGGGGGTCTATGGGGGTCTCAATGGCTCACTATGTGGCAGCAAGGGTCTTTGAGGGTCTCTGGGTCACTATGTGGCAGGGGGCTCTATGGGGATCACTACGTGGCAGGGGGACTCTGTGGGATCACTATTTGGCAGGGGGGCCTATGGGTGGTCTCTGGCTCACTGTGTGGCAGGGGAGGCTCTATGGGGGTCTCAATGGCTCACTATGTGGCAGGGGGGTCTATGGGGGTCTCAATGGCTAACTATATGGCAGGGGGCTCTATAGGGGTCACTATGTGGCAGGGGAGCTCTATGGGGGTCTCCATGGCTCACAATGTGGCAGGGGGCTCTATGTGGGTCACTATGTGGCAGGGGAGCTCTATGGGGGTCTCCATGGCTCACTCTGTGGCAGGGGGCTCTCTGGGGGTCACTATGTGGCAGGGGAGGCTCTATGTGGCAGGGGGGGCTCTGTTGGGGTCTTAATGGTTCACTATGTGGCAAGGGGTTCTATGGGGGTCTTAATGGCTCACTATATGGCAAGGGGCTCTATGGGGGTCACTATGTGGCAGGGGGGGTCTATGGGGGTCTCTGTATCACTATGTGGCAGGGGGCTCTATGAGGGTCTCTATGTGGCAAGGGGGGCTCTATGAAGGTCACTATTTGGCAGAGGGGTCTATGGGGGGGTCTCTGGCTCACTATATGGTGGGGGGTTTATTGGGTCACTATGTGACAGGGGGGTCTATGGGGGTCTCAATGGCTCACTATGTGGCAGGGGGCTCTATGGGGATCACTATGTGGTGGGGAGGCTCTATGTGGCTCTCCATGGCTCACTATGTGGCAGGGGGTCTATGGGGGTCTCAATGGCTCACTATATGGCAGGGGTTCTCTATGGGTTCACTATGTGGCAGGTGGAGCTCTATGGGGGTCTCTATGGCTTACTATGTGGCAGGGGGATCTATGGGGGCCTCAATGGCTCACTATGTGGCAGGGAGGTCTATGGAGGTCTCAAACTCACTATATGGAAGGGGGGCTCTATGGGGGTCACTATGTGGCAGGGGGGCTCTATGGGGATCACTGTGTGGCAGGGGCGTCTATGGGGGGGTCTCAATGGCTCACTATATGGCAGGGGGCTCTATGAGGGTCACTATGTGGCAGGGGGCTCTATGGGGGTCTCAATAGCTCACTATGTGGCAGGGGGATCTATGGGGGTCACTATGTGGCAGGGGAGACTCTATGGGGGGGTCTCAATGGCTCACTATATGGCAGGGGGCTCTATGGGGGTCACTATGTGGCAGGGGGGGTCTATGGGGGTCTCAATGGCTCACTATGTGGCAGGGGGCTCTTAGGGGCTCACTATGTGGCAGGGGGGGATCTATGGGGTCTCAATGGCTCACTATATGGCAGGGGGGCTCTATAGGGGTCACTATGTGGCAGGGGGCTCTATGGGGGTCTTAATGGCTCACTATGTGGCAGAGGGGTCTATGGGGGTCTCAATGGCTCACTATATGGCAGGGGGCTCTATGAGGGTCATTATGTGGCAGGGGAGCTCTATGGGGGTCTCCATGGCTCACTATGTGGAAGGGGGCTCTATGGCGGTCACTATGTGGCAGGGGAGGCTCTATGTGGCAGGGGGGGCTCTATGGGGGTTTTAATGGCTCACTATTTGGCAGAGGGGCCAATGGGTGGTCTCTGGCTCACTATGTGGCAGGGGAGGCTCTATGGGGGTCTCAATGTCTCACTATGTGGCAGGGGAAGCTCTATGGGGGTCCCAATGGCTCACTATGTGGCAGGGGGCTCTATGGGGGTCACTATGTGGCAGGGGAGCTCTATGGTGGTCTCCATGGCTCACTATGTGGCAGGGGGCTCTATGGGGGTCACTATGTGGCAAGGGCTCTATTGGGGTCTCAATGGCTCACTATTTGGCAGAAGGCTCAATGGGGGTCACTATGTGGTAGCGGGCTCTATGGGGGTCTCAATGGCTCACTATATGGCAGGGGGCTTTATGAGGGTCACTATGTGGCAGAGGAGGCTCTATGGGGGTCTCATTGGCTCACTATATGGCAGGGGCGTCTATAGGGTCTCAATGGCTCACTATGTGGCAGGGGGGGTCTATGGGTGTCTTAATGGCTAACTATGTGGCAGGGGGCTCTATGGGGGTCACTATGTGGCAGGGGGCTCTATGGGGGTCTCTGGCTCACTATGTGGCAGGGGGCTCTCTGGGGGTCTCCATGGCTCACTATGTGGCAGGGGGCTCACTATGTGGCAGGGGGGATCTATGGGGTCTCAATGGCTCACTATATGGCAGGGGGGCTCTATGGGGATCACTGTGTGGCAGGGGGCTCTATGGGGGTCACTATGTGGCAAGGGGCTCTATGGGGGTCTTAATGGCTCACTCTGTGGCAGAGAGGGATCTATGGGGGGGGTCACTGTGGCATGGGGGTCTATGGGGGTCACTATCTGGCAGGGGGGGCTCTATGGGAGTCACTATGTGGCAGGGCTCTATGGTGGTCTCAAAGGCTCACTATGTGGCAGCGAGGGTCTTTGGGGGTCTCTGGGTCACTATGTGGCAGGGGGCTCTATGGGGATCACTACGTGGCCGGGGGGCTCTCTGGGGTCACTATTTGGCAGGGGGGCCTATGGGTGGTCTCTGGCTCACTATGTGGCAAGGGAGGCTCTATGGGTGTCTCAATGGCTAACTATGTGGCAGGGGGCTCTATGGGGGTCACTATGTGGCAGGGGAGCTCTATGGGGGTCTCCATGGCTCACTATGTGCCAGGGGGCTCTCTGGGGGTCACTATGTGGCAGGGGAGCTCTATGGGGGTCTCCATGGCTCACTATGTGGCAGGGTGGGGGATGGGATGGGGTGGGTCACTATTTGGCAAGGGAGGGTCTGTGGGGGGGTCTCAATGGCTCACTATTTGGCAAGGGGCTCTATGGGGTCTCAATGGCTCGGTATTTGGCAGGGGGGTCTATGGGGGGTCATTTTGTGGCAGGTAAGGGTCTATGGGGCGGTCTCAATGGCTCACTATGTTGCAGGGAGTCTATGGGGGCGGTCTCTGGCTCACTATGTGGAAGGGTGGGGGATGGGAAGGGGGACTGGGTCACTATGTGGCAGGTGAGGGTCTATGGGGGTCTCAATGGCTCACTATATGGCAGAGAGGGATCTATGGGGGGGTCACTGTGGCAGGGGACCCTCTGGGGGTCACTATGTGGCAGGGGGATCTATGGGGGTCACTATGTGGCAGGGGAGGCTCTATGGGGGTCTCAATGGCTCACTATGTGGCAGGGGGCTCTATGGGGTCACTATGTGGCAGGGGAGGGTCTATGGGGGGTTCTCTGGCTCACTATGTGGCAGTGGGGCTCTATGGGGGTCTCAATGGCTCACTATGGGGCAGGGGGCTCTATGGGGTCACTATGTGGCAGGGGAGGGTCTATGGGGGGGTCTCTGGCTCACTATGTGGCAGTGGGGCTCTATGGGGGTCTCAATGGCTCACTATGGCGCAGGGGGGTCTATGATGGTCTCAATGGCTCACTATATGGCAGTGGGCTCTATGGGGTCACTATGTGGCAGGGGGCTCTATGGGGGTCTCTATGTGGCAGGGGGGGTCTATGGGGGGGTCTCTGGCTCACTATGGGGCAGGGGGGTCTATGGGGGTCTCTATGTGTCAGGGGGGGTCTATGGGGGTCTCAATGGCTCACTATATGGCAGGGGGCTCTATGGGAATCACTATGTGGTGGGGAGGCTCTATGTGGCTCTCCATGGCTCACTATGTGGCAGGGGGTCTATGGGGGTCTCAATGGCTCACTATATGGCAGGGGTTCTCTATGGGGTCACTATGTGGCAGGTGGAGCTCTATGGGGGTCTGTATGGCTCACTATGTGGCAGGGGGCTCTACGGGGGTCTCTGGCTCACTATGTGGCAGAGGGCTCTATGGAGGTCTCAATGGCTCACTATGTGGCAGAGGGGTCTATGGGGTGTCATTTTGTGGCAGGGGAGCGTCTATGGGGGGGTCTCAATGGCTCACTATGTGGCAGGGAGTCTACGGGGGGGGTCACTGTGGCATGGGGGTCTATGGGGGTCACTATCTGGCAGGGGGGGCTCTATGGGAGTCACTATGTGGCAGGGCTCTATGGGGGTCTCCATGGCTCACTATTTGGCAGGGGGGTCTATGGGGGTCTCCATGGCTCACTATGTGGTAGGGGTCTCTCTGGGGGTCACTATGTGGCAGGGGAGGCTCTATGTGGCAAGGGGGGCTCTATGGAGGTCTCAATGGCTCACTATGTGGCAGAGGGGTGTATGGGGGTCTCAATGGCTCACCATATGGCAGGGGGCTCTATGAGGGTCATTATGTGGCAGGGGAGCTCTATGGGGGTCTCCATGGCTCACTATGTGGAAGGGGGCTCTATGGAGGTCACTATGTGGCAGGGGGGTCTATGGGGGTCTCAATGGCTCACTATGTGGCAGGGGGGTCTATGGGGGTCTCAATGGCTCAGTATTTGGCAGGGAGTCTATGGGGGGGGTCTCTGGCTCACTATGTGGCAGAGGGGGCTCTATGGGGGGATCTCAATGGCTCACTATGTGGCAGGGGGGTCTATGGGGGTCTCAATGGCTCAGTATTTGGCAGGGGGGTCTATGGGGGTCTCAATGGCTCAGTATTTGGCAGGGGGGTCTATGGGGGGTCACTATGTGACAGGGGGGCTCTATGGGGGTCTCAATAGCTCACTATGTGGCAGGGTAGGGGATGGGATGGGGTGGGTCACTATTTGGCAAGGGAGGGTCTATGGGGGGGTCTCAATGGCTCACTATTTGGCAGGGGGGTCTATGGGGTGTCATTTTGTGGCAGGGGAGGGTCTATGGGAGGGTCTCAATGGCTCACTATGTGGCAGGGAGTCTACGGGGGGGGTCTCTGGCTCACTATGTGGAAGGGTGGGGGATGGGAAGGGGGACTGGGTCACTATGTGGCAGGGGAGGGTCTATGGGGGTCTCAATGGCTCACTATATGGCAGAGAGGGATCTATGGGGGGGTCACTGTGGCAGGGGACCCTCTGGGGGTCACTATGTGGCAGGGGGATCTATGGGGGTCACTATGTGGCAGGGGAGGCTCTATGGGGGTCTCAATGGCTCACTATGTGGCAGGGGGCTCTATGGGGTCACTATGTGGCAGGGGAGGGTCTATGGGGGGGGTCTCTGGCTCACTATGTGGCAGTGGGGCTCTATGGGGGTCTCAATGGCTCACTATGTGGCAGGGGGGTCTATGGGGGTCTCAATGGCTCACTATGGGGCAGGGGGGTCTATGAGGGTCTCAATGGCTCACTATATGGCAGGGGGCTCTATGGGGTCACTATGTGGCAGGGGGCTCTATGGGGGTCTCTATGTGGCAGGGGAAGTCTATGGGGGGGTCTCTGGCTCACTATGGGGCAGGGGGGTCTATGGGGGTCTCTATGTGGCAGGGGGGGTCTATGGGGGTCTCATTGGCTCACTATGTGGCAGGGGGCTCTATGGGGGTCTCTGGCTCACTATGTGGCAGAGGGCTCTATGGAGGTCTTTATGGCTCACTATGTGGCAGGGGGCTCTATGGGGGTCACTATGTGGCAGGGCAGCTCTATGGGGGTCTCCATGGCTCACTATGTGGCAGGGGGCTCTTAGGGGCTCACTATGTGGCAGGAGCTGATCTATGGGGTCTCAATGGCTTACTATATGGCAGGGGGGCTCTATGGGGGTCACTATGTGGCAGGGGGCTCTATGGGGGTCTTAATGGCTCACTATGTGGCAGAGAGGGATCTATGGGGGGGTCACTGTGGCATGGGGGTCTATGGGGGTCACTATCTGGCAGGGGGGGCTCTATGGGAGTCACTATGTGGCAGGGCTCTATGGGGGTCTCCATGGCTCACTATGTGGCAGGGGGTCTATGGGGGTCTCAATGGCTCACTATGTGGCAGGGGGGTCTATGGGGGTCTCAATGGCTCACTATGTGGCAGCAAGGGTCTTTGAGGGTCTCTGGGTCACTATGTGGCAGGGGGCTCTATGGGGATCACTACGTGGCAGGGGGACTCTGTGGGATCACTATTTGGCAGGGGGGCCTATGGGTGGTCTCTGGCTCACTATGTGGCAGGGGAGCTCTATGGGGGTCTCCATGGCTCACTATGTGGCAGGGGGCTCTCTGGGTGTCACTATGTGCCAGGGGAGGCTCTATGTGGCGGGGGGGCTCTATAGGGGTCTTAATGGCTCACTATGTGGCAGGGGGGTCTATGGGGGTCTCTATGGCTCACTATATGGCAGGGGGCTCTATAGGGGTCACTATGTGGCAGGGGAGCTCTATGGGGGTCTCCATGGCTAACTATGTGGCAGGGGGCTCTATGGGGGTCACTATGTGGCAGGGGAGCTCTATGGGGGTCTCCATGGCTCACTATGTGGCAGGGGGCTCTCTGGGGGTCACTATGTGGCAGGGAAGGCTCTATGTGGCGGGGGGGCTCTATAGGGGTCATAATGGCTCACTATGTGGCAGGGGGTTCTATGGGGGTCTTAATGGCTCACTATATGGCAAGGGGCTCTATGGGGGTCACTATGTGGCAGGGGGGTCTATGGAAGTCTCTGGCTCACTATGTGGCAGGGGGCGCTCTGGGGGTCACTATGTGGTAGGGGGGGCTCTAAGGGGGGTCTCAATGGCTCACTATGTGGCAGAGGGGTCTATGGGGGTCTCAATGGCTCACTATATGGCAGGGGGCTCTATGAGGGTAACTATGTGGCAGGGGAGGCTCTATGGGGGTCTCAATGGCTCACTATGTGGCAGGGGGCTCTATGGGGGTCTCTGTGTTGCAGGGGGTATCTATGGGGGTCTCCATGGCTCACTATGTGGCAGGGGGGTCTATGGGAGTCACTATGTGGCAGGGCTCTATGGGGATCTCAATGGATCACTATGTGGCAGAGGGCTCCATGGGGGTCACTATGTGGCTGGGGGGCTCTATGAGGCTCTCCATGGCTCAGTATTTGGCAGGGCGGGTCTATGGGGCGTCACTATGTGGCAGGGGGATCTATGGGGGTCTCAATGGCTCACTATGTGGACGGGGGGTCTATGGGGGTCTCAATGGCTCAGTATTTGGCAGGCAGTCTATGGGGGGGGTCTCTGGCTCACTATGTGGCAGAGGGGGCTCTATGGGGGGGTCTCAATGGCTCACTATGTGGCAGGGGGGTCTATGGGGGTCTCAATGGCTCAGTATTTGGCAGGGGGGTCTATGGGGGGTCGCTATGTGGCAGGGGGGCTCTATGGGGTCTCAATAGCTCACTATGTGGCAGGGTGGTGGATGGGATGGGGTGGGTCACTATTTGGCAAGGGAGGGTGTATGGGGGGGTCTCAATGGCTCACTATTTGGCAGGGGGCTCTATGGGGTCTCAATGGCGCAGTATTTGGCAGGGGGGTCTATGGTGGGTCATTTTGTGGCAGGGGAGGGTCTATGGGGGGGTCTCAATGGCTCACTATGTGGCAGAGACTCTATGGGGGGGGTCTCTGGCTCACTATGTGGAAGGGTGGGGGATGGGAAGGGGGACTGGGTCACTATGTGGCAGGGGAGGGTCTATGGGGGTCTCAATGGCTCACTATATGGCAGAGAGGGATCTATGGGGGGGTCACTGTGGCAGGGGACCCTCTGGGGGTCACTATGTGGCAGGGGGATCTATGAGGGTCACTATGTGGCAGGGGAGGCTCTATGGGGGTCTCAATGGCTCACTATGTGGCAGGGGGCTCTATGGGGTCACTATGTGGCAGGGGAGGGTCTATGGGGGGGGTCTCTGGCTCACTATGTGGCAGTGGGGCTCTATGGGGGTCTCAATGGCTCACTATGGGGCAGGGGGGTCTATGGGGGTGTCAATGGCTCACTATATGGCAGTGGGCTCTATGGGGTCACTATGTGGCAGGGGGCTCTATGGGGGTCTCTATGTGGCAGGGGGGGTCTATGGGGGGGTCTCTGGCTCACTATGTGGCAGGGAGGGTCTATGGGGGTCTTAATGGCTCACTATATGGCAGGGGGTCTATGGGGGTCACTATGTGGCAGGGGGCTCTATGGGGGTCTCTGGCTCACTATGTGGCAGAGAGCTCTATGGAGGTCTCAATGGCTCACTATGTGGCAGGGGGCTCTATGGGAGTCACTATGTGGCAGGGGAGCTCTATGGGGGACTCAATGGCTCACTATGTGGCAGGGGGTCTATGGGGGGTCTCAATGGCTCACTATGTGGCAGGATGGGGCGGGGTGGGTCACTATTTGGCAAGGGAGGGTCTATACGGAGGGTCTCCATGGCTCAGTATTTTGCAGGGGGGTCTATGGGGGTCTCAATGGCTCACTATATGGCAGGGGGCTCTATGGGAGTCACTATGTGGCAGGGGAGCTCTATGGGGGTCTCAATGGCTGACTATGTGGCAGGGGGTCTATGGGGGTCTCAATGGCTCACTATGGGGCAGGGGGGTCTATGGGGGTCTCAATGGCTCACTATATGGCAGGGGGCTCTATGGGGTCACTATGTGGCAGGGGGCTCTATGGGGGTCTCTATGTGGCAGGGGGGGTCTATGGGGGGTCTCTGGCTCACTATGGGGCAGGGGGGTCTATGGGGGTCTCAATGGCTCACTATGTGGCAGAAGGGTCTATGGGGGTCTCAATGGCTCACTATGGGGCAGGGCGTCTATGGGGGTCTCAATGGCTCACTATATGGCAGGGGGCTCTATGGGGTTCAATATGTGGCAGGGGGGCTCTATGGGGGTCTCCATGGCTCACTATATGGCAGAGGACTCTATGGGGGTCACTATGTTGCAGGGGAGGCTCTATGGTGGTCTCTGGCTCACTATTTGGCAGAGAGGGATCTATGGGGGGTCACTGTGGCGGGGGGGGTCTATGGGGGTCACTATCTGGCAGGGGGTCTCTATGGGAGTCACTATGTGGCAGGGCTCTATGGGGGTCTGAATGGCTAACTATGTGGCAAGGGGCTCTATGGGGGTCTCTATGTGGCAGGGGGGGATCGATGGGGGTCTCCATGGCTCACTATGTGGCAGGGGAGATCTATGGGGGTCTCAATGGCTCACTATATGGCAGGGGGCTCGATGGGGGTCACTATGTGGCAGGGGGGGCTCTCTGGGGGTCTATGGCTCACTATGTGGCATGGGGCTCTATGAGGGTCTCTATGTGGCAAGGGGGGCTCTATAGGGGTCACTATTTGGCAGGGGGGTCTATGGGGGTCTCAATGGCTAACTATGTGGCAGGGGGCTCTATGGGAGTCACTATGTGGCAGGGGAGCTCTATGGGGGTCTCAATGGCTCACTATGTGGCAGGGGGGTCTATGGGGGTGTCAATGGCTCACTATGTGGCAGAGGGGTCTATGGGGGTCTCAATGGCTCACTATATGGCAGGGGGCTCTATAGGGGTCACTATGTGGCAGGGGAGCTCTATGGGGGTCTCCATGGCTCACTATGTGGCAGGGGGCTCTTAGGGGCTCACTATGTGGCAGGGGGGGATCTATGGGGTCTCAATGGCTCACTATATGGCAGGGGGGCTCTCTGGGGGTCACTATGTGGCAGGGGGCTGTATGGGGGTCTTAATGGCTCACTATGTGGCAGAGAGGGATCTATGGGGGGGTCACTGTGGCATGGGGGTCTATGGGGGTCACTATCTGGCAGGGGGGGCTCTATGGGAGTCACTATGTGGCAGGGCTGTATGGGAGTCTCCATGGCTCACTATGTGGCAGGGGGGTCTATGGGGGTCTCAATGGCTCCTTATGTGGCAGCGGGGGTCTTTGGGGGTCTCTGGATCACTATGTGGCAGGGGGCTCTATGGGGATCACTACGTGGCTGGGGGGCTCTCTGGGGTCACTATTTGGCAGGGGGGCCTATGGGTGGTCTCCATGGCTCACTATGTGGCAGGGAGGGTCTATGGGGGTCTTAATGGCTCACTATATGGCAGGGGGCTCTATGGGGGTCACTATGTGGCAGGGGGCTCTCTGGGGGTCACTATGTGGCAGGGGGCTCTATGGGGGTCTCTGGCTCACTATGTGGCAGAGAGCTCTATGGAGGTCTCAATGGCTCACTATATGACAGGGGGCTCTATGGGAGTCACTATGTGGCAGGGGGGCTCTATGGGAGTCACTATGTGGCAGGGCTCTATGGGGGTCTCCATGGCTCACTATGTGGCAGGGGGGTCTATGGGGGTCTCAATGGCTCACTATGTGTCAGGGGGGTCTATGGGGGTCTCTATGGCTCAGTATTTGGCAGGGGCGTCTATGGGAGGTCACTATGTGGCAGGGGTCTCTATGGGGGTCTCAATGGCTCAGTATTTGGCAGGGAGTCTATGGGGGGGTCTCTGGCTCACTATGTGGCAGAGGGGGCTCTATGGGGGGGTCTCAATGGCTCACTATGTGGCAGGGGTGTCTATGGGGGTCTCAATGGCTCAGTATTTGGCAGGGGGGTCTATGGGGGGTCACTATGTGGCAGGGGGGCTCTATGGGGCTCTCAATACCTCACTATGTGGCAGGGTGGGGGATGGGATGGGGTGGTTCACTATTTGGCAAGGGAGGGTCTATGGGGGGGTCTCAATGGCTCATTATTTGGCAGGGGGCTCTATGGGGTTTCAATGGCTCAGTATTTGGCAGGGGGTCTATGGGGGGTCATTTTGTGGCAGATGAGGGTCTATGGGTGGGTCTCAATGACTCACTATTTGGTAGGTAGTCTATGGGGGGGTCTCAATGGCTCACTATGTGGCAGGGTGGGGGATGGGATGGGGGGCTGGGTCACTATGTGGCAGGGGAGGGTCTATGGGGATCTCAATGACTCACTATTTGGCAGGGGGTCTTTGGGGGGTCTCAATGGCTCACTATGTGGCAGGGTGGGGCGGGGTGGGTCACTATTTGGCAAGGGAGGGTCTATAGGGAGGGTCTCTGGCTCAGTATTTTGCAGGGGGGTCTATGGGGGTCTCAATGGCTCACTATATGGCAAGGGGCTCTATGGGGGTCACTATGTGGCAGGGGGCTCTATGGGGGTCTCTGGCTCACTATGTGGCAGAGAGAGATCTATGGGGGGTCACTGTGGCGGGGGGTGGTCTATGGGGGTCACTATCTGGCAGGGGTCTCTATGGGAGTCACTATGTGGCAGGGCTCTATGGGGGTCTCAATGGCTCACTATGTGGCAGGGGGCTCTATGGGAGTCACTATGTGGCAGGGGGCTCTATGGGGGTCTCAATAGCTCACTATGTTGCAGGGGGCTCTATGGGGGTCACTATGTGGCAGGGGACGCTCTATAGGGGGGTCTCAATTGCTCACTATATGGCAGGGGGCTCTATGGGGGTCACTATGTGGCAGGGGGTTGTATGGGGGTCTCAATAGCTCACTATGTGGCAGGGGGCTCTATGGGGGTCACTATGTGGCAGGTGAGGCTCTATGGGGGGGTCTCAATGGCTCACTATATGGCAGGTGGCTCTATGGGGGTCTCTATGTGGCAGAGGGTCTATGGGGGTCTCAATAGCTCACTATGTGGCAGGGGGCTCTATGGGAGTCACTATGTGGCAGGGGAGCTCTATGGGGGTCTCAATGGCTCACTATGTGGCAGGGGGCTCTATGGGGTTCTCTATGTGGCAGGGGGGGTCTATGGGGGGGGTCTCTGGCTCACTATGGGGCAGGGGGTCTATGGCGGTCTCAATGGCTCACTATGTGGCAGGGGGGCTCTATGGGGGTCACTATGTGGCAGGGGGCACTATGGGGGTCTTAATGGATCACTATGTGGCAGAGAGGGATCTATGAGGAGGGTCACTGTGGCATGGGGGTCTATGGGGGTCACTATCTGGCAGGGGGGGCTCTATGGGAGTCACTATGTGGCAGGGCTCTATGGGGGTCTCCATGGCTCACTATGTGGCAGGGGGGTCTATGGGGGTCTCAATGGCTCACTATGTGGCAGCAAGGGTCTTTGAGGGTCTCTGGGTCACTATGTGGCAGGGGGCTCTATGGGGATCACTACGTTGCAGGGGGACTCTGTGGGGTCACTATTTGGCAGGGGGGCATATGGGTGGTCTCTGGCTCACTATGTGGTAGGGGAGGCTCTATGGGGGTCTCAATGGCTCACTATGTGGCAGGGGAGCTCTATGGGGGTCTCCATGGCTCACTATGTGGCAGGGGGCTCTCTGGGGATCACTATGTGGCAGGGGAGGCTCTATGTGGCAGGGGGGGCTCTATGGGGGTCTTAATGGCTCACTATGTGGCAGGGGGTTCTATGGGGGTCACTATGTGGCAGGGGGGTCTATGGGGGCCTCTGGCTCACTATGTTGAAGGGGGCTCTATGAGGGTCTCTATGTGACAAGGGGGGCTCTATGAAGGTCACTATTTGGCAGGGGGGTTATGGGGGGGTCTCTGGCTCACTATATGGTGGGGGGTTTATGGGGTCACTATATGGCAGGGGGCTCTATGGGGGTCACTATGTGACAGGGGGTTCTCTATGGCTCACTATGTGGCAGGGGGGTCTATGGGGGTCTCCATGGCTCACTATGTGGCAGGGGGTCTATGGGGGTCTCAATAGCTCACTATGTTGCAGGGGGCTCTATGGGGTCTGAATGGCTCACTATATGGCAGGGGGGTCTATGGGGGTCTCAATGGCTCACTATATGGGAGGAGGCTCTATAGGAGTCACTATGTGGCAGGGGAGCTCTATGGGGGTCTCCATGGCTCACTATGTGGCAGGGGGCTCACTATGTGGCAGGGGGGGATCTATGGGGTCTCAATGGCTCACTATATGGCAGGGGGCTCTATGGGGATCACTATGTGGCAGGGGGCTCTATGGGGGTCACTATGTGGCAGGGGGCTCTATGGGGGTCTTAATGGCTCACTATGTGGCAGAGAGGGATCTATGGGGGGGGTCACTGTGGCATGGGGGTCTATGGGGGTCACTATCTGGCATGGGGGGCTCTATGGGAGTCACTATGTGGCAGGGCTCTATGGGGGTCTCCATGGCTCACTATGTGGCAGGGGTGTCTATGGGGGTCTCAATGGCTCACTATGTGGCAGCGGGGGTCTTTGGGGGTCTCTGGGTCACTATGTGGCAGGGGGCTCTATGGGGATCACTACGTGGCCGGGGGGCTCTCTGGGGTCACTATTTGGCAGGGGGGCCTACGGGTGGTCTCTGGCTCACTATGTGGCAGGGGAGGCTCTATGGGGGTCTCAATGGCTCACTATGTGGCAGGGGTGCTCTATGGGGGTCTCAATGGCTCACTATATGGCAGGGGAGGCTCTATGGGGGTCTCAATGGCTCACTATATGGCAGAGGGCTCTCTGGGGGTCACTATGTGGCAGGGGGGCTCTATGGAGGTCTCCATGGCTCACTATGTGGCAGGGGGGGTCTATGGGGGTCTTAATGGCTCACTATGTGGCAGGGGGGGTCTATGGGGGTCTTAATGGCTCACTATGTGGCAGAGGGGTCTATGGGGGTCTCTATGGCTCACTATATGGCAGGGGGCTCTATAGGGGTCACTATGTGGCAGGGGAGCTCTAGGGGGTCTCCATGGCTCACTATGTGGCAGGGGGCTCTTAGGGGCTCACTATGTGGCAGGGGGGGATCTATAGGGTGTCAATGGCTCACTATATGGCAGGGGGGCTCTATGGGGGTCACTATGTGTCAGGGGGCTCTATGGGGGTCTTAATGGCTCACTATGTGGCAGAGAGTGATCTATGGGGGGGGTCACTGCAGCATGGGGGTCACTATCTGGCAGGGGGGGATCTATGGGGTCTCAATGGCTCACTATATGGCAGGGGGGCTCTATGGGGGTCACTATGTGGCAGGGGGCTCTATGGGGGTCTTAATGGCTCACTATGTGGCAGAGAGTGATCTATGGGGGGGGTCACTGCGGCATGGGGTCACTATCTGGCAGGGGGGGATCTATGGGGTCTCAATGGCTCACTATATGGCAGGGGGCTCTATGGGAATCACTATGTGGCAGGGCTCTATGGGGGTCTCCATGGCTCACTATGTGGCAGGGGGGTCTATGGGGGTGTCAATGGCTCACTATGTGGCAGGGGGGTCTATGGGGTTCTCAATGGCTCAGTATTTGGCAGGGGGGTCTATGGGGGGTCACTATGTGGCAGGGGTCTCTATGGGGGTCTCAATGGCTCAGTATTTGGCAGGGAGTCTATGGGGGGGTCTCTGGCTCACTATGTGGCAGAGGGGGCTCTATGGGGGGTCTCAATGGCTCACTATGTGGCAGGGGGGTCTATGGGGGTTTCAATGGCTCAGTATTTGGCAGGGGGGTCTATGGGGGGTCACTATGTGGCAGGGGGGCTCTATGGGGGTCTCAATAGCTCACTATGTGGCAGGGTGGGGGATGGGATGGGGTGGGTTACTATTTGGCAAGGGAGGGTCTATAGGGGGGTCTCAATGGCTCACTATTTGGTAGGTAGTCTATGGGGGGGTCTCAATGGCTCACTATGTGGCAGGGTGGGGGTTGGGATGGGGGGCTGGGTCACTATGTGGCAGGGGAGGGTCTATGGGGATCTCAATGGCTCACTATTTGGCAGGGGGTCTTTGGGGGGTCTCAATGGCTGACTATGTGGCAGGGTGGGGCGGGGTGGGTCACTATTTGGCAAGGGAGGGTCTATAGGGAGGGTCTCTGGCTCAGTATTTTGCAGGGGGGTCTATGGGGGTCTCAATGGCTCACTATATGGCAGGGGGCTCTATGAGGGTCACTATGTGGCAGGGGGCTCTATGGGGGTCTCTGGCTCACTGTGTGGCAGAGAGAGATCTATGGGGGGTCACTGTGGCGGGGGGTGGTCTATGGGGGTCACTATCTGGCAGGGGTCTCTATGGGAGTCACTATGTGGCAGGGCTCTATGGGGGTCTCAATGGCTCACTATGTGGCAGGGGGCTCTATGGGAGTCACTATGTGGCAGGGGGCTCTATGGGGGTCTCAATAGCTCACTATGTGGCAGGGGGCTCTATGGGGGTCACTATGTGGCAGGGGACGCTCTATAGGGGGTTCTCAATTGCTCACTATATGGCAGGGGGCTCTATGGGGGTCACTATGTGGCAGGGGGTTGTATGGGGGTCTCAATAGCTCACTATGTGGCAGGGGGCTCTATGGGGGTCACTATGTGGCAGGTGAGGCTCTATGGGGGGGTCTCAATGGCTCACTATATGGCAGGTGGCTCTATGGGGGTCTCTATGTGGCAGAGGGTCTATGGGGGTCTCAATAGCTCACTATGTGGCAGGGGGCTCTATGGGAGTCACTATGTGGCAGGGGAGCTCTATGGGGGTCTCAATGGCTCACTATGTGGCAGGGGGCTCTATGGGGTTCTCTATGTGGCAGGGGGGGTCTATGGGGGGGGTCTCTGGCTCACTATGGGGCAGGGGGTCTATGGCGGTCTCAATGGCTCACTATGTGGCAGGGGGGCTCTATGGGGGTCACTATGTGGCAGGGGGCACTATGGGGGTCTTAATGGATCACTATGTGGCAGAGAGGGATCTATGAGGAGGGTCACTGTGGCATGGGGGTCTATGGGGGTCACTATCTGGCAGGGGGGGCTCTATGGGAGTCACTATGTGGCAGGGCTCTATGGGGGTCTCCATGGCTCACTATGTGGCAGGGGGGTCTATGGGGGTCTCAATGGCTCACTATGTGGCAGCAAGGGTCTTTGAGGGTCTCTGGGTCACTATGTGGCAGGGGGCTCTATGGGGATCACTACGTGGCAGGGGGACTCTGTGGGGTCACTATTTGGCAGGGGGGCATATGGGTGGTCTCTGGCTCACTATGTGGCAGGGGAGGCTCTATGGGGGTCTCAATGGCTCACTATGTGGCAGGGGAGCTCTATGGGGGTCTCCATGGCTCACTATGTGGCAGGGGGCTCTCTGGGGATCACTATGTGGCAGGGGAGGCTCTATGTGGCAGGGGGGGCTCTATGGGGGTCTTAATGGCTCACTATGTGGCAGGGGGTTCTATGGGGGTCACTATGTGGCAGGGGGGGTCTATGGGGGCCTCTGGCTCACTATGTTGAAGGGGGCTCTATGAGGGTCTCTATGTGACAAGGGGGGCTCTATGAAGGTCACTATTTGGCAGGGGGGTTATGGGGGGGTCTCTGGCTCACTATATGGTGGGGGGTTTATGGGGTCACTATATGGCAGGGGGCTCTATGGGGGTCACTATGTGACAGGGGGTTCTCTATGGCTCACTATGTGGCAGGGGGGTCTATGGGGGTCTCCATGGCTCACTATGTGGCAGGGGGTCTATGGGGGTCTCAATAGCTCACTATGTTGCAGGGGGCTCTATGGGGTCTGAATGGCTCACTATATGGCAGGGGGGTCTATGGGGGTCTCAATGGCTCACTATATGGCAGGAGGCTCTATAGGAGTCACTATGTGGCAGGGGAGCTCTATGGGGGTCTCCCTGGCTCACTATGTGGCAGGGGGCTCACTATGTGGCAGGGGGGGATCTATGGGGTCTCAATGGCTCACTATATGGCAGGGGGCTCTATGGGGATCACTATGTGGCAGGGGGCTCTATGGGGGTCACTATGTGGCAGGGGGCTCTTTTGGGGTCTTAATGGCTCACTATGTGGCAGAGAGGGATCTATGGGGGGGGTCACTGTGGCATGGGGGTCTATGGGGGTCACTATCTGGCATGGGGGGCTCTATGGGAGTCACTATGTGGCAGGGCTCTATGGGGGTCTCCATGGCTCACTATGTGGCAGGGGTGTCTATGGGGGTCTCAATGGCTCACTATGTGGCAGCGGGGTCTTTGGGGGTCTCTGGGTCACTATGTGGCAGGGGGCTCTATGGGGATCACTACGTGGCCGGGGGGCTCTCTGGGGTCACTATTTGGCAGGGGGGCCTACGGGTGGTCTCTGGCTCACTATGTGGCAGGGGAGGCTCTATGGGGGTCTCAATGGCTCACTATGTGGCAGGGGTGCTCTATGGGGGTCTCAATGGCTCACTATATGGCAGGGGAGGCTCTATGGGGGTCTCAATGGCTCACTATATGGCAGAGGGCTCTATGGGGGTCACTATGTGGCAGGGGGGCTCTATGGGGGTCTCCATGGCTCACTATGTGGCAGGGGGGGTCTATGGGGGTCTTAATGGCTCACTATGTGGCAGGGGGGGTCTATGGGGGTCTTAATGGCTCACTATGTGGCAGAGGGGTCTATGGGGGTCTCTATGGCTCACTATATGGCAGGGGGCTCTATAGGGGTCACTATGTGGCAGGGGAGCTCTAGGGGGTCTCCATGGCTCACTATGTGGCAGGGGGCTCTTAGGGGCTCACTATGTGGCAGGGGGGGATCTATAGGGTGTCAATGGCTCACTATATGGCAGGGGGGCTCTATGGGGGTCACTATGTGTCAGGGGGCTCTATGGGGGTCTTAATGGCTCACTATGTGGCAGAGAGTGATCTATGGGGGGGGTCACTGCGGCATGGGGGTCACTATCTGGCAGGGGGGGATCTATGGGGTCTCAATGGCTCACTATATGGCAGGGGGCTCTATGGGAATCACTATGTGGCAGGGCTCTATGGGGGTCTCCATGGCTCACTATGTGGCAGGGGGGTCTATGGGGTTGTCAATGGCTCACTATGTGGCAGGGGGGTCTATGGGGTTCTCAATGGCTCAGTATTTGGCAGGGGGGTCTATGGGGGGTCACTATGTGGCAGGGGTCTCTATGGGGGTCTCAATGGCTCAGTATTTGGCAGGGAGTCTATGGGGGGGTCTCTGGCTCACTATGTGGCAGAGGGGGCTCTATGGGGGGGTCTCAATGGCTCACTATGTGGCAGGGGGGTCTATGGGGGTTTCAATGGCTCAGTATTTGGCAGGGGGGTCTATGGGGGGTCACTATGTGGCAGGGGGGCTCTATGGGGGTCTCAATAGCTCACTATGTGGCAGGGTGGGGGATGGGATGGGGTGGGTCACTATTTGGCAAGGGAGGGTCTATAGGGGGGTCTCAATGGCTCACTATTTGGCAGGGGGCTCTATGGGGTCTCTGGCTCAGTATTTTGCAGGGGGGTCTATGTGGGTCTCAATGATTCACTAAATGGCAGGGGGATCTATGGGAGTCACTATGTGGCAGGGGAGGCTCTATGGGGGTCTCTATGTGGCAGGGGGGGTCTATGGGGGGGGTCTCTGGCTCACTATGGCGCAGGGGGGTCTATGGGGGTCTCAATGGCTCACTATGTGGCAGAAGGGTCTATGGGGGTCTCAATGGCTCACTATGGGGCAGGGGGTCTATGGAGGTCTCAATGGCACAGTATATGGCAGGGGGCTCTATGGGGGTCACTATGTGGCAGGGGGGGTCTATGGGGGGGGTCTCTGGCTCACTATGGCACAGGGGGGTCTATGGGAGTCTCAATGGCTCACTATGTGGCAGAAGGGTCTATGGGGGTCTCAATGGCTCACTATGGGGCAGGGGGTCTATGGGGGTCTCCATGGCTCACTATATGGCAGAGGGCTCTATGGGGGTCACTATGTGGCAGGGGAGGCTCTATGGTGGTCTCTGGCTCACTATGTGGCAGAGAGTTATCTATGGGGGGTCACTGTGGCGGGGGGGGTCTTTGGGGGTCACTATCTGGCAGGGGGTCTCTATGGGAGTCACTATGTGGCAGGGCTCTATGGGGGTCTCAATGGCTCACTATGTGGCAAGGGGCTCTATGGGGTCTCTATGTGGCAGGGGGGGATCGATGGGGGTCTCCATGGCTCACTATGTGGCAGGGGGGCTCTATGGGGGTCTCAATGGCTCACTATATGGCAGGGGGCTCTATGGGGGTCACTATGTGGCAGGGGGGCTCTATGGGGGTCTCTGGCTCACTATATGGCAGGGGGCTCTATGGGGGTCACTATGTGGCAGGGGGGTCTATGGGGGTCTCTGGCTCACTATGTGGCAGGGGACTCTATGAGGGTCTCTATGTGGCAAGGGGGGCTCTATAGGGGTCACTATTTGGCCGGGGGGTCTATGGGGGTCTCAATGGCTAACTATATGGCAGGGGGCTCTATGGGAGTCACTATGTGGCAGGGGAGCTCTATGGGGGTCTCAATGGCTCACTATGTGGCAGGGGGGTCTATGGGGGTCTCAATGGCTCACTATGGAGCAGGGGGATCTATGGGGGTCTCAGTGGCTCACTATATGGCAGGGGGCTCTATGGGGTCACTATGTGGCAGGGGGCTCTATGGGGGTCTCCATGGCTTACTATGTGGCAGGGGTATCTATGGGGATCTTAATGGCTTACTATATGGCAGGGGGCTCTATGGGGGTCTCTATGTGACAGGGGGCTCTACGGGGGTCTCTGGCTTACTATGTGGCAGAGGGGTCTATGGGGTTCTCAATGGCTCACTATATGGCAGGGGGCTCTATAGGGGTCACTATGTGGCATGGGAGCTCTATGGGGGTCTCCATGGCTCACTATGTGGCAGGGGGCTCTTAGGGGCTCACTATGTGGCAGGGGGGGATCTATGGGGTCTCAATGGCTCACTATATGGCAGGGGGCTCTATGGGGATCACTATATGGCAGGGGGCTCTATGGGGGTCACTATGTGGCAGGGGGCTCTATGGGGGTCTTAATGGCTCACTTTGTGGCAGAGAGGGATCTATGGGGGGGGTCACTGTGGCATGGGGGTCTATGGGGGTCACTATCTGGCAGGGGGGGCTCTATGGGAAACACTATGTGGCAGGGCTCTATGGGGGTCTCCATGGCTCACTATGTGGCAGGGGGGTCTATGGGGGTCTCAATGGCTCCTTATGTGGCAGCAGGGGTCTTTGGGGGTCTCTGGATCACTATGTGGCAGGGGGCTCTATGGGGATCACTACGTGGCAGGGGGGCTCTCTGGGGTCACTATTTGGGAGGGGTGCCTATGGGTGGTCTCCATGGCTCACTATGTGGCAGAGAGGGTCTATGGGGGTCTTAATGGCTCACTATATGGCAGGGGGCTCTATGGGGGTCACTATGTGGCAGGGGGCTCTATGGAGTGTCTCTGGCTCACTATGTGGCATAGAGCTCTATGGAGGTCTCAATGGCTCACTATGTGGCAGAGGGCTCTATGGTTCTCAATGGCTCACTATATGGCAGGGGGCTCTATGGGGGTCACTATGTGGCAGGGGAGCTCTATGGGGGTCTCCATGGCTCACTATATGGCAGAGGGCTCTTTGGGGTCACTATGTGGCAGGGGGGCTCTATGGGGGTCTCCATGGCTCACTATATGGCAGAGGGCTCTATGGGGGTAACTATGTGGCAGGGGGGCTCTATGGGGGTCTCAATGGCTCACTATGTGGCAGGGGGGCTCTATGGGGGTCTTAATGGCTCACTATATGGCAGGGGGCACTATGGGGGTCACTATGTGGCAGGGCAGCTCTATGGGGGTCTCCATGGCTCACTACGTGGCAGGGGGCTCTATGGGGGTCACTATGGGGCAGGGGAGGCTCTATGGGGGTCTCAATGGCTCACTATGTGGCAGGGGGCTCTACGGGGGTCTCTATGTGGCAGGGGGGTATCTATGGGGGTCTCCATGGCTCACTATGTGGCAGGGGGGTCTATGGGAGTCACTATGTGGCAGGGCTCTATGGGGGTCTCAATGGATCACTATGTGGCAGAGGACTCTATGGGGGTCTCAGTGGCTCACTATATGGCAGGGGGCTCTATGGGGGTCACTATGTGGCAGGGGGGCTCTATGGGGGTCTCCTTGGCTCACTATGTGGCAGAGGGCTCCATGGGGGTCACTATGTGGCTGGGGGGCTCTATGAGGCTCTCCATGGCTCAGTATTTGGCAGGGTGGGTCTATGGGGCGTCACTATGTGGCAGGGGGATCTATGGGGGTCTCAATGGCTCACTATGTTGCAGAGGGGTCTATGGGGGTCTTAATGGCTCACTATGTGGCAGAGAGGGATCTATGGCGGGGGTCACTGTGGCATGGGGTTCTATGAGGTTACTATCTGACAGGGGGGGCTCTATGGGAGTCACTATGTGGCAGGGCTCTATGGGGGTCTCCATGGCTCCCTATGTGGCAGGGGGGTCTATGGGGGTCTCAATGGCTCCTTATGTGGCAGCGGGGGTCTTTGGGGGTCTCTGGATCACTATGTGGCAGGGGGCTCTATGGGGATCACTACGTGGCAGGGGTGCTCTCTGGGTTCACTATTTGGCAGCGGTCCTATGGGTGGTCTCCATGGCTCACTATGTGGCAGGGAGGGTCTATGGGGGTCTTAATGGCTCACTATGTGGCAGAGGGCTCTATGGAGGTCTCAATGGCTCACTATATAGCAGGGGGCTCTATGGGGGTCACTATGTGGCAGGGGAGCTCTATGGGGGTCTCCATGGCTCACTATATGGCAGAGGGCTCTATGGGGGTCACTATGTGGCAGGGGGGGTCTATGGGGGTCTTAATGGCTCACTGTATGGCAGGGGGGCTCTATGGGGGTCACTATGTGGCAGGGGGCTCTATGGGGGTCTTAATGGCTCACTATGTGGCAGAGAGGGATCTATGGGGGGGTCACTGTGGCATGGGGGTCTATGGGGGTCACTATCTGGCAGGGGGGGCTCTATGGGAGTCACTATGTGGCAGGGCTCTATGGGAGTCTCCATGGCTCACTATATGGCAGGGGGGTCTATGGGGGTCTCAATGGCTCACTATGTGGCAGCAAGGGTCTTTGAGGGTCTTTGGGTCACTATGTGGCAGGGGGCTATATGGGGATCACTACGTGGCAGGGGGACTCTGTGGGGTTACTATTTGGCAGGGGGGCCTATGGGTGGTCTCTGGCTCACTATGTGGCAGGGGAGGCTCTATGGGGGTCTCAATGGCTCACTATGTGGCAGGGGAGCTCTATGGGGGTCTCCATGGCTCACTATGTGGCAGGGGGCTCTCTGGGGGTCACTATGTGGCAGGGGAGGCTATGTGTTGCCGGGGCGGCTCTATGGAGGTCTCAATGGCTCACTATGTGGCAGGGGGCTCTATAGGGGTCACTATGTGGCAGGGGAGCTCTATGGGGGTCTCCATGGCTCACTATGTGGCAGGGGGCTCTATGGGGGTCACTATGTGGCAGGGGAGCTCTATGGGGGTGTCCATGGCTCACTATGTGGCAGGGGGCTCTCTGGGGGTCACTATGTGGCAGGGAAGGCTCTATGTGGCGGGGGGGCTCTATGGGGGTCTTAATGGCTCACTATGTGGCAGGGGGTTCTATGGGGGTCTTAATGGCTCACTATATGGCAAGGGGCTCTATGGGGGTCACTATGTGGCAGGGGGGTCTATGGGGGTCTCTGGCTCACTATGTGGCAGGGGGCTCTATGAGGGTCTCTATGTGGCAGGGGAGGCTCTATGGGGTCTCAATGGCTCACTATATGGCAGGGGGCTCTATGGGGGTCACTATGTGGCAGGGGGGCTCTATGGGGGTCTCCATGGCTCACTATGTGGCAGAGAGGGTCTATGGGGGTCTTAATGGCTCACTATATGGCAGGGGGCTCTATGGGGGTCACTATGTGGCAGGGGGCTCTATGGGGGGTCTCTGGCTCACTATGTGGCAGAGAGCTCTATGGAGGTCTCAATGGCTCACTATGTGGCAGAGGGCTCTATGGAGGTCTCAATGGCTCACTATATGGCAGGGGGCTCTATGGGGGTCACTATGTGGCAGGGGAGCTCTATGGGGGTCTCCATGGCTCACTATATGGCAGAGGGCTCTTTGGGGTCACTATGTGGCAGGGGGGCTCTATGGGGGTCTCCCTGGCTCACTATATGGCAGAGGGCTCTATGGGGGTAACTATGTGGCAGGGGGGCTCTATGGGGGTCTCCTTGGCTCACTATGTGGCAGGGGGGCTCTATGGGGGTCTTATGGCTCACTATATGGCAGGGGGCTCTATGGGGGTCACTATGTGGCAGGGCAGCTCTATGGGGGTCTCCATGGCTCACTACGTGGCAGGGGGCTCTATGGGGGTCACTATGGGGCAGGGGAGGCTCTATGGGGGTCTCAATGGCTCACTATGTGGCAGGGGGCTCTACGGGGGTCTCTATGTGGCAGGGGGTATCTATGGGGGTCTCCATGGCTCACTATGTGGCAGGGGGGTCTATTGGAGTCACTATGTGGCAGGGCTCTATGGGGGTCTCAATGGATCACTATGTGGCAGAGGACTCTATGGGGGTCTCAGTGGCTCACTATATGGCAGGGGGCTCTATGGGGGTCACTATGTGGCAGGGGGGCTCTATGGGGGTCTCCATGGCTCACTATGTGGCAGAGGGCTCCATGGGGGTCACTATGTGGCTGGGGGGCTCTATGAGGCTCTCCATGGCTCAGTATTTGGCAGGGTGGGTCTATGGGGCGTCACTATGTGGCAAGGGGATCTATGGGGGTCTCAATGGCTCACTATGTTGCAGAGGGGTCTATGGGGGTCTTAATGGCTCACTATGTGGCAGAGAGGGATCTATGGCGGGGGTCACTGTGGCATGGGGTTCTATGAGGTTACTATCTGACAGGGGGGGCTCTATGGGAGTCACTATGTGGCAGGGCTCTATGGGGGTCTCCCTGGCTCACTATGTGGCAGGGGGGTCTATGGGGGTCTCAATGGCTCCTTATGTGGCAGCGGGGGTTTTTGGGGGTCTTTGGATCACTATGTGGCAGGGGGCTCTATGGGGATCACTACGTGGCAGGGGTGCTCTCTGGGTTCACTATTTGGCAGCGGTCCTATGGGTGGTCTCCATGGCTCACTATGTGGCAGGGAGGGTCTATGGGGGTCTTAATGGCTCACTATGTGGCAGAGGGCTCTATGGAGGTCTCAATGGCTCACTATATGGCAGGGGGCTCTATGGGGGTCACTATGTGGCAGGGGAGCTCTATGGGGGTCTCCATTGCTCACTATATGGCAGAGGGCTCTATGGGGGTCACTATGTGGCAGGGGGGCTCTATGGGGGTCTCCATGGCTCACTATGTGGCAGGGGGTTCTATGGGGGTCTTAATGGCTCACTATATGGCAGGGGGGCTCTATGGGGGTCACTATGTGGCAGGGGGCTCTATGGGGGTCTTAATGGCTCACTATGTGGCAGAGAGGGATCTATGGGGGGGTCACTGTGGCATGGGGGTCTATGGGGGTCACTATCTGGCAGGGGGGGCTCTATGGGAGTCACTATGTGGCAGGGCTCTATGGGAGTCTCCATGGCTCACTATATGGCAGGGGGGTCTATGGGGGTCTCAATGGATCACTATGTGGCAGCGGGGGTCTTTGAGGGTCTCTGGGTCACTATGTGGCAGGGGGCTCTATGGGGATCACTACGTGGCAGGGGGACTCTGTGGGGTCACTATTTGGCAGGGGGGCCTATGGGTGGTCTCTGGCTCACTATGTGGCAGGGGAGGCTCTATGGGGGTCTCAATGGCTCACTATGTGGCAGGGGAGCTCTATGGGGGTCTCCATGGCTCACTATGTGGCAGGGGGCTCTCTGGGGGTCACTATGTGGCAGGGGAGGCTATGTGTGGCCGGGGCGGCTCTATGGAGGTCTCAATGGCTCACTATGTGGCAGAGGGGTCTATGGGGGTCTCAATGGCTCACTATATGGCAGGGGGCTCTATAGGGGTCACTATGTGGCAGGGGAGCTCTATGGGGGTCTCCATGGCTCACTATGTGGCAGGGGGCTCTATGGGGGTCACTATGTGGCAGGGGAGCTCTATGGGGGTGTCCATGGCTCACTATGTGGCAGGGGGCTCTCTGGGGGTCACTATGTGGCAAGGAAGGCTCTATGTGGCGGGGGGGCTCTATGGGGGTCTTAATGGCTCACTATGTGGCAGGGGGTTCTATGGGGGTCTTAATGGCTCACTATATGGCAAGGGGCTCTATGGGGGTCACTATGTGGCAGGGGGGTCTATGGGGGTCTCTGGCTCACTATGTGGCAGGGGGCTCTATGAGGGTCTCTATGTGGCAGGGGAGGCTCTATGGGGTCTCAATGGCTCACTATATGGCAGGGGGCTCTATGGGGGTCACTATGTGGCAGGGGGGCTCTATGGGGGTCTCCATAGCTCACTATGTGGCAGAGAGGGGATATGGGGGTCTTAATGGCTCACTATATGGCAGGGGGCTCTATGGGGGTCACTATGTGGCAGGGGGCTCTATGGGGGGTCTCTGGCTCACTATGTGGCAGAGAGCTCTATGGAGGTCTCAATGGCTCACTATGTGGCAGAGGGCTCTATGGAGGTCTCAATGGCTCACTATATGGCAGGGGGCTCTATGGGGGTCACTATTTGGCAGGGGAGCTCTATGGGGGTCTCCATGGCTCACTATATGGCAGAGGGCTCTTTGGGGTCACTATGTGGCAGGGGGGCTCTATGGGGGTCTCCATGGCTCACTATATGGCAGGGGGGCTCTATGGGGGTCTTAATGGCTCACTATATGGCAGAGGGCTCTATGGGGGTAACTATGTGGCAGGGGGGCTCTATGGGGGTCTCCATGGCTCACTATGTGGCAGGGGGGCTCTATGGGGGTGTTAATGGCTCACTATATGGCAGGGGGCTCTATGGGGGTCACTATGTGGCAGGGCAGCTCTATGGGGGTCTCCATGGCTCACTACGTGGCAGGGGGCTCTATGGGGGTCACTATGGGGCAGGGGAGGCTCTATGGGGGTCTCAATGGCTCACTATGTGGCAGGGGGCTCTACGGGGGTCTCTATGTGGCAGAGGGGTCTATGGGGGTCTCAATGGCTCACTATATGGCAGGGGGCTCTATAGGGGTCACTATGTGGCAGGGGAGCTCTATGGGGGTCTCCATGGCTCACTATGTGGCAGGGGGCTCTATGGGGGTCACTATGTGGCAGGGGAGCTCTATGGGGGTGTCCATGGCTCACTATGTGGCAGGGGGCTCTTTGGGGGTCACTATGTGGCAAGGAAGGCTCTATGTGGCGGGGGGGCTCTATGGGGGTCTTAATGGCTCACTATGTGGCAGGGGGTTCTATGGGGGTCTTAATGGCTCACTATATGGCAAGGGGCTCTATGGGGGTCACTATGTGGCAGGGGGGTCTATGGGGGTCTCTGGCTCACTATGTGGCAGGGGGCTCTATGAGGGTCTCTATGTGGCAGGGGAGGCTCTATGGGGTCTCAATGGCTCACTATATGGCAGGGGGCTCTATGGGGGTCACTATGTGGCAGGGGGGCTCTATGGGGGTCTCCATGGCTCACTATGTGGCAGAGAGGGTCTATGGGGGTCTTAATGGCTCACTATATGGCAGGGGGCTCTATGGGGGTCACTATGTGGCAGGGGGCTCTATGGGGGGTCTCTGGCTCACTATGTGGCAGAGAGCTCTATGGAGGTCTCAATGGCTCACTATGTGGCAGAGGGCTCTATGGAGGTCTCAATGGCTCACTATATGGCAGGGGGCTCTATGGGGGTCACTATTTTGCAGGGGAGCTCTATGGGGGTCTCCATGGCTCACTATATGGCAGAGGGCTCTTTGGGGTCACTATGTGGCAGGGGGGCTCTATGGGGGTCTCCATGGCTCACTATATGGCAGGGGGGCTCTATGGGGGTCTTAATGGCTCACTATATGGCAGAGGGCTCTATGGGGGTAACTATGTGGCAGGGGGGCTCTATGGGGGTCTCCATGGCTCACTATGTGGCAGGGGGGCTCTATGGGGGTGTTAATGGCTCACTATATGGCAGGGGGCTCTATGGGGGTCACTATGTGGCAGGGCAGCTCTATGGGGGTCTCCATGGCTCACTACGTGGCAGGGGGCTCTATGGGGGTCACTATGGGGCAGGGGAGGCTCTATGGGGGTCTCAATGGCTCACTATGTGGCAGGGGGCTCTACGGGGGTCTCTATGTGGCAGGGGGGTATCTATGGGGGTCTCCATGGCTCACTATGTGGCAGGGGGGTCTATGGGAGTCACTATGTGGCAGGGCTCTATGGGGGTCTCAATGGATCACTATGTGGCAGAGGACTCTATGGGGGTCTCAGTGGCTCACTATATGGCAGGGGGCTCTATGGGGGTCACTATGTGGCAGGGGGGCTCTATGGGGGTCTCCATGGCTCACTATGTGGCAGAGGGCTCCATGGGGGTCACTATGTGGCTGGGGGGCTCTATGAGGCTCTCCATGGCTCAGTATTTGGCAGGGTGGGTATATGGGGCGTCACTATGTGGCAGGGGGATCTATGGGGGTCTCAATGGCTCACTATGTTGCAGAGGGGTCTATGGGGGTCTTAATGGCTCACTATGTGGCAGAGAGGGATCTATGGCGGGGGTCACTGTGGCATGGGGTTCTATGAGGTTACTATCTGACAGGGGGGGCTCTATGGGAGTCACTATGTGGCAGGGCTCTATGGGGGTCTCCATGGCTCACTATGTGGCAGGTGGGTCTATTGGGGTCTCAATGGCTCCTTATGTGGCAGCGGGGGTCTTTGGGGGTCTCTGGATCACTATGTGGCAGGGGGCTCTATGGGGATCACTACGTGGTAGGGGTGCTCTCTGGGTTCACTATTTGGCAGGGGTCCTATGGGTGGTCTCCATGGCTCACTATGTGGCAGGGAGGGTCTATGGGGGTCTTAATGGCTCACTATGTGGCAGAGGGCTCTATGGAGGTCTCAATGGCTCACTATATGGCAGGGGGCTCTATGGGGGTCACTATGTGGCAGGGGAGCTCTATGGGGGTCTCCATTGCTCACTATATGGCAGAGGGCTCTATGGGGGTCACTATGTGGCAGGGGGGCTCTATGGGGGTCTCCATGGCTCACTATGTGGCAGGGGGTTCTATGGGGGTCTTAATGGCTCACTATATGGCAGGGGGGCTCTATAGGGGTCACTATGTGGCAGGGGGCTCTATGGGGGTCTTAATGGCTCACTATGTGGCAGAGAGGGATCTATGGGGGGGTCACTGTGGCATGGGGGTCTATGGGGGTCACTATCTGGCAGGGGGGGCTCTATGGGAGTCACTATGTGGCAGGGCTCTATGGGAGTCTCCATGGCTCACTATATGGCAGGGGGGTCTATGGGGGTCTCAATGGATCACTATGTGGCAGCGGGGGTCTTTGAGGGTCTCTGGGTCACTATGTGGCAGGGGGCTCTATGGGGATCACTACGTGGCAGGGGGACTCTGTGGGGTCACTATTTGGCAGGGGGGCCTATGGGTGGTCTCTGGCTCACTATGTGGCAGGGGAGGCTCTATGGGGGTCTCAATGGCTCACTATGTGGCAGGGGAGCTCTATGGGGGTCTCCATGGCTCACTATGTGGCAGGGGGCTCTCTGGGGGTCACTATGTGGCAGGGGAGGCTATGTGTGGCCGGGGCGGCTCTATGGAGGTCTCAATGGCTCACTATGTGGCAGAGGGGTCTATGGGGGTCTCAATGGCTCACTATATGGCAGGGGGCTCTATAGGGGTCACTATGTGGCAGGGGAGCTCTATGGGGGTCTCCATGGCTCACTATGTGGCAGGGGGCTCTATGGGGGTCACTATGTGGCAGGGGAGCTCTATGGGGGTGTCCATGGCTCACTATGTGGCAGGGGGCTCTCTGGGGGTCACTATGTGGCAAGGAAGGCTCTATGTGGCGGGGGGGCTCTATGGGGGTCTTAATGGCTCACTATGTGGCAGGGGGTTCTATGGGGGTCTTAATGGCTCACTATATGGCAAGGGGCTCTATGGGGGTCACTATGTGGCAGGGGGGTCTATGGGGGTCTCTGGCTCACTATGTGGCAGGGGGCTCTATGAGGGTCTCTATGTGGCAGGGGAGGCTCTATGGGGTCTCAATGGCTCACTATATGGCAGGGGGCTCTATGGGGGTCACTATGTGGCAGGGGGGCTCTATGGGGGTCTCCATAGCTCACTATGTGGCAGAGAGGGGATATGGGGGTCTTAATGGCTCACTATATGGCAGGGGGCTCTATGGGGGTCACTATGTGGCAGGGGGCTCTATGGGGGGTCTCTGGCTCACTATGTGGCAGAGAGCTCTATGGAGGTCTCAATGGCTCACTATGTGGCAGAGGGCTCTATGGAGGTCTCAATGGCTCACTATATGGCAGGGGGCTCTATGGGGGTCACTATTTGGCAGGGGAGCTCTATGGGGGTCTCCATGGCTCACTATATGGCAGAGGGCTCTTTGGGGTCACTATGTGGCAGGGGGGCTCTATGGGGGTCTCCATGGCTCACTATATGGCAGGGGGGCTCTATGGGGGTCTTAATGGCTCACTATATGGCAGAGGGCTCTATGGGGGTAACTATGTGGCAGGGGGGCTCTATGGGGGTCTCCATGGCTCACTATGTGGCAGGGGGGCTCTATGGGGGTGTTAATGGCTCACTATATGGCAGGGGGCTCTATGGGGGTCACTATGTGGCAGGGCAGCTCTATGGGGGTCTCCATGGCTCACTACGTGGCAGGGGGCTCTATGGGGGTCACTATGGGGCAGGGGAGGCTCTATGGGGGTCTCAATGGCTCACTATGTGGCAGGGGGCTCTACGGGGGTCTCTATGTGGCAGAGGGGTCTATGGGGGTCTCAATGGCTCACTATATGGCAGGGGGCTCTATAGGGGTCACTATGTGGCAGGGGAGCTCTATGGGGGTCTCCATGGCTCACTATGTGGCAGGGGGCTCTATGGGGGTCACTATGTGGCAGGGGAGCTCTATGGGGGTGTCCATGGCTCACTATGTGGCAGGGGGCTCTTTGGGGGTCACTATGTGGCAAGGAAGGCTCTATGTGGCGGGGGGGCTCTATGGGGGTCTTAATGGCTCACTATGTGGCAGGGGGTTCTATGGGGGTCTTAATGGCTCACTATATGGCAAGGGGCTCTATGGGGGTCACTATGTGGCAGGGGGGTCTATGGGGGTCTCTGGCTCACTATGTGGCAGGGGGCTCTATGAGGGTCTCTATGTGGCAGGGGAGGCTCTATGGGGTCTCAATGGCTCACTATATGGCAGGGGGCTCTATGGGGGTCACTATGTGGCAGGGGGGCTCTATGGGGGTCTCCATGGCTCACTATGTGGCAGAGAGGGTCTATGGGGGTCTTAATGGCTCACTATATGGCAGGGGGCTCTATGGGGGTCACTATGTGGCAGGGGGCTCTATGGGGGGTCTCTGGCTCACTATGTGGCAGAGAGCTCTATGGAGGTCTCAATGGCTCACTATGTGGCAGAGGGCTCTATGGAGGTCTCAATGGCTCACTATATGGCAGGGGGCTCTATGGGGGTCACTATTTGGCAGGGGAGCTCTATGGGGGTCTCCATGGCTCACTATATGGCAGAGGGCTCTTTGGGGTCACTATGTGGCAGGGGGGCTCTATGGGGGTCTCCATGGCTCACTATATGGCAGGGGGGCTCTATGGGGGTCTTAATGGCTCACTATATGGCAGAGGGCTCTATGGGGGTAACTATGTGGCAGGGGGGCTCTATGGGGGTCTCCATGGCTCACTATGTGGCAGGGGGGCTCTATGGGGGTGTTAATGGCTCACTATATGGCAGGGGGCTCTATGGGGGTCACTATGTGGCAGGGCAGCTCTATGGGGGTCTCCATGGCTCACTACGTGGCAGGGGGCTCTATGGGGGTCACTATGGGGCAGGGGAGGCTCTATGGGGGTCTCAATGGCTCACTATGTGGCAGGGGGCTCTACGGGGGTCTCTATGTGGCAGGGGGGTATCTATGGGGGTCTCCATGGCTCACTATGTGGCAGGGGGGTCTATGGGAGTCACTATGTGGCAGGGCTCTATGGGGGTCTCAATGGATCACTATGTGGCAGAGGACTCTATGGGGGTCTCAGTGGCTCACTATATGGCAGGGGGCTCTATGGGGGTCACTATGTGGCAGGGGGGCTCTATGGGGGTCTCCATGGCTCACTATGTGGCAGAGGGCTCCATGGGGGTCACTATGTGGCTGGGGGGCTCTATGAGGCTCTCCATGGCTCAGTATTTGGCAGGGTGGGTATATGGGGCGTCACTATGTGGCAGGGGGATCTATGGGGGTCTCAATGGCTCACTATGTTGCAGAGGGGTCTATGGGGGTCTTAATGGCTCACTATGTGGCAGAGAGGGATCTATGGCGGGGGTCACTGTGGCATGGGGTTCTATGAGGTTACTATCTGACAGGGGGGGCTCTATGGGAGTCACTATGTGGCAGGGCTCTATGGGGGTCTCCATGGCTCACTATGTGGCAGGTGGGTCTATTGGGGTCTCAATGGCTCCTTATGTGGCAGCGGGGGTCTTTGGGGGTCTCTGGATCACTATGTGGCAGGGGGCTCTATGGGGATCACTACGTGGTAGGGGTGCTCTCTGGGTTCACTATTTGGCAGGGGTCCTATGGGTGGTCTCCATGGCTCACTATGTGGCAGGGAGGGTCTATGGGGGTCTTAATGGCTCACTATGTGGCAGAGGGCTCTATGGAGGTCTCAATGGCTCACTATATGGCAGGGGGCTCTATGGGGGTCACTATGTGGCAGGGGAGCTCTATGGGGGTCTCCATGGCTCACTATATGGCAGAGGGCTCTATGGGGGTCACTATGTGGCAGGGGGGCTCTATGGGGGTCTCCATGGCTTACTATGTGGCAGGGGGGGTCTATGGGGGTCTTAATGGCTCACTATATGGCAGGGGGGCTCTATAGGGGTCACTATGTGGCAGGGGGCTCTATGGGGGTCTTAATGGCTCACTATGTGGCAGAGAGGGATCTATGGGGGGGTCACTGTGGCATGGGGGTCTATGGGGGTCACTATCTGGCAGGGGGGGCTCTATGGGAGTCACTATGTGGCAGGGCTCTATGGGAGTCTCCATGGCTCACTATATGGCAGGGGGGTCTATGGGGGTCTCAATGGCTCACTATGTGGCAGCAAGGGTCTTTGAGGGTCTCTGGGTCACTATGTGGCAGGGGGCTCTATGGGGATCACTACGTGGCAGGGGGACTCTGTGGGGTCACTATTTGGCAGGGGGGCCTATGGGTGGTCTCTGGCTCACTATGTGGCAGGGGAGGCTCTATGGGGTTCTCAATGGCTCACTATGTGGCAGGGGAGCTCTATGGGGTTCTCCATGGCTCACTATGTGGCAGGGGGCTCTCTGGGGGTCACTATGTGGCAGGGGAGGCTCTATGTGGCCGGGGCGGCTCTATGGAGGTCTCAATGGCTCACTATGTGGCAGAGGGGTCTATGGGGGTCTCAATGGCTCACTATATGGCAGGGGGCTCTATAGGGGTCACTATGTGGCAGGGGAGCTCTATGGGGGTCTCCATGGCTCACTATGTGGCAGGGGGCTCTATGGGGGTCACTATGTGGCAGGGGAGCTCTATGGGGGTGTCCATGGCTCACTATGTGGCAGGGGGCTCTCTGGGGGTCACTATGTGGCAGGGAAGGCTCTATGTGGCGGGGGGGCTCTATGGGGGTCTTAATGGCTCACTATGTGGCAGGGGGTTCTATGGGGGTCTTAATGGATCACTATATGGCAAGAGGCTCTATGGGGGTCACTATGTGGCAGGGGGGTCTATGGGGGTCTCTGGCTCACTATGTGGCAGGGGGCTCTATGAGGGTCTCTATGTGGCAAGGGGAGCTCTATGAAGGTCACTATTTGGCAGGGGGGTCTATGGGCGTCTCAATGGCTCACTATATGGCAGGGTGCTCTATGGGGGTCTCTATGTGGCAAGGGGGGTCTATGAGGGGGGTCTCTGGCTCACTATGGGGCAGGGGTGTCTATGGCGGTCTAAATGGCTCACTATGTGGCAGGGGGCTCTATGGGGGTCTCAATGGCTCACTATGTTGCAGAGGGGTCTATGGGGGTCTTAATGGTTCACTATTTGGCAGGGGGGTCTATGGGGGGGGTCTCTGGCTCACTATATGTTGGGGGTTTATGGGGTCACTATGTGGCAGGGGGGCACTATGGGTGGTCTCTGGCTCACTATATGGCAGGGGGCTCTATGGGGGTCACTATGTGGCAGGGGGGCTCTATGGGGGTCTCCCTGGCTCACTATGTGGCAGAGGGCTCCATGGGGGTCACTATGTGGCTGGGGGGCTCTATGAGGCTCTCCATGGCTCAGTATTTGGCAGGGTGTGTCTATGGGGCGTCACTATGTGGCAGGGGGATCTATGGGGGTCTCAATGGCTCACTATGTTGCAGAGGGGTCTATGGGGGTCTTAATGGCTCACTATTTGGCAGGGGGGTCTATGGGGGAGTCTCAATGGCTCACTATTTGGCAGGAGGGCTCTAAGGGGGTCTCTATGGCAGGAGGTGTCTATGGGGGTCTCAATGGGTCACTATTTGGCAGGGGGGTCTTTGGGGGGGGTCTCTGGCTCACTATGTGGCAGGGGGGCTCTATGGGATCACTATGTGGCAGGGGAGGGTCTATGGGGGTCTTAATGGCTCACTATGTGGCAGGGCCGGGCCCTATGGGGTGAGGCATTGGCTCACTATGTGGCAGGGTGGGGGATGGGAAGTGGGACTGGGTCACTATGTGGCAGGGGGGTCTATGGGGGTCTCAATGGCTCAGTATTTGGCAGGGAGTCTATGGGGGGGGTCTCTGGCTCACTATGTTGCAGAGGGGGCTCTATGGGGGGGTCTCAATGGCTCACTGTGTGGCAGGGGGGTCTATGGGGGTCTCAATGGCTCAGTATTTGGCAGGGGGGTCTATGGGGGGTCACTATGTGGCAGGGGGGCTCTATGGGGGTCTCAATAGCTCACTATGTGGCAGGGTGGGGGATGGGATGGGGTGGGTCACTATTTGGCAAGGGAGGGTCTATGGGCGGGTCTCAATGGCTTACTATTTGGCAGGGGGCTCTATGGGGTCTCAATGGTTCAGTATTTGGCAGGGGGGTCTATGGGGGGTCATTTTGTGGCAGGGGAGGGTCTATGGGGGGGTCTCAATGGCTCACTATGTGGCAGGGAGTCTATGGGGGGGGTCTCTGGCTCACTATGTGGAAGGGTGGGGGATGGGAAGGGGGACTGGGTCACTATGTGGCAGGGGAGGGTCTATGGGGGTCTCAATGGCTCACTATGTGGCAGGGGGCTCTATGGGGTCACTATGTGGCAGGGGAGGGTCTATGGGGGTGTCAATGGCTCACTATGTGGCAGGGGGCTCTATGGGGGTCACTATGTGGCAGGGGAGGCTCTATGGGGGTGTCAATGGCTCATTATGTGGCAGGGGGCTCTATGGGGTCACTATGTGGCAGGGGAGGCTCTATGGGGGGGGGTCTCTGGCTCACTATGTGGCAGTGGAGCTCTATGGGGGTCTCTATAGCTCACTATGTGGCAGGGGGATCTATGGGGGCCTCAATGGCTCACTATGTGGCAGGGAGGTCTATGGGGGTCTCAGACTCACTATATGGCAGGGGGGCTCTATGGGGGTCACTATGTGACAGGGGGGCTCTATGGGGATCACTATGTGGCAGGGGCGTCTATGGGGGGGTTTCAATGGCTCACTATATGGCAGGGGGCTCTATGGGGGTCACTATGTGACAGGGGGCTCTATGGGGGTCTCATTAGCTCACTATGTGGCAGGGGGCTCTATGGGGGTCACTATGTGGCAGGGGAGGCTCTATGAGGGGGTTTCAATGGCTCACTATATGGCAGGGGGCTCTATGGGGGTCACTATGTGGCAGGGGGCTCTATGGGGCTCACTATGTGGCAGGGGGGGTCTATGGGGGTCTTAATGGCTCACTATGTGGCAGGGGGCTCTTCAGGGCTCACTATGTGGCAGGGGGGATCTATGGGGTCTCAATGGCTCACTATATGGCAGGGGGGCTCTATGGGGATCACTATGTGGCAGGGGGCTCTATGGGGGTCACTATGTGGCAGGGGGCTCTATGGGGGTCTTAATGGCTCACTATTTGGCAGAGAGGGATCTGTGGGGGAGGTCACTGTGGCATGGGGGTCTATGGGGGTCACTATCTGGCAGGGGGGGCTCTATGGGAGTCACTATGTGGCAGGGCTCTATGGGGGTCTCCATGGCTCACTATGTGGCAGGGGGGTCTATGGGGGTCTCAATGGCTCACTATGTGGCAGCGGGGGTCTTTGGGGGTCTCTGGGTCACTATGTGGCAGGGGGCTCTATGGGGATCACTACGTGGCAGGGGGGCTCTTTGGGATCACTATTTGGCAGCGGGGCCTATGGGTGGTCTCTGGCTCACTATGTGGCAGGGGAGGCTCTATGGGGTTCTCAATGGCTCACTATGTGGCAGGGGAGGCTCTATGGGGGTCTCAATGGCTCACTATGTGGCAGGGGGCTCTCTGGGGGTCACTATGTGGCAGGGGAGCTCTATGGGGGTCTCCATGGCTCACTATGTGGCAGGGGGCTCTCTGGGGGTCACTATGCGGCAGGGGAGGCTCTGTGTTGCAGGGGCGGCTCTATGGGGGTCTTAATGGCTCACTATGTGGAAGGGGGCTCTATGGGGGTCTCTATGTGGGAAGGGGGGCTCAATGGGGGTCACTATTTGGCAGGGGGTTCTATGGGGGGGGTCTCTGGCTCACTATGTGGTGGGGGGGTATATGGGGTCACGATGTGGCAGGGGGGCTCTATGGGTGGTCTCTGGCTCACTATATGGCAGGGGGCTCTATGGGGGTCACTATGTGGCAGGGGGCTGTATGGGGGTCTCTGGCTCACTATATGGCAGGGGAGTCTATAGGGTCTCAATGGCTCACTGTATGGCAGGGGGGTCTATGGGGTCTCAATGGCTCACTATATGGCAGGGGGCTCTCTGGGAGTCACAATGTGGCAGGGGAGCTCTATGGGGGGGTCTCCATGGCTCACTATATGGCAGAGGGCTCTATGGGGGTCTCCATGGCTCACTATATGGCAGGGGGCTCTATGGGGGTCACTATGTGGCAGGGGAGGCTCTATGGGGGTCTCCATGGCTCACTATGTGGCAGGGGGCTCTATGGGGGTCACTATGTGGCAGGGGGGCTCTATGGGGGTATCCATGGCTCACTATATGGCAGAGGGCTCTATGGGGGTCACTATGTGGCAGGGGGGCTCTATGGGGGTCTCCATGGCTCACTATGTGGCAGGGGGGGTCTATGGGGGTCTTAATGGCTCACTATGTGGCAGGGGGCTCTATGGGGGTCACTATGTGGCAGGGGGCTGTATGGGGGTCTCTGGCTCACTATGTGGCAGGGGGCTCTATGGGGGTCTCTATGTGGCAGGGGGGCTCTATGGGGGTCTCCATGGCTCACTATATGGCAGAGGGCTCTATGGGGGTCACTATGTGGCAGGGGGGCTCTATGGGGGTCTCCATGGCTCACTATATGGCAGAGGGCTCTATGGGGGTCACTATGTGGCAGGGGGGCTTTATGGGGGTCTGCATGGCTCACTATGTGGCAGGGCAGCTCTATGGGGGTCTCCATGGCTCACTACGTGGCAGGGGGCTCTTAGGGGCTCACTATGTGGCAGAGAGGGATCTATGGGGGGGTCACTGTTGCATGGGGGTCTATGGGGGTCATTATCTGGCAGGGGGGGCTCTATGGGAGTCACTATGTGGCAGGGCTCTATGGGGGTCTCCATGGCTCACTATGTGGCAGGGGGGTCTATGGGGGTCTCAATGGCTCACTATGTGGCAGCGGGGGTCTTTGAGGGTCTCTGGGTCACTATGTGGCAGGGGGCTCTATGGGGATCACTACGTGGCAGGGGGACTCTGTGGGGTCACTATTTGGCAGGGGGGCCTATGGGTGGTCTCTGGCTCACTATGTGGCAGGGGAGGCTCTATGGGGGTCTCAATGGCTCACTATGTGGCAGGGGAGGCTCTATGTGGCAGGGGAGGCTCTATGGGGGTCTCAATGGCTCACTATGTGGCAGGGGGGTGTATGGGGGTCTCAATGGCTCACTATATGGCAGGGGGCTCTATGAGGGTCATTATGTGCCAGGGAGCTCTATGGGGGTCTCCATGGCTCACTATGTGGAAGGGGGCTCTATGGGGGTCACTATGTGGCAGGGGAGGCTCTATGTGGGAGGGGGGGCTCTATGGGGGTCTTAATGGCTCACTCTTTGGCAAGGGGGGCCTATGGGTGGTCTCTGGCTCACTATGTGGCAGAGGAGGCTCTATGGGGGTCTCAATGGCTCACTATGTGGCAGGGGGTATCTATGTGGGTCTCCATGGCTCACTATGTGGCAGGGGGGTCTATGGGGCGTCACTATGTGGCAGGGGGATCTATGAGGGTCTCAATGGCTCACTATGTTGCAGAGGGTTCTATGGGGGTCTTAATGGCTCACTATTTGGCAGGAGGGCTCTAAGGGGGTCTCTATGGCAGGAGGTGTCTATGGGGGTCTCAATGGCTCACTATTTGGCAGGGGGGTCTTTGGGGGGGGTCTCTGGCTCACTCTGTGGCAGGGGGGCTCTATGGGGGTCTCAATGGCTAACTATGTGGCAGGGCCGGGCCCTATGGGGTGAGGCAATGGCTCACTATGTGGCAGGTGGCTCTATGGATGTCACTATGTGGCAGGGGGGTCTATGAGGGTCTCAATGGCTCACTATGTGGCAGCGGGGGTCTTTGAGGGTCTCTGGGTCACTATGTGGCAGAGGGGGCTCTATGGGGGGGTCTCAATGGCTCACTATGTGGCAGGGGGGTCTATGGGTGTCTCAATTGCTCAGTATTTGGCAGGGGGGTCTATGGGGGGTCACTATGTCGCAGGGGGGCTCTATGTAGGTCTCAATAGCTCACTATGTGGCAGGGTGGGGGATGGGATGGGGTGGGTCACTATTTGGCAAGGGAGGGTCTATGGGGGGGTCTCAATGGCTCACTATTTGGCAGGGGGCTCTATGGGGTCTCAATGGCTCAGTATTTGGCAGGGGGGTCTATGGGGGGTCATTTTGTGGCAGATGAGGGTCTATGAGGGGGTCTCAATGGCTCACTATGTAGCAGGGAGTCTATGGGGGGGGTCTCTGGCTCACTATGTGGAAGAGTGGGGGATGGGAAGGGGGACTGGGTCACTATGTGGCAGGGGAGCTCTATGGTGGTTTCCATGGCTCACTATGTGGCAGGGGGCTCTCTGGGGGTCACTATGTGGCAGGGGAGGCTCTATGTGGCAGGGGGGGCTGTATGGGGTCTCAATGGCTCACTATATGGCAAGGGGCTCTATGAGGGTCACTATGTTGCAGGGGAGGCTCTATGGGGGTCTCTATGTGGCAGGGGGGGTCTATGGGGGGGGGTCTCTTGCGCACTATGTGGCAGGGGGGCTCTATGGGGGTCTCAATGGCTCACTATGTGGCAGAGGGGTCTATGGTGGTCTCAATGGCTCACTTTATGGCAGGGGGCTCTATGGGGTCACTATGTGGCAGGGGGCTCTATGGGGGTCTCTATGTGGCAGGGGGGGTCTATGGGGGGGGTCTCTGGCTCACTATGGGGCAGGGGGGTCTATGGGGGTCTCAATGGCTCACTATGTGGCAGGGGGGTCTATGGGGGTCTCAATGGCACACTATGTGGCAGGGGGTCTATGGGGTCTCAATGGCTCACTATATGCAGGGGGCTCTATGGGGTCACTATGTGGCAGGGGGAGGCTCTATGGGGGTCTCTCTGGCTCACTATGTGGCAGGGGGATCTATGGGGGCCTCAATGGCTCACTATGTGGCAGGGAGGTCTATGGGGGTCGCAGACTCACTATATGGCAGGGGTCTCTATGGGGGTCACTATGTGGCAGGAAGGGTCTATGGGGATCACTATGTGGCAGGGGAGTCTATGGGGGTGTCTCAATGGCTCACTATATGGCAGCGGGCTCTATGGGGGTCACTATGTGGCAGGGGGCTGTATGGGGGTCTCCATGGCTCACTATGTGGCAGGGGGCTCTATGGGGGTCACTATGTCGCAGGGGAGGCTCTATGGGGGGGTCTCAATGGCTCACTATATGGCAGGGGGCTCTATGGGGGTCACTATGTGGCAGGGGAGTCTATGGGGGTGTCTCAATGGCTCACTATATGGCAGGGGGCTCTATGGGGGTCACTATGTGGCAGGGGGGCTCTATGGGGGACTCTATGGCTCACTATATGGCAGAGGGCTCTATGTGGGTCACTATGTGGCGGGGGGGGTCTATGGGGGTCTTAATGGCTCACTATATGGCAGGGGGCTCTATGGGGGTCACTATGTGGCAGGGGGCTCTATGGGGGTCTGTGGCTCACTAAGTGGCAGAGGGCTCTATGGAGGTCTCAATGGCTCACTATGTGGCAGAGGGGTCTATGGGGGTCTCAATGGCTCACTATATGGCAGGGGGCTCTATAGGGGTCACTATGTGGCAGGAGAGCTCTATGGGGGTCTCCATGGCTCACTATGTGGCAGGGGCCTCTTAGGGGCTCACTATGTGGCATGGGGGGATCTATGGGGTCTCAATGGCTCACTATATGGCAGGGGGGCTCTATGGAGATCACTATGTGGCAGGGGGCTCTATGGGGGTCACTATGTGGCAGGGGGCTCTATGGGGGTCTTAATGGCTCACTATTTGGCAGAGAGGGATCTATGGGGGAGGTCACTGTGGCATGGGGGTCTATGGGGGTCACTATCTGGCAGGGGGGGGCTCTATGGGAGTCACTATGTGGCAGGGCTCTATGGGGGTCTCCATGGCTCACTATGTGGCAGGGGGGTCTATGGGGGTCTCAATGGCTCACTATGTGGCAGCGGGGGTCTTTGGGGGTCTCTGGGTCACTATGTGGCAGGGGGCTCTATGGGGATCACTACGTGGCAGGGGGGCTCTTTGGGATCACTATTTGGCAGCGGGGCCTATGGGTGGTCTCTGGCTCACTATGTGGCAGGGGAGGCTCTATGGGGTTCTCAATGGCTCACTATGTGGCAGGGGAGGCTCTATGGGGGTCTCAATGGCTCACTATGTGGCAGGGGGCTCTCTGGGGGTCACTATGTGGCAGGGGAGCTCTATGGGAGTCTCCATGGCTCACTATGTGGCAGGGGGCTCTCTGGGGGTCACTATGCGGCAGGGGAGGCTCTGTGTTGCAGGGGCGGCTCTATGGGGGTCTTAATGGCTCACTATGTGGTAGGGGGTTCTATGGGGGTCTTAATGGCTCACTATATGGCAAGGGGCTCTATGGAGGTCACTATGTGGAAGGGGGCTCTATGGGGGTCTCTATGTGGGAAGGGGGGCTCAATGGGGGTCACTATTTGGCAGGGGGTTCTATGGGGGGGGTCTCTGGCTCACTATGTGGTGGGGGGTCTATGGGGTCACGATGTGGCAGGGGGGCTCTATGGGTGGTCTCTGGCTCACTATATGGCAGGGGGCTCTATGGGGGTCACTATGTGGCAGGGGGTTCTCTATGGCTCACTATGTGGCAGGGGGGTCTATGGGGGTCTCCATGGCTCACTATGTGGCAGGGGGCTCTATGGGGGTCTCTATGTGGCAGGGGAGGCTCTATGGGGGTCTCAATGGCTCACTATATGGCAGGGGAGTCTATAGGGTCTTAATGGCTCACTGTATGGCAGGGGGGTCTATGGGGTCTCAATGGCTCACTATATGGCAGGGGGCTCTCTGGGAGTCACAATGTGGCAGGGGAGCTCTATGGGGGGGTCTCCATGGCTCACTATATGGCAGAGGGCTCTATGGGGGTCTCCATGGCTCACTATATGGCAGGGGGCTCTATGGGGGTCACTATGTGGCAGGGGGGCTCTATGGGGGTCTCTATGGCTCACTATATGGCAGAGGGCTCTATGGGGGTCACTATGTGGCAGGGGGGCTCTATGGGGGTCTCCATGGCTCACTATGTGGCAGGGGGGGTCTATGGGGGTCTTAATGGCTCACTATGTGGCAGGGGGCTCTATGGGGGTCACTATGTGGCAGGGGGCTGTATTGGGGTCTCTGGCTCACTATGTGGCAGGGGGCTCTATGGGGGTCTCTATGTGGCAGGGGGGCTCTATGGGGGTCTCAATGGCTCACTATATGGCAGAGGGCTCTATGGGGGTCACTATGTGGCAGGGGGGCTCTATGGGGGTCTCCATGGCTCACTATATGGCAGAGGGCTCTATGGGGGTCACTATGTGGCAGGGGGGCTGTATGGGGGTCTCCATGGCTCACTATGTGGCAGGGCAGCTCTATGGGGGTCTCCATGGCTCACTACGTGGCAGGGGGCTCTTAGGGGCTCACTATGTGGCAGAGAGGGATCTATGGGGGGGTCACTGTTGCATGGGGGTCTATGGGGGTCACTATCTGGCAGGGGGGGCTCTATGGGAGTCACTATGTGGCAGGGCTCTATGGGGGTCTCCATGGCTCACTATGTGGCAGGGGCGTCTATGGGGGTCTCAATGGCTCACTATGTGGCAGCGGGGGTCTTTGAGGGTCTCTGGGTCACTATGTGGCAGGGGGCTCTATGGGGATCACTACGTGGCAGGGGGACTCTGTGGGGTCACTATTTGGCAGGGGGGCCTATGGGTGGTCTCTGGCTCACTATGTGGCAGGGGAGGCTCTATGGGGGTCTCAATGGCTCACTATGTGGCAGGGGAGGCTCTATGTGGCAGGGGAGGCTCTATGGGGGTCTCAATGGCTCACTATGTGGCAGGGGGGTGTATGGTGGTCTCAATGGCTCACTATATGGCAGGGGGCTCTATGAGGGTCATTATGTGGCAGGGGAGCTCTATGGGGGTCTCCATGGCTCACTATGTGGAAGGGGGCTCTATGGGGGTCACTATGTGGCAGGGGAGGCTCTATGTGGGAGGGGGGGCTCTATGGGGGTCTTAATGGCTCACTCTTTGGCAAGGGGGGCCTATGGGTGGTCTCTGGCTCACTATGTGGCAGAGGAGGCTCTATGGGGGTCTCAATGGCTCACTATGTGGCAGGGGGTATCTATGTGGGTCTCCATGGCTCACTATGTGGCAGGGGGGTCTATGGGGCGTCACTATGTGGCAGGGGGATCTATGAGGGTCTCAATGGCTCACTATGTTGCAGAGGGTTCTATGGGGGTCTTAATGGCTCACTATTTGGCAGGAGGGCTCTAAGGGGGTCTCTATGGCAGGAGGTGTCTATGGGGGTCTCAATGGCTCACTATTTGGCAGGGGGGTCTTTGGGGGGGGGTCTCTGGCTCACTCTGTGGCAGGGGGGCTCTATGGGGGTCTCAATGGCTAACTATGTGGCAGGGCCGGGCCCTATGGGGTGAGGCAATGGCTCACTATGTGGCAGGGGGCTCTATGGATGTCACTATGTGGCAGGGGGGTCTATGAGGGTCTCAATGGCTCACTATGTGGCAGCGGGGGTCTTTGAGGGTCTCTGGGTCACTATGTGGCAGAGGGGGCTCTATGGGGGGGTCTCAATGGCTCACTATGTGGCAGGGGGGTCTATGGGTGTCTCAATGGCTCAGTATTTGGCAGGGGGGTCTATGGGGGGTCACTATGTCGCAGGGGGTCTCTATGTAGGTCTCAATAGCTCACTATGTGGCAGGGTGGGGGATGGGATGGGGTGGGTCACTATTTGGCAAGGGAGGGTCTATGGGGGGGTCTCAATGGCTCACTATTTGGCAGGGGGCTCTATGGGGTCTCAATGGCTCAGTATTTGGCAGGGGGGTCTATGGGGGGTCATTTTGTGGCAGATGAGGGTCTATGAGGGGGTCTCAATGGCTCACTATGTAGCAGGGAGTCTATGGGGGGGGTCTCTGGCTCACTATGTGGAAGAGTGGGGGATGGGAAGGGGGACTGGGTCACTATGTGGCAGGGGAGCTCTATGGTGGTTTCCATGGATCACTATGTGGCAGGGGGCTCTCTGGGGGTCACTATGTGGCAGGGGAGGCTCTATGTGGCAGGGGGGGCTGTATGGGGTCTCAATGGCTCACTATATGGCAAGGGGCTCTATGAGGGTCACTATGTTGCAGGGGAGGCTCTATGGGGGTCTCTATGTGGCAGGGGGGGTCTATGGGGGGGGTCTCTTGCGCACTATGTGGCAGGGGGGCTCTATGGGGGTCTCAATGGCTCACTATGTGGCAGGGGGGTCTATGGGGGTCTCAATGGCTCACTTTATGGCAGGGGGCTCTATGGGGTCACTATGTGGCAGGGGGCTCTATGGGGGTCTCTATGTGGCAGGGGGGGTCTATGAGGGGGGTCTCTGGCTCACTATGTGGCAGGGGGGTCTATGGGGGTCTCAATGGCACACTATGTGGCAGGGGGTCTATGGGGTCTCAATGGCTCACTATATGGCAGGGGGCTCTATGGGGTCACTATGTGGCAGGGGGAGGCTCTATGGGGGTCTCTCTGGCTCACTATGTGGCAGGGGGATCTATGGGGGCCTCAATGGCTCACTATGTGGCAGGGAGGTCTATGGGGGTCGCAGACTCACTATATGGCAGGGGTCTCTATGGGGGTCACTATGTGGCAGGAAGGGTCTATGGGGATCACTATGTGGCAGGGGAGTCTATGGGGGTGTCTCAATGGTTCACTATATGGCAGCGGGCTCTATGGGGGTCACTATGTGGCAGGGGGCTGTATGGGGGTCTCTATGGCTCACTATGTGGCAGGGGGCTCTATGGGGGTCACTATGTCGCAGGGGAGGCTCTATGGGGGGGTCTCAATGGCTCACTATATGGCAGGGGGCTCTATGGGGGTCACTATGTGGCAGGGGGCTCTATGGGGGTCTCAGTGGCTCACTATGTGGCAGGGGGCTCTATGGGGGTCACTATGTGGCAGGGGAGGCTCTATGGGGGTCTCCATGGCTCACTATGTGGCAGGTGTCTCTATGGGGGTCTGTATGTGGCAGGGGGGGTCTATGGGGGGGGTATCTGGCTCACTATGGGGCAGGGGGGTCTATGGGGGTCTCAATGGCTCACTATGTGGCAGGGGGGTCTATGGGGGTCTCAATGGCTCACTACGGAGCAGGGGGGTCTATGGGGGTCTCAATGGCTCATTATATGGCAGGGGGCTCTATGGGGATCACTATGTGGTGGGGAGGCTCTATGAGGCTCTCCATGGCTCACTATGTGGCAGGGGGTCTATGGGGGTCTCAATGGTTCACTATATGGCAGGGGGCTCTATGGGGTCACTATATGGCAGGGGGAGGCTCTATGGGGGTTTCTATGGCTCACTATGTGGCAGGGAGATCTATGGGGGCCTCAATGGCTCACTATGTGGCAGGGAGGTCTATGGGGGTCTCAGACTCACTATATGGCAGGGGTCTCTATGGGGGTCACTATGTGGCACGAAGGGTCTATGGGGGTCTCAATAGCTCACTATGTGGCAGGGGGCTCTATGGGGGTCTCAATAGCTCACTGTGTGGCAGGGGGCTCTATGGGGGTGACTATGTGGCAGGGGAGGCTCTATGTGGCAGGGGGGGCTCTATGGAGGTCTAAATGGCTCACTATGTGGCAGAGGGGTCTATGGGGGTCTCAATGTCTCACTATATGGCAGGGAACTCTATGAGGGTGACTATGTGGCAGGGGAGGCTCTATGTGGCAGGGGGGGCTCTATGGAGGTCTCAATGGCTCACTATATGACAGGGGGCTCTATAGGAGTCACTATGTGGCAGGGGAGCTCTATGGGGGTCTCCATGGCTCACTACGTGGCAGGGGGCTCTTAGGGGCTCACTATGTGGCAGGGGGCTCTATGGGGGTCACTATTTGGCAGGGGGCTCTATGGGGGTCTTAATGGCTCACTATTTGGCAGAGAGGGATCTATGGGGGGGGTCACTGTGGCATGGGGGTCTATGGGGGTCACTATCTGGCAGGGGGGGCTCTATGGGATTCACTATGTGGCAGGGCTGTATGGGGGTCTCCATGGCTCACTATGTGGCAGGAGGGTCTATGGGGGTCTCAATGGCTCAGTATGTGGCAGCGGGGGTCTTTGGGGGTCTCTGGGTTACTATGTGGCAGGGGGCTCTAAGGGGGTCTCTATGTGGCAGGGGGTCTATGGGGGTCTCAATAGCTCACTATGTGGCAGGGGGCTCTATGGAGGTCACTATGTGGCAGGGGAGGCTCTATGGGGGTCTCAATGGCTCACTATATTGCAGGGTGGTCTATGGGGTCTCCATGGCTCACTATATGGCAGGGGGCTCTATGGGGTCAGTGTGTGGCAGGGGAGCTGTATGGATGTCTCCATGGCTCACTATGTGGCAGGGGGTTCTCAATGGCTCACTATGTGGCAGGGGTCTCTATGGGGGTCTCTATGTGGCAGGGGGGGTCTATGGGGTGGGGGCTCTATGGGGTCACTATGTGGCAGGGGGGCTCTATGGAGGTCTCAATGGCTCACTATATGGCAGGGGGCTCTATGGGGTCACTATGTGGCAGGGGGCTCTATGGGGGTCTCTATGTGGCAGAGGGGGTCTATGGGGGGGTCTCTGGCTCACTATGGGGCAGCGGGATCTATGGGGGTCTCAATGGCTCACTATGTGGCAGGGGGGTCTATGGGGGTCTCAATGGCTCACTATGTGGCAGGCGGCTCTATGGGGGTCACTATGTGGCAGGGGAGCTCTATGGGGCTCTCAATAGCTCACTATATGGCAGGGGGCTCTATGGGGATCACTATGTTGCAGGGGAGTCTATGGGGGGGTCTCAATGGCTCACTATATGGCAGGGGGCTCTATGGGGGTCACTATGTGGCAGGGGGCTCTATGGGGGTCTCAATAGCTCACTATGTGGCAGGGGGCTCTATGGGGGTCACTATCTGGCAGGGGGGCTCTATGGGGGTCTCAATGGCTCACTATGTGGCAGGGAGGGTCTATGGGGGTCTTAATGGCTCACTGTATGGCAGGGGGCTCTATGGGGGTCACTATGTGGCAGGGGGCTCTATGGGGGTCTCTGGCTCACTATGTGGCAGAGGTGTCTATGGAGGTCTCAATGGCTCACTATATGGCAGGGGGCTCTTTGGGGGTCACTATGTGGCAGGGGGGCTCTATGGGGGTCTCCATGGCTCACTATGTGGCAGAGGGCTCTATGGAGGTCTCAATGGCTCACTATGTGGCAGGGGGGTCTTTGGGGGTCACTATGTGGCAGGGGGGCTCTATGAGGGTCTCCATGGCTCACTATATGGCAGAGGGCTCTATGGGGGTCACTATGTGGCAGGGGGGCTCTATGGGGTTCTCCATGGCTCACTATGTGGCAGGGGGGCTCTATGGGGGTCTCCATGGCTCACTATATGGCAGGGGGCTCTATGGGGGTCACTATGTGGCAGGGCAGCTCTATGGGGGTCTCCATGGCTCACTACGTGGCAGGGGGCTCTTAGGGGCTCACTATGTGGCAGGGGGGGGATCTATGGGGTCTCAATGGTTCACTATATGGCAGGGGGGCTCTAGGGCGGTCACCATGTGGAAAGGGGCTCTATGAAGGTCTTAATGGCTCACTATGTGGCAGAGAGGGATCTATGGGGGGGTCACTGTTGCATGGGGGTCTATGGGGGTCACTATCTGGCAGGGGGGGCTCTATGGGAGTCACTATGTGGCAGGGCTCTATGGGGGTCTCCATGGCTCACTATGTGGCAGGGGGGTCTATGGGGGTCTCAATGGCTCACTATGTGGCAGCGGGGGTCTTTGAGGGTCTCTGGGTCACTATGTGGCAGGGGGCTCTATGGGGATCACTACGTGGCAGGGGGACTCTGTGGGGTCACTATTTGGCAGGGGGGCCTATGGGTGTTCTCTGGCTCACTATGTGGCAGGGGAGGCTCTATGGGGGTCTCAATGGCTCACTATGTGGCAGGGGAGGCTCTATGGGGGTCTCAATGGCTCACTATGTGGCAGGGGAGGCTCTATGGGGGTCTCAATGGCTCACTATGTGGCAGGGCCTGGCCCTATGGGGTGAGGAAATGGCTCACTATGTGGCAGGGTGGGGGATGGGAAGGGGGACTGGGTCACTATGTGGCAGGGGAGGGTCTATGGGGGTCTCAATGGCTCACTATATGGCAGAGAGGGATCTATGGGGGGGTCACTGTGGCAGGGGACTCTCTGGGGGTCACTATGTGGCAGGGGGATCTATGGGGGTCACTATGTGGCAGGGGAGGCTCTATGGGGGTCTCAATGGCTCACTATGTGGCAGGGGGCTCTATGGGGTCACTATGTGGCAGGGGAGGGTCTATGGGGGGGGTCTTTGGGTCACTATGTGGCAGGGGGGCTCTATGGGGGTCTCAATGGCTCACTATGTGGCAGGGGGGTCTATGGGGGTCTCAATGGCTCACTATGGGGCAGGGGGGTCTCTGGGGGTCTCAATGGCTAACTATATGGCAGGGGGCTCTATGGAAGTCACTATGTGGCAGGGGGGTCTATGGGGGTCTCAATGGCTCCTTATGTGGCAGCGGGGGTCTTTGGGGGTCTCTGGATCACTATGTGGCAGGGGGCTCTATGGGGATCACTACGTGGCAGGGGGGCTCTCTGGGGTCACTATTTGGCAGGGGGGCCTATGGGTGGTCTCCATGGCTCACTATGTGGCAGGGAGGGTCTATGAGGGTCTTAATGGCTAACTATATGGCAGGGGGCTCTATGGGGGTCACTATGTGGTAGGGGGCTCTATGGGGGTCTCAATGGCTCACTATGTGGCAGAGGGCTCTATGGGGGTCACTATGTGGCAGGGGGGCTCTATGGGGGTCTCTATGGCTCACTATATGGCAGAGGGCTCTATGGGTGTCACTATGTGGCAGGGGGGCTCTATGGGGGTCTCCATGGCTCACTATATGGCAGGGGGCTCTATGGGGGTCACTATGTGGCAGGGGGGCTCTATGGGGGTCTCCATGGCTCACTATGTGGCAGGGGGGGTCTATAGGGGTCTTAATGGCTCACTATGTGGCAGGGGGCTCTTAGGGGATCACTATGTGGCAGGGGGGGATCTATGGGGTCTCCATGGCTCACTATATGGCAGGGGGGCTCTATGGGGGTCACCATGTGGCAAGGGGCTCTATGGGGGTCTTAATGGCTCACTATGTGGCAGAGAGGGATCTATGGGGGGGGTCACTGTGGCATGGGGGTCTATGGGGGTCACTATCTGGCAGGGGGGGCTCTATGGGAGTCACTATGTGGCAGGGCTCTATGGGGGTCTCCATGGCTCACTATGTGGCAGGGGGGCTATGGGGGTCTCAATGGCTCACTATGTGGCAGCAAGGGTCTTTGAGGGTCTCTGGGTCACTATGTGGCAGGGGGCTCTATGGGGATCACTACGTGGCAGGGGGACTCTGTGGGGTCACTATTTGGCAGGGGGGCCTATGGGTGGTCTCTGGCTCACTATGTGGCAGGGGGCTCTATGGGGGTCAGTATGTGGCAGGGGAGGCTCTATGTGGCAGGGGGGGCTCTATGGAGGTCTCAATGGCTCACTATGTGGCAGGGGGCTCTATAGGGGTCACTATGTGGCACGGGAGCTCTATGGGGGTCTCCATGGCTCACTATGTGGCAGGGGGGTCTATGGGGGTCTTAATGGCTCACTATGTGGCAGGGGGTTCTATGGGGGTCTTATTGGATCACTATATGGCAAGGGGCTCTATGGGGGTCACTATGTGGCAGGGGGGTCTATGGGGGTCTCTGGCTCACTATGTGGCAGGGGGCTCTATGAGGGTCTCTATGTGGCAAGGGGGGCTCTATGAAGGTCACTATTTGGCAGGGGGGTCTATGGGGGGGTCTCTGGCTCACTATATGGTGGCGGGTTTATGGGGTCACTCTGTGGCAGGGGGCTCTATGGGGGTCTCTATGTGGCAGGGGGTCTATGGGGGTCTCAATAGCTCACTATGTGGCAGGGGGCTCTTTGGAGGTCACTATGTGGCAGGGGAGGCTCTATGGGGTCTCAATGGCTCACTATATGGCAGGGGGGTCTATGGGGTCTCAGTGGCTCACTATATGGCAGGGGTTCTCTATGGGGTCACTATGTGGCAGGTGGAGCTCTATGGGGGTCTCCATGGCTCACTATATGGCAGAGGGCTCTATGGGGGTCTCCATGGCTCACTATATGGCAGGGGGCTCTATGGGGGTCTCCATGGCTTACTATATGGCAGGGGGCTCTATGGGGGTCACTATGTGGCAGGGGAGGCTCTATGGGGGTCTCCATGGCTCACTATATGGCAGAGGGCTCTATGGGGGTCACTATGTGGCAGGGGAGGCTCTATGGGGGTCTCCATGGCTCACTATATGGCAGAGGGCTCTATGGGGGTCACTATGTGGCAGGGGGTCTATGGAGGTCTCAATGGCTCACTATATGGCAGGGGTTCTCTATGGGGTCACTATGTGGCAGGTGGAGCTCTATGGGGGTCTCTATGGCTCACTATGTGGCAGGGGGATCTATGGGGGCCTCAATGGCTCACTATGTGGCAGGGAGGTCTATGGGGGTCTCAGACTCACTATATTGCAGGGGGGCTCTATGGGGGTCACTATATGGCAGGGGGGCTCTATGGGGGTCACTATGTGGCAGGGGCGTCTATGGGGGGTCTCAATGGCTCACTATATGGCAGTTGGCTCTATGGGGGTCACTATGTGGCAGGGGGTCTATGGGGGTCTCAATAGCTCACTATGTGGCAGGGGGCTCTATGGGGGTCACTATGTGGCAGGGGAGGCTCTATGGGGGGGTCTCAATGGCTCACTATATGGCAGGGGGCTCTATGGGGGTCACTATGTGGCAGGGGGCTCTATGGGGGTCTCAATAGCTCAGTATGTGGCAGGGGGCTCTATGGGGCTCACTATGTGGCAGGGGGGGTCTATGGGGGTCTTAATGGCTCACTATGTGGCAGAGGGCTCTTAGGGGCTCACTATGTGGCAGGGGGGTCTATGGGGGTCTTAATGGCTCACTATGTGGCAGAGGGCTCTTAGGGGCTCACTATGTGGCAGGGGGCTCTATGGGGGTCACTTAATGGCTCACTATGTGGCAGAGAGGGATCTATGGGGGGGGTCACTGTGGCAGGGGGCTCTATGGGGGTCACTTAATGGCTCACTATGTGGCAGAGAGGGATCTATGGGGTGGGTCACTGTGGCAGGGGGGTCTATGGGGGTCACTATCTGGCAGGGGGCTCTATGGGGGTCACTATGTGGCAGGGGAGGCTCTATGGGGGTCTCCATGGCTCACTATATGGCAGAGGGCTCTATGGGGTTACTATGTGGCAGGGGAGGCTCTATGGGGGTCTCCATGGCTCACTATATGGCAGAGGGCTGTATGGGAGTCACTATGTGGCAGGGGGTCTATGGATGTCTCAATGGCTCACTATATGGCAGGGGTTCTCTATGGGGTCACTATGTGGCAGGTGGAGCTCTATGGGGGTCTCTATGGCTCACTATGTGGCAGGGGGATCTATGGGGGCCTCAATGGCTCACTATGTGGCAGGGAGGTCTATGGGGGTCTCAGACTCACTATATGGCAGGGGGGCTCTATGGGGGTCACTATATGGCAGGGGGGCTCTATGGGGGTCTCAATGGCTCACTATGTGGCAGGGGGCTCTCTGGGGGTCACTATGTGGCTGGGGAGGCTCAATGGGGTCTCAATGAATCACTATATGGGAGGGGGCTCTATGGGGGTCACTATGTGGCAGGGGGGCTCTATGGGGGTCTCCATGGCTCACTATGTGGCAGGGGGCTCTCTGGGGGTCACTATGTGGCAGGGGAGCTCCATAGGGGTCTCCATGGCTCACTATGTGGCAGGGGGGCTCTATGGGGGTCACTATGTGGCAGGGGGGTCTATGGGGGTCTCTGGCTCACTATGTGGCAGGGGGCTCTATGAGGGTCTCTATGTGGCAAGAGGGGATCTAGAGGGGTCACTATATGGCAGGTGGCTCTACGGGAGTCACTATGTGGCTGGGGAGCTCTATGGGGGTCTCAATGGCTCACTATGTGGCAGGGGGGTCTATGGGGGTCTCAATGGCTCACTATGGGGCAGGGGTTCTATGGGGGTCTCAGTGGCTCACTATATGGCAGGGGGCTCTATGGGGTCACTATGTGGCAGGGGGCTCTATGGGGATCTCTATGTGGCAGGGGGGGTCTATGGGGGGGGTGTCTGGCTCACTATGTGGCAGGGGAGGCTCTATGGGGGGGTCTCAATGGCTCACTATATGGCAGGGGGCTCTATGGGGGTCACTATGTGGCAGGAGGCTCTATGGGGGTCTCTGGCTCACTATGTGGCAGAGGGTTCTATGGAGGTCTCAATGGCTCACTATGTGGCAGAGTGGTCTATGGGGGTCTCCATGGCTCACTATATGGCAGGGGGTCTATGCGGGTTACTATGTGGCAGTGGAGCTCTATGGGGGTCTTAATGGCTCACTATGTGGCAGACGGCTCTTAGGGGCTCACTACGTGGCAGGGGGCTCTTAGGGACTCACTATGTGGCAGGGGGGGATCTATGGGGTCTCAATGGCTCACTATATGGCAGGGGGGCTCTCTGGGGGTCACTATGTGGCAGGGGGCTCTATGGGGGTCTTAATGGCTCACTATGTGGCAGAGAGGGATCTATGGGGGGGGTCACTGTGGCATGGGGGTCTATGGGGGTCACTATCTGGCAGGGGGGCTCTATGGGGGGGGTCTCTGGCTCACTATGGGGCAGGGGGGTCTATGGGGGTCTCAATGGCTCACTATGTGGCAGGGCTCTATGGGGGTCTCCATGGCTCACTATGTGGCAGGGGGGTCTATGGGGTTCTCAATGGCTCCTTATGTGGCAGCGGAGGTCTTTGGGGGTCTCTGGATCACTATGTGGCAGGGGGCTCTATGGGGATCACTACGTGGCTGGGGGGCTCTCTGGGGTCACTATTTGGCAGGGGGGCCTATGGGTGGTCTCCATGGCTCACTATTTGGCAGGGAGGGTCTATGGGGGTCTTAATGGCTCACTATATGGCAGGGGGCTCTATGGGGGTCACTATGTGGCAGGGGGCTCTATGGGGGTCTCCGGCTCACTATGTGGCAGAGGGCTCTATGGAGGTCTCAATGGCTCACTATATGGCAGGGGGCTCTATGGGGGTCACTATGTGGCAGGGGGGCTCTATGGGGGTCTCCATGGCTCACTATATGGCAGAGGGCTCTATGGGGGTCACTATGTGGCAGGGGGCTCTATGGGGGTCTTAATGGCTCACTATGTGGCAGAGAGGGATCTATGGGGGGGGGTCACTGTGGCATGGGGGTCTATGGGGGTCACTATCTGGCGGGGGGGCTCTATGGTAGTCACTATGTGGCAGGGCTCTATGGGGGTCTCCATGGCTCACTATGTGGTAGGGGGGTCTATGGGGGTCTCAATGGCTTCTTATGTGGCAGCGGGGGTCTTTGGGGGTCTCTGGATCACTATGTGGCAGGGGGCTCTATGGGGATCACTATGTGGCAGGGGGGCTCTCTGTGGTCACTACTTGGCAGGGGGGCCTATGGGTGGTCTCCATGGCTCACTATGTGGCAGGGAGGGTCTATCGGGGTCTTAAAGGTTCACTATATGGCAGGGGGCTCTATGGGGGTCACTATGTGGCAGGGGGCTCTATGGGGGTCTCTGGCTCACTATGTGGCAGAGGGCTCTATGGAGGTCTCAATGGCTCACTATATGGCAGGGGGCTCTATGGGGGTCACTATGTGGCAGGGGGGCTCTATGGGGGTCTCCATGGCTCACTATATGGCAGAGGGCTCTATGGGGGTCACTATGTGGCAGGGGGTCTATGGGGGTCTCAATAGCTCACTATGTGGCAGGGGGGTCTATGGGGGTCTCAATGGCTCACTATGGGGCAGGGGTTCTATGGGGGTCTCAGTGGCTCACTATATGGCAGAGGGCTCTATGGGGTCACTATGTGGCAGGGGGCTCTATGGGGGTCTCTATGTGGCAGGGGGGGTCTATGGGGGGGGGTGTCTGACTCACTATGTGGCAGGGGAGGCTCTATGGGGGGGTCTCAATGGCTCACTATATGGCAGGGGGCTCTATGGGGGTCACTATGTGGCAGGGGGCTCTATGGGGGTCTCCATGGCTTACTATGTGGCAGGGGGGGTCTATGGGGATCTTAATGGCTCACTATATGGCAGGGGGCTCTATGGGGGTCACTATGTGGCAGGGGGCTCTATGGGGGTCTCTGGCTCACTATGTGGCAGAGGGCTCTATGGAGGTCTCATTGGCTCACTATGTGGCAGGGGGCTCTATGGGGCTCACTATGTGGCAGGGGGGGTCTATGGGGGTCTTAATGGCTCACTATGTGGCAGAAGGTTTTTAGGGGCTCACTATGTGGCAGGGGGCTCTATGGGGGTCTTAATGGCTCACTATGTGGCAGAGAGGGATCTATGGGGGGGGTCACTGTGGCAGGGGGGTCTATGGGGGTCACTATGTGGCAGGGCTCTATGGGGGTCTCCATGGCTCACTATGTGGCAGGGGGGTCTATGGGGGTCTCAGTGGCTCACTATGTGGCAGAGGGGTCTGGGGGTCACTATGTGGCAGGGGAGGCTCTATGTGGCAGGGGGGGCTCTATGGAGGTCTCAATGGGGGTCACTATGTGGCAGCGGAGGCTCTGTGGGGGTCTCAGTAGCTCACTATGTGGCAGGGGAGGCTCTATGGGGGTCCCAATGGCTCACTATGTGGCAGGGGGCTCTATGGGGGTCACTATGTGGCAGGGGAGGTCTTTGGTGGTCTCCATGGCTCACTATATGGCAGGGGGCTCTATGGGGGTCACTATGTGGCAGGGGAGGCTCTATGGGGGTCTCCATGGCTCACTATATGGCAGAGGGCTCTATGGGGGTCACTATGTGGCAGGGGGGCTCTATGGGGGTCTCCATGGCTCACTATGTGGCAGGGGGGGTCTATGGGGGTCTTAATGGCTCACTGTATGGCAGGGGGCTCTATAGGGGTCACTATGTGGCAGGGGAGCTCTATAGGGGTCTTAATGGCTCACTATATGGCAGGGGGCTCTTAGGGGCTCACTATGTGGCAGGGGGGGATCTATGGGGTCTCAATGGCTCACTATATGGCTGGGGGCTCTATGGGGTCACTATGTGGCACGGGGCTCTATGGGGGTCTCTATGTGGCAGGGGGGGTCTTTGGGGGGGTCTCTGGCTCACTATGTGGCGGGGGAGTCTATGGGGGTCTCAATGGCTCACTATATGGCAGGGGGCTCTATGGGGATCACTATGTGGTGGGGAGGCTCTATGTGGCTCTCTATGGCTCACTATGTGGCAGGGGGTCTACGGGGGTCTCAGTGGCTCAGTATATGGCAGGGGTTCTCTATGGGGTCACTATGTGGCAGGTGGAGCTCTATGGGGGTCTCTGTGGTTCACTATGTGGCAGGGGGATCTATGGGGGTCTCTTTGGCTCACTATGTGGCAGGGAGGTCTATGGGGGTCTCAGACTCACTATATGGCAGGGGGGCTCTATGGGGGTCACTATGTGGCAGGGGGCTCTATGGGGGTCACTATGTGGCAGGGGAGGCTCTATGGGGGGGTGTCAATGGCTCAATATATGGCAGGGGGCTCTATGGGGGTCACTATGTGGCAGGGGGCTCTATGGGGGTCTCAATGGCTTACTATGTGGCAGGGGGCTCTATGGGGCTCACTATGTATCAGGGGGGGTCTATGGGGGTCTTAATGGCTCACTATGTGGCAGGGGGCTCTTAGGGGCTCACTATGTGGCAGGGGGGGATCTATGGGGTCTCAATGGCTCACTATATGGCAGGGGGGCTCTATAGGGGTCAATATGTGGCAGGGGCCTCTATGGGGGTCCTAATGGCTCACTATGTGGCAGAGAGGGATCTATGGCGGGGATCACTGTGGCATGGGGGTCTATGGGGGTCACTATCTGGCAGGGGGGTCTATGGGAGTCACTATGTGGCAGGGCTCTATGGGGGTCTCCATGGCTCACTATGTGGCAGGGGGCTCTCTGGGGATCACTATGTGGCAGGGGAGGCTCTATGGGGGTCTCTATGTGGCGGGGGTGTCTATGGGGGGGGGTCTCTGGCTCACTATGTGGCAGGGGGGCTCTATGCGGGTCTAAATGGCTCACTATATGGCAGAGGGCTCTATGGGGTCACTATGTGGCAGGGGGCTCTATGGGGGGGGTCTCTGGCTCACTATGGGGCAGGGAGGTCTATGGGGGTCTCAATGGCTCACTATGTGGCAGGGGGGTCTATGGGGGTCTCAATGGCTCACTATGTGGCAGGGGCTCTATGGGTGTCTCCATGGCTCACTATATGGCAGGGGGCTCTATGGGGTCACTATGTGGCAGGAGGAGGCTCTATGGGGGTCTCTCTGGCTCACTCTGTGGCAGGGAGGTCTATGGGGGTCGCAGACTCACTATATGGCAGGGGTCTCTATGGGGGTCACTATGTGGCAGGAAGGGTGTATGGGGATCACTATGTGGCAGGGGGCTCTATGGGGGTCTCAATAGCTCACTATGTAGCAGGGGGCTCTATGGGGGTCACTATGTGGCAGGGGAGGCTCTATGGGGGGGTCTCAATGGCTTACTATATGGCAGGGGGCTCTATGGGGGTCACTATGTGGCAGGGGGGCTCTATGGGGTTCTCTATGGCTCACTATATGGCAGGGGGCTCTATGGGGGTCACTATGTGGCAGGGGGCTCTATGGGGTCTCAATGGCTCACTATATGGCAGGGGGGCTCTATGGGGGTCACTATGTGGCAGGGGGGTCTATGGGGGTCTCTGGCTCTCTATGTGGCAGGGGGCTCTATGAGGGTCTCTATGTGGCAAGGGGGGCTGTATAGGGGTCACTATTTGGCAGGGGGGTCTATGGGGGTCTCAATGGCTAACTATATGGCAGGGGGCTCTATGGGAGTCACTATGTGGCAGGGGAGCTCTATGGGGGTCTCAATGGCTCACTATGTGGCAGGGGGGTCTATGGGGGTCTGAATGGCTCACTATGGGGCAGGGGGGTCTATGGGGGTCTCAGTGGCTCACTATATGGCAGGGGGCTCTATGGGGTCACTATGTGGCAGGGGGCTCTATGGGGGTCTCTATGTGGCAGGGGGGGTCTATGGGGGGGGTGTCTGGCTCACTATGTGGCAGGGGAGGCTCTATGGGGGGGGTCTCAATGGCTCACTATATGGCAGGGGGCTCTATGGGGTCAATATGTGGCAGGGGGCTCTATGGGGGTCTCCATGGCTTACTATGTGGCAGGGGGGGTCTATGGGGATCTTAATGGCTCACTATATGGCAGGGGGCTCTATGGGGGTCACTATGTGGCAGGGGGCTCTATGGGGGTCTGTGGCTCACTATGTGGCAGAGGGCTCTATGGAGGTCTCAATGGCTCACTATGTGGCAGACGGGTCTATGGGGGTCTCAATGGCTCACTATATGGCAGGGGGCTGTATAGGGGTCACTATGTGGCAGGGGAGCTCTATGGGGGTCTCCATGGCTCACTATGTGGCATGGGGGTCTTAGGGGCTCACTTTGTGGCAGGGGGGGATCTATGGGGTCTCAATGGCTCACTATATGGCAGGGGGGCTCTCTGGGGTCACTATGTGGCAGGGGGCTCTATGGGGGTCTTAATGGCTCAATATGTGGCAGAGAGGGATCTATGGGGGGTGTCACTGTGGCATGGGGGTCTATGGGGGTCACTATCTGGCAGGGGGGGCTCTATGGGAGTCACTATGTGGCAGGGCTCTATGGGGGTCTCCATGGCTCACTATGTGGCAGGGGGGTCTATGGGGGTCTCAATGGCTCCTTATGTGGCAGCGAGGGTCTTTGGGGGTCACTGGATCACTATGTGGCAGGGGGCTCTATGGGGTCACTATTTGGCAGGGGGCTCTATGGGGGTCTATGGCTCACTATGTGGCAGAGAGCTCTATGGAGGTCTCAAAGGCTCACTATGTGGCAGAGGGCTCTATGGAGGTCTCAATGGCTCACTATATGGCAGGGGGCTCTATGGGGTCAATATGTGGCAGGGGGCTCTATGGGGGTCTCCATGGCTTACTATTTGTCAGGGGGGGTCTATGGGGATCTTAATGGCTCACTATATGGCAGGGGGCTCTATGAGGGTCACTATGTGGCAGGGGGGCTCTATGGGGGTCTCCATGGCTCACTATATGGCAGAGGCCTCTATGAGGGTCACTATGTGGCAGGGGGGCTCTATGGGGGTCTCCATGGCTCACTATGTGGCAGGGGGGCTCTTAGGGGCTCACTATGTGGCAGGGGGGGATCTATGGGGTCTCAATGGCTCACTATATGGCAGGGGGGCTCTATGGGGGTCACTATGTGGCAAGGGGCTCTATGGGGGTCTTAATGGCTCACTATGTGGCAGAGAGGGATCTATGGGGGTGGTCACTGTGGCATGGGGGTCTATGGGGGTCACTATCTGGCAGGGGGGGCTCTATGGGAGTCACTATGTGGCAGGGCTCTATGGGGGTCTCCATGGCTCACTATGTGGCAGGGGGGTCTATGGGGGTCTCAGTGGCTCACTATGTGGCAGCAAGGGTCTCTGAGGGTCTCTGGGTCACTATGTGGCAGGGGGCTCTATGGGGATCACTACGTGGCAGGGGGACTCTGTGGGGTCACTATTTGGCAGGGGGGCCTATGGGTGGTCTCTGGCTGACTATGTGGCAGGGGGCTCTATGGGGGTCACTATGTGGCAGGGGAGCTCTATGGGGGTCTCCACGGCTGACTATGTGCCAGGGGCCTCTCTGGGGGTCACTATGTGGCAGGGGAGGCTCTATGAGGCAAGGGGGGCTCTATGGAGGTCTCAATGGCTCACTATGTGGCAGAGGGGTCTATGAAGGTCTCAATGGCTCACTATATGACAGGGGGCTCTATAGGGGTCACTATGTGGCAGGGGAGCTCTATGGGGGTCTCCATGGCTCACTATGTGGCAGGGGGCTCTATGGGGGTCACTATGTGGCAGGGGAGCTCTATCGGGGTCTCCATGGCTCAGTATGTGGCAGGGGGCTCTCTGGGGGTCACTATGTGGCAGGGGAGGCTCTATGTGGCAGGGGGGGCTCTATGGGGGTCTTAATGGCTCACTACGTGGCAGGGGGTTCTATGGGGGTCTTAATGGCTCACTATATGGCAAGGGGCTCTATCGGGGTCACTATGTGGCAGGGGGGTCTATGGGGGTCTCTGGCTCACTATGTGGCAGAGGGCTCTATGAGGGTCTGTATGTGGCAAGGGGGGCTCTATGAAGGTCACTATTTGGCAGGGGGGTCTATGGGAGGGTCTCTGGCTCACTATATGGTGGGGGGTTTATGGGGTCACTAAGTGGCAGGGGGGCTCTATGGGTGGTCTCTGGCTCACTATATGGCAGGGGGCTCTATGGGGGTCACGATGTGGCAGGGGGTTCTCTATGGCTCACTATGTGGCAGGGGGGTCTATGGGGGTCTACATGGCTCACTATGTGGCAGGGGGATCTTTGGAGGTCACTATGTGGCAGAGGAGGCTCTATGGGGGTCTCCATGGCTCACTATATGGCAGAGGGCTCTATGGGCTCACTATGTGGCAGGAGAGGCTCTATGGGGGTCTCCATGGCTCTCTATATGGCAGAGGGCTCTATGTGGGTCACTATGTGGCAGGGGGGCTCTATGGGGGTCTCCATGGCTCACTATGTGGCAGGGGGGGATCTATGGGGTCTCAATGGCTCACTATATGGCAGGGGGCTCTTAGGGGCTCACTATGTGGCAGAGGGGGATCTATGGGGTCTCCTTGGCTCACTATGTGGCAGAGGTTCTCTATGGGGGTCACTATGTGGCAGGAGGCTCTATGGGGTTCTTAATGGCTCACTATGTGGCAGGGGGGTCTATGGGGGTCTCAATGGCTCACTATGTGGCAGCAATGGTCTTTGAGGGTCTCTGGATCACTATGTGGCAGGGGGCTCTATGGGGATCACTACGTGGCAGGGGGACTCTATGGGGTCACTATTTGGCAGGGGGGCCTATGGGTGTTCTCTGGCTCACTATGTGGCAGGGGAGGCTCTATGGGGGTCTCAATGGCTCACTATGTGGCAGGGGAGCTCTATGGGGGTCTCAATGGCTCACTATTTTGCAGGGGGCTCTATCTGGGTCACTATGTGGCAGGGGAGCTCTATGGTGGTCTCCATGGCTCACTATATGGCAGAGGGCTCTATGGGGTCACTATGTGGCAGGGGGGGATCTATGGGGTCTCAATGGCTCACTATATGGCAGGGGGTTCTCTATGGCTCACTATGTGGCGGGGGGTCTATGGGGGTCTCCATGGCTCACTATGTGGCAGGGGGCTCTTTGGAGGTCACTATGTGGCAGGGGAGGCTCTATGGGGGTCTCAATGGCTCACTATATGGCAGAGGGCTCTATGGGGGTCTCCATGGCTCACTATATGGCAGGGGGCTCTATGGGGGACACTATGTGGCAGGGGAGGCTCTATGGGGGTCTCCATGGCTCACTATATGGCAGAGGGCTCTATGGGGGTCACTATGTGGCAGGGGAGGCTCTATGGGGGTCTCCATGGCTCACTATATGGCAGAGGGCTCTATGGGGGTCACTTTGTGGCAGGGGGGCTCTATGGGGGTCTCCATGGCTCACTATGTGGCAGGGGGGGGTCTATGGGGGTCTTAATGGCTCACTATATGGCAGGGGGCTCTATAGGGGTCACTATGTGGCAGGGGAGCTCTATGGGGGTCTCAATGGATCACTATGTGGCAGGGGGCTCTTAGGGGCTCACTATGTGGCAGGGGGGGATATATGGGGTCTCAATGGCTCACTATATGGCAGGGGGCTCTATGGGGGTCACTATGTGGCAGGGTTCTCTATGGGGGTCTCAATAGCTCACTATGTGGCAGGGAGCTCTATGGGGTCACTATGTGGCAGGGGGCTCTATGGGGGTCTCAATGGCTCACTATGTGGCAGGGGGGGATCTATGGGGTCTCAATGGCTCACTATATGGCAGGGGGCTCTATGGGGGTCACTATGTGGCAGGGGGGTCTATGGGGGTCTCAGTGGCTCACTATATGGCAGGGGGCTCTATGGGGTCACTATGTGGCAGGGGGCTCTATGGGGGTCTCTATGTGGCAGGGGGCGTCTATGGGGGGGTTCTCTATGGCTCACTATGTGGCAGGGGAGGCTCTATGGGGGGGTCTCAATGGCTCACTATATGGCAGGGGGCTCTATGGGGGTCACTATGTGGCAGGGGGCTCTATGGGGGTCTCCATGGCTTACTATGTGGCAGGGGGGGGTCTGTGGGGATCTTAATGGCTCACTATATGGCAGGGGGCTCTATGGGGGTCACTATGTGGCAGGGGGCTCTATGGGGGTCTCTGCCTCACGATGTGGCAGAGGGCTCTATGGAGGTCTCAATGGCTCACTATGTGGCAGAGGGGTCTATGGGGGTCTCAATGGCTCACTATATGGCAGGGGGCTCTATAAGGGTCACTATGTGGCAAGGGGCTCTTAGGGGCTCACTATGTGGCAGGGAGGTTCTATGGGGGTCTCAATGGCTCACTATATGGCAGGGGGGCTCTCTGGGGGTCACTATGTTGCAGGGGGCTCTATGGGGGTCTTAATGGCTCACTATGTGGCAGGAAGGGTCTATGGGGGGGGTCACTGTGGCATGGGGGTCTATGGGGGTCACTATCTGGCAGGGGGGGCTCTATGGGAGTCACTATGTGGCAGGGCTCTATGGGGGTCTCCATGGCTCACTATGTAGCAGCGGGGGTCTTTGGGGGTCTCTGGATCACTATGTGGCAGGGGGCTCTATGGGGATAACTACGTGGCAGGGGGGCTCTCTGGGGTCACTATTTGGCAGGGGGGCCTATGGGTGGTCTCCATGGCTCACTATGTGGCAGGGAGGGTCTATGGGGGTCTTAATGGCTCACTATATGGCAGGGGGCTCTATGGGTGTCACTATGTGGCAGGGGGCTCTATGAGGGTCTCTGGCTCACTATGTGGCAGGGGGCTCTATGGAGGTCTCAATGGCTCACTACGTGGCAGAGGGCTCTATGGAGGTCTCAATGGCTCACTACGTGGCAGAGAGCTCTATGGAGGTCTCAATGGCTCACTATATGGCAGGGAGGGTCTATGGGGGTCTTAATGGCTCACTATATGGCAGGGGGCTCTATGGGGGTCACTATGTGGCAGGGGGGCTCTATGAGGGTCTCCATGCCTCACTATATGGCAGAGGGCTCTATGGGGGTCACTATGTGGCCGGGGGGCTCTATGGGGTTCTCCATGGCTCACTATGTGGCAGGGGGGCTCTATGGGGGTCTTAATGGCTCACTATATGGCAGGGGGCTCTATGGGGGTCACTATGTGGCAGGGCAGCTCTATGGGGGTCTCCATGGCTCACTACGTGGCAGGGGGCTCTTAGGGGCTCACTATGTGGCAGGGGGGGATGTATGGGGTCTCAATGGCTCACTATATGGCAGGGGGGCTCTATGGGGGTCACTATGTGGCAGGGGGCTCTATGGGGGTCTTAATGGCTCACTATGTGGCAGGGGGGTCTATGGGGGTCTCAATGGCTCACTATGTGGCAGCAAGGGTCTTTGAGGGTCTCTGGGTCACTATGTGGCAGGGGGCTCTATGGGGATCACTACGTGGCAGGGGGACTCTGTGGGGTCACTATTTGGCAGGGGGGCCTATGGGTGGTCTCTGGCTCACTATGTGGCAGGGGAGGCTCTATGGGTTTCTCAATGGCTCACTATGTGGCAGGGGAGGCTCTATGGGGGTCTCCATGGCTAACTATATGGCAGAGGGCTCTATGGGGGTCACTATGTGGCAGGGGGGCTCTATGGGGGTCTCCATGGCTCACTATGTGGCAGGGGGCTCTTAGGGGCTCACTATGTGGCAGGGGGGGATCTATGGGGTCTCAATGGCTCACTATATGGCAGGGGGGCTCTATAGGGGTCACTATGTGGCAGGGGGCTCTATGGGGGTCTTAATGGCTCACTATGTGGCAGAGAGGGATCTATGGGGGGGGTCACTGTGGCAGGGGGGTCTTTGGGGGTCACTATCTGGCAAAGGGGTCTATGGGAGTCACTATGTGGCTGGGCTCTATGGGGGTCTCCGTGGCTCACTATGTGGCAGGGGGCTCTATAGGGGTCACTATGTGGCAGGGAAGCTCTATGGGGGTCTCCATGGCTCACTATGTGGCAGGGGGGGATCTATGGGGTCTCAATGGCTCACTATATGGCAGGGGGGCTCTCTGGGGGTCACTATGTGGCAGGGGGCTCTATGGGGGTCTTAATGGCTCACTATGTGGCAGAGAGGGATCTATGGGGGGGGTCACTGTGGCATGGGGGTCTATGGGGGTCACTATCTGGCAGGGGGGGCTCTATGGGAGTCACTATGTGGCAGGGCTCTATGGGGGTCTCCTTGGCTCACTATGTGGCAGGGGGGTATATGGGGGTCTCAATGGCTCCTTATGTGGCAGCGGGGGTCTTTGGGGGTCTCTGGATCACTATGTGGCAGGGGGCTCTATGGGGATCACTACGTGGCAGGGGGGCTCTCTGGGGTCACTATTTGGCAGGGGGGCCTATGGGTGGTCTCCATGGCTCACTATGTGGCAGGGAGGGTCTATGGGGGTCTTAATGGCTCACTATATGGCAGGGGGCTCTATGGGGGTCACTATGTGGCAGGGGGCTCTCTGGGGGTCACTATGTGGCAGGGGAGGCTCTATGGGGGTCTCTATGTCTCAGGGGGGGTCTATGGGGGGGGGTCTCTGGCTCACTATGTGGCAGGGGGGCTCTATGGGGGTCTCAATGGCTCACTATGTGGCAGGGGGGTCTATGGGGGTCTCAATGGCTCACTATGGGGCAGGGGGGTCTATGGGGGTCTCCATGGCTCACTATATGGCAGGGGGCTCTATGGGGTCACTATGTGGCAGGGGGCTCTATGGGGGTCTCTATGTGGCAGGGGGGGTCTATGGGGGGGGGTCTCTGGCTCACTATGTGGCAGGGGGGCTCTATGGGGGTCTCAATGGCTCACTATGTGGCAGGGGGGTCTATGGGGGTCTCAATGGCTCACTATGGGGCAGGGGGGTCTATGGGGGTCTCCATGGCTCACTATATGGCAGGGGGCTCTATGGGGTCACTATGTGGCAGGGGGCTCTATGGGGGTCTCTATGTGGCAGGGGGGGTCTATGGGGGGGGTCTCTGGCTCACTATGGGGCAGGGGGGTCTATGGGGGTCTTAATGGCTCACTATGTGGCAGAGAGGGATCTATGGGGGGGGTCACTGTGGCATGGGGGTCTATGGGGGTCACTATCTGGCAGGGGGGGCTCTATGGGAGTCACTATGTGGCAGAGCTCTATGGGTTTCTCCATGGCTCACTATGTGGCAGGGGGGTCTATGGAGGTCTCATTGGCTCACTATGTGGCAGGGGTTTCTATGGGGGTCTCAATGCCTCAGTATTTGGCAGGGGGGTCTATGGGGGGTCACTATGTGGCAGGGGTCTCTATGGGGGTCTCAATGGCTCAGTATTTCGCAGGGAGTCTATGGGGCTCACTATGTGGCAAGGGCTCTATGGGGGTCACTACGTGGCAGGGGGGCTCTCTGGTGTCACTATTTGGCAGGGGGGCCTATGGGTGGTCTCTGGCTCACTATGTGGCAGGGGGGGCTCTATGGATGTCTCAATGGCTCACTATGTGGCAGAGGGGTCTATGGGGGTCTCAATGGCTCACTATATGGCAAGGAGCTCTATAGGGGTCACTATGTGGCAGGGGGGTCTATGGGGGTCTCTGGCTCACTATGTGGCAGGGGGCTCTATGAGGGTCTCTATGTGGCAAGGGGGGCTCTATAGGGGTCTCTATTTGGCAGGGGGGTCTATGGGGGTCTCAATGGCTAACTATATGGCAGGGGGCTCTATGGGAGTCACTATGTGGCAGGGGAGCTCTATGGGGGTCTCAATGGCTCACTATGTGGCAGGGGTGTCTATGGGGGTCTCAATGGCTCACTATGGGGCAGGGGGGTCTATGGGGGTCTCAGTGGCTCACTATATGGCAGGGGGCTCTACGGGGTCACTATGTGGCAGGGGGCTCTATGGGGGTCTCTATGTGGCAGGGGGGGTCTATGGGGGGGGTGTCTGGCTCACTATGTGGCAGGGGAGGCTCTATGGGGGGGTCTCAATGGCTCACTATATGGCAGGGGGCTCTATGGGGGTCACAATGTGGCAGGGGCCTCTATGGGGGTCTCCATGGCTTACTATGTGGCAGGGGGGGTCTATGGGGGTCTTAATGGCTCACTATATGGCAGGGGGCTCTATGGAGGTCACTATGTGGCAGGGGGGGCTCTATTGGGGTCTCCATGGCTCACTATGTGGCAGGGGGGGTCTATGGGGGTCTTAATGGCTCACTATATGGCAGGGGGCTCTATGGGGGTCACTATGTGACAGGGCAGCTCTATGGGGGTCTCCATGGCTCACTACGTGGCAGGGGGCTCTTAGGGGCTCACTATGTGGCAGGGGGGGATGTATGGGGTCTCAATGGCTCACTATATGGCAGGGGGGCTCTATGGGGGTCACTATGTGGCAGGGGGCTCTATGGGGGTCTTAATGGCTCACTATGTGTCAGGGGGGTCTATGGGGGTCTCAATGGCTCACTATGTGGTAGCAAGGGTCTTTGAGGGTCTCTGGGTCACTATGTGGCAGGGGGCTCTATGGGGATCACTACGTGGTAGGGGGACTCTGTGGGGTCACTATTTGGCAGGGGGGCCTATGGGTGGTCTCTGGCTCACTATGTGGCAGGGGAGGCTCTATGGGTTTCTCAATGGCTCACTATGTGGCAGGGGAGGCTCTATGGGGGTCTCCATGGCTCACTATGTGGCAGAGGGCTCTATGGGGGTCACTATGTGGCAGGGGAGGCTCTATGGGGGTCTCCATGGGTAACTATATGGCAGAGGGCTCTATGGGGGTCACTATGTGGCAGGGGGGCTCTATGGGGGTCTCCATGGCTCACTATGTGGCAGGGGGCTCTTAGGGGCTCACTATGTGGCAGGGGGGGATCTATGGGGTCTCAATGGCTCACTATATGGCAGGGGGGCTCTATAGGGATCACTATGTGGCAGGGGGCTCTATGGGGGTCTTAATGGCTCACTATGTGGCAGAGAGGGATCTATGGGGGGGGTCACTGTGGCAGGGGGGGTCTATGGGGATCACTATCTGGCAAAGGGGTCTATGGGAGTCACTATGTGGCGGGGGAGTCTATGGGGGTCTCAATGGCTCACTATGTGGCAGGGGGCTCTATAGGGGTCACTATGTGGCAGGGGAGCTCTATGGGGGTCTCCATGGCTCACTATGTGGCAGGGGGGGATCTATGGGGTCTCAATGGCTCACTATATGGCAGGGGGGCTCTCTGGGGGTCACTATGTGGCTGGGGGCTCTATGGGGGTCTTAATGGCTCACTATGTGGCAGAGAGGGATCTATGGGGGGGGTCACTGTGGCATGGGGGTCTATGGGGGTCACTATCTGGCAGGGGGGGCTCTATGGGAGTCACTATGTGGCAGGGCTCTATGGGGGTCTCCTTGGCTCACTATGTGGCAGGGGGGTCTATGGGGGTCTCAATGGCTCCTTATGTGGCAGCGGGGTTCTTTGGGGGTCTCTGGATCACTATGTGGCAGGGGGCTCTATGGGGATCACTACGTGGCAGGGGGGCTCTCTGGGGTCACTATTTGGCAGGGGGGCCTATGGGTGGTCTCCATGGCTCACTATGTGGCAGGGAGGGTCTATGGGGGTCTTAATGGCTCACTATATGGCAGGGGGCTCTATGGGGGTCACTATGTGGCAGGGGAGGCTCTATGGGGGTCTCTATGTCGCAGGGGGGGTCTGTGGGGGGGGGTCTCTGGCTCACTATGTGGCAGGGGGGCTCTATGGGGGTCTCAATGGCTCACTATGTGGCAGGGGGGTCTATGGGGGTCTCAATGGCTCACTATGGGGCAGGGGGGTCTATGGGGGTCTCCACGGCTCACTATATGGTAGGGGGCTCTATGGGGTCACTATGTGGCAGGGGGCTCTATGGGGGTCTCTATGTGGCAGGGGGGGTCTATGGGGGGGGTCTCTGGCTCACTATTGGGCAGGGGGGTCTATGGGGGTCTTAATGGCTCACTATGTGGCAGAGAGGGATCTATGGGGGGGGTCACTGTGGCATGGGGGTCTATGGGGGTCACTATCTGGCAGGGGGGGCTCTATGGGAGTCACTATGTGGCAGAGCTCTATGGGGGTCTCCATGGCTCACTATGTGGCAGGGGGGTCTATGGAGGTCTCAATGGCTCACTATGTGGCAGGGGTTTCTATGGGGGTCTCAATGGCTCAGTATTTGGCAGGGAGTCTATGGGGCTAACTATGTGGCAAGGGCTCTATGGGGGTCACTACGTGGCAGGGGGGCTCTCTGGTGTCACTATTTGGCAGGGGGGCCTATGGGTGGTCTCTGGCTCACTATGTGGCAGGGGGGGCTCTATGGATGTCTCAATGGCTCACTATGTGGCAGAGGGGTCTATGGGGGTCTCAATGGCTAAATATATGGCAAGGAGCTCTATAGGGGTCACTATGTGGCAGGGGGGTCTATGGGGGTCTCTGGCTCACTATGTGGCAGGGGGCTCTATGAGGGTCTCTATGTGGCAAGGGGGGCTCTATAGGGGTCACTATTTGGCAGGGGGGTCTATGGGGGTCTCAATGGCTAACTATATGGCAGGGGGCTCTATGGGAGTCACTATGTGGCAGGGGAGCTCTATGGGGGTCTCAATGGCTCACTATGTGGCAGGGGTGTCTATGGGGGTCTCAATGGCTCACTATGGGGCAGGGGGGTCTATGGGGGTCTCAGTGGCTCACTATATGGCAGGGGGCTCTACGGGGTCACTATGTGGCAGGGGGCTCTATGGGGGTGTCTATGTGGCAGGGGGGGTCTATGGGGGGGGTGTCTGGCTCACTATGTGGCAGGGGAGGCTCTATGGGGGGGTCTCAATGGCTCACTATATGGCAGGGGGCTCTATGGGGGTCACAATGTGGCAGGGGGCTCTATGGGGGTCTCCATGGCTTACTATGTGGCAGGGGGGGTCTATGGGGATCTTAATGGCTCACTATATGGCAGGGGTCGCTATGGGGGTCACTATGTGGCAGGGGGCTCTATGGGGGTCTCTGGCTCACTATGTGGCAGAGGGGTCTATGGGGGTCTCAATGGCTCACTATATGGCAGGGGGCTCTATAGGGGTCACTATGTGCCAGGGGAGCTCTATGGGGGTCTCCATGGCTCACTATGTGGCAGGGGGCTCTTAGGGGCTCACTATGTGGCAGGGGGGGATCTATGGGGTCTCAATGGCTCACTATATGGCAGGGGGGCTCTCTGGGGGTCACTATGTGGCAGGGGGCTCTATGGGGGGGTCTCAATGGCTCACTATATGGCAGGGGGCTCTATGGGGGTCACTATGTGGCAGGGGGCTCTATGGGGGTCTCCATGGCTTACTATGTGGCAGGGGGGGTCTATGGGGATCTTAATGGCTCATTATATGGCAGGGGGCTCTATGGGGGTCACTATATGGCAGGGGGTTCTCTATGGCTCACTATGTGGCGGGGGGGTGTATGGGGGTCTCTATGTGGCAGAGGGTCTATTGGGGTCCCAATAGCTCACTATATGGCAGCGGGCTCTATGGAGGTCACTATGTGGCAGGGGAGCTCTATGGGGGTCTCAATGGCTCACTATGTGGCAGGGGGCAATATGGGGTCACTATGTGGCAGGGGGCTCTATGGGGGTCTCTATGTGGCAGGGGGGGTCTATGGGTGGGGTCTCTGGCTCACTATGGGGCAGGGGGGTCTATGGCGGTCCCAATGGCTCACTATATGGCAGGGGGGCTCTCTGGGGGTCACTATGTGGCAGGGGGCTCTATGGGGGTCTTAATGGATCACTATGTGGCAGAGAAGGATCTATGGGGAGGGTCACTGTGGCATGGGGGTCTATGGGGGTCACTATCTGGCAGGGGGGGCTCTATGGGAGTCACTATGTGGCAGGGCTCTATGGGGGTCTCCATGGCTCACTATGTGGCAGGTGGGTCTATGGGGGTCTCAATGGCTCACTATGTGGCAGGGGGCTCTATGGGGGTCTCTGGCTCACTATGTTGCAGAGGGGGCTCTATGGGGGGGTCTCAATGGCTCACTATGTGGCAGGGGGGTCTATGGGGGTCTCAATGGCTCAGTATTTGGCAGGGGGGTCTGTGGGGGGTCACTATGTGGCAGGGGGGCTTTATGGGGGTCTCAATAGCTCACTATGTGGCAGGGTGGGGGATGGGATGGGGTGGGTCACTATTTGGCAAGGGAGGGTCTATGGGGGGGTCTCAATGGCTCACTATTTGCCAGGGGGGTCTATGAGGGTCTCAATGGCTCAGTATTTGGCAGGGGAGACTATAGGGGGGTCACTATGTGGCAGGGGGGCTCTATGGAGGTCTCAATAGCTCACTATTTGGCAGGGGGGTCTATGGGGGTCTCAATGGCTCAGTATTTGGCAGGGGGTCTATGGGGGGTCACTATGTGGCAGGGGGGCTCTATGGGGGTCTCAATGGCTCACTATTTGGCAGGGGGGTCTATGGGGGTCACTATGTGGCAGGGGAGGGTCTATGGGGTGGTCTCAATGGCTCACTATGTGGCAGGGTGGGGGATGGGATGGGGGCTGGGTCACTATTTGGCAAGGGAGGTTCTATGGGGAGGGTCTCAATGGCTCAGTATTTAGCAGGGGGGTCTATGGGTGGGGTCTCTGGCTGACTATGTGGCAAGGTGGGGCTGGGGTGGGTCACTGTTTGGCAAGAGAGGGTCTATGGGGGTCTCAATGGCTCACTATTTGGCGGGGTTCTATGGGGGTCTCAATGTCTCACTATGTGGCAGGGGGCTCTATGAGGATCACTATGTGGCAGGGGAGGCTCTATGGAGTCTCAATGGCTCACTATATGGCAGGGGGCTCTATGGGGCTCACTATGTGGCAGGGGGGGGTCTATGGGGGGTCTCCATGGCTCACTATATGGCAGGGGACTCTATGGGGGTCACTCTGTGGCAGAGGGGGGCTCTATGGGGGTCTCAATGGCTCACTATATGGAAGGGAGCTCTATGAGGGTCACTATGTGGCACGGGAGGCTCTATGGGGTCTCAATAGCACACTATATGGCAGAGGGCTATACGGGGGTCACTGTGTGGCAGGGGGGGCTCTATGGAGGTCTCAATGGCTCCCTATGTGGCAGAGGGGTTCTCTATGGATCACTATGAGGCAGGAGGAGCTCTATGGGGGGGTCTCAATGGCTCACTATGTGGCAGGGGGTTCTCAATGGCTCACTATGTGGCAGAGGAGTCTATGGGGGTCTCAAAGGTTCACTATATGGCAGGGGACTCTATGAGG